>NW_024081542.1:331914-763926 GCF_003009895.1 Hyaena hyaena
GCCACTGTGCATACACGCTGCCAGGAGGAGGTGGTGGCGGAAAGGATGCCACTTGAGCCTCCACACTCCGCCCTCCGCGGACATGTCTGCCAAAGGCTGCTTCATGTTCCGAGTGTCCCACAGTAGAATGTGCTCGTCGTAGCTGCACAGGGATCATGTGGGAAAGCCAATGCCCACTTACCCCCCAGGTCCCCCGGTGGCAGGGGAACATCTCGCGGGGAGGCCCATCCTACTCACTGCTCTAGGACACAGTCCCTTTTCCCAGCCCAGATACCTACACTCCAGTTTTTTTTTTTTTAATGTTTTTATTTATTTCTAGGAGAGAGAGAGAGACAGCGTGAGCAGGGGAGGGTCAGAGAGAGAGGGAGACACAGACTGAAACAGGCTCCAGGCTCTGAGCCGGCAGTCAGCACGGAGCCCGACGCGGGGCTCGAACCCACGAACCGCGAGATCGTGACCTGAGCGAAAGTCGGACGCTTCACCGACTAAGCCACCCGGGCGCCCCACCTACACTCCGGTTTAAGAGCTGGTCCAATTGGCGGAGCATGGGTGGCTCCGTAGGTTAAATGTCCAACTCCTGATTTCGGCTCAGGTCATGATCTCACGGTTCAGGGGATCAAGTCCCACATCAGGCTCTGTGCTAAGACCACAGAGCCTGCTTGGGATCCTGTCTCCCTCTCTCTCTGCCCCCCCCGCGCCTCACCCCCCCGCCCACGCACACACATGCGTGCTCACTCTCTCTCTCTCAGAAACAAACATCAAGAAAAGGGTTGGTCCCATTAAGCACTGCAACGGTCAACGTGAGACAATGAGGTAAAAGGTGCAGGATGGTCCCCTGTGCACAAACCCAAAGGGACTCGCTCACCTTCCTGTGGCCAGGACGCCCTCCTGATGGGGACTGCTGTGAATGCTGCACACGCCCATGGAGTGCCTACAGGCAGAAGTGCAAGGCCTGAGCGGGCGCACGCGCAGGGACAGGTCTCCGGAGGGCAGCAGCCAGGAGGGGCGGGCAGGCTGGTGTCGCAGGCCCAGGGCCGGCCCCTTGATGAACTTACCTCCTGCTAGTGAACACAGATGTGCCAGGTGCTCTGGTGTCCCAGCCTTTCAGAAGGCCATCGTCCCCACCTGGGGGGAAACAGAAACGCCCGCTGACGATGGCAATGACAGCAGGAAGCGGCCGCTTCTCAGGGAGGGAACCTATGCCCGCAAGTAAACCCCCAGGGAGGGCTTCTCCTGGGGGGTTTCAGGTCGGCCCCAGGCGGGAAGAGTTCCAGAAACAGCAGCTCGGAGAGAGGCCTGTGCTGTGGCTGCGTTTACACTTGAAGGGGGCACCTGCAGGGAAGACAGGCAAGGCTGATGGGCTCAGCCTATGGGAACGAAAGGGAAGGACGAGAAGTTAGGGTAAAAGTTTTCAGGTCACACGTGGCTAAAGTGGCTTCTGTTCAGGCTCCAGCGACCACCGCGCCCGGTGACGCAAACCGGAGCAGCCACATCAGGGAACTCTGCATGGGACCTGCGTGCAGGAGGCAGCAAACATGAGCACTTCTTTTTTTAACGTTTATTTTTTGAGAGAGAGATGCAGAGTGCAAGTGGGGGAGGGTCAGAGAGAGAGGGAGAACCAGGAACTGAAGCAGCTCCAGGCTCCAAGCTGTCAGCACAGAGCCCGATGCGGGGCTCGAACTCACAAACAGTGAGATCAGACCTGAGCCGAAGTCAGAGAGTCAACCAACTGAGCCACCGAGGCGCCGCAGACACGACCACTTCTTAAGGTTCTGGAACCTCAGCACACCCCCATGTATCTCAGAGGGGGGTGCCCTTGGTAGCCCTGCAGTGAAAAGAGCCCCTGTGCTCGTCATAGGGAATCTGAAAAAATGGGAAGAATAGGGAACTGACACCCTAATCCATAACCAGTTGAAGAAAACAACAAGATCTAGGGCGAAGGAAGGGAGAGGCTAAGCAGCAGGGCCTGCAGGGAGGATGAAGAGGAGCACAAGAAAAACACCTAGGTCTGATCACTCATCTGTCCGTCCGTCCGTCCGTCCGTCCACTCAACCATGTGTCGTTCCATATACCCACCCAGCAGCTATCCACCTTCCACCCTACTCCCCACCCACGCAACACACGCTGACTGAGCGCGCTGCAGACCCCCGGGACGGACGGACGGGGTACAGGACGGACTTGACCGGCCACTAAGCAGACCAACAGAACTCCCGTCCAGGCAGGACGCCTGCAGGTGAGCCTCAACTCTGCACAAATTCGCGGAGAAAGCTGGTAGTGGCTTCTTTACACACGGGTCTCGCTCTCACACCCCACGTGCATCCACCAAGACATCCTGACGAGCCATCTTCACACAGGCGTCCAAAGTCCTGCCCCGTTCCCCTCGCGGGCACTGCTCCCAACACGGTCTGGCCTTCCTGCCACCGTCTGCACGGCAGGTCCTCAGGCTCGGCCCTCGCGCCCTTGCAGTCTACGCTGGACACGTTAGGAAAGAAGATCCCCTTCAATTCTGCAACATTTAAGTCAGAAAACGTCACCCCCCACTCAGTATCCTGCTATGGCTCCTATTTCAGGCTGAGCCAAAGCCAAAGCCCTTCCTTAGGCCCGCAAGGCCCTATGACCTTTGATCTCACCTTCTGTTCTGCCACCCACCTCCTGCCATTCTGGCCACACGGTCACTTGCTGTCCCAGCGCAGCAGGCTCACTCCCTCCCTACCTCTGCCCCCTGTGACCATGCTCTATAACAGGATGGTCTACACCTGCCCACAGCACCCCAATCCCCCAACCGTGGCCCACCTTTCCTCTCCTCAAAGCACTTCTCACCCCTGAGCCACTGTGGCCTCTGCTCACCCCTCCTGTGTTCTGCTTCATGACCACTGCCTGTCTCCTCTCAGTGTAAGTTCAGGGAAAGCAGGACTTTTGCCTGTCTTGTTAGCTCACGCATCTCACGCACCTAGAGTGGCGCATGCTACATATTAGGTGCTCAACAAACATTTACTGAATAAACGACTTGGGGCTGAATTACAACATCACAGCCTCCACGACGCCTGGCCCTGAATTAGCGGAGTCTCAAGGTAGGACTAATGCAAGAATGAAAAGCCCACAAGAAATTAAATATCTATTGTGGTCCCTGAGACTGTTCAGTGCAGCAGCAAAAAATGCATAAAGGGCCCTGCTGTCAGGGGAAGGTAAGCATTAGTCACGATGGGGACGAGCAGGGTGCCTGAACAGCGACCAGAGGCCACACTGCGCCAGTGCCTCCGGGACAGGATTCTACAACGGGCCCTGCCAGAAACGCAGAACCAACCCGGGATCTCACACCGAGGCTGGGGGAGAAAAGAATAATTTAGTCAAGCACGGAGATTGCAGAGAACACGGAATATGTGAGGGAAGAGGGATCACACAAAACCAGGCTGAAAGACAGGCAGGGACCTGATATGCAAATCCACAATCTCGCTGGGGGGTCGCACAAGTGTTCTAGAAGGAAGCTACCAAGGGTTTAGCCACGACCAAAGTGTGATAACGTTTGCGTATTTTTAACATTTTTGAATTTTTATGAGAGAGAGAGAGACAGAGTGTGAGCAGGGGAGGGGCAGACAGAAAGGGAGACACAGAATCCAAAGCAGGCTCCAGGTTCTGACCTGTCTGCACAGAGCCCGACACGGGGCTTGAACCACAAACCCTGAGATCATGACCTGAGGTGACGTAGAACACTCAACTGAGTGTTTGCAGGTTTTTAAAACAATAGC
This sequence comes from Hyaena hyaena, assembly GCF_003009895.1. Taxonomy (NCBI): domain Eukaryota; kingdom Metazoa; phylum Chordata; class Mammalia; order Carnivora; family Hyaenidae; genus Hyaena; species Hyaena hyaena. The sequence continues at coordinate 335,661 of NW_024081542.1, forward strand.
TCTAGCTACAGTGTGGGGGCACGATTGGAAAGGCTCAGAATGAATACAGGGCCATCGTTCAGGGCTCTGCTAGGAGAAGAGATGAAACAGTGCCCCCAACAGGTGGAAAGAGAAAGAGACGGCCAATTCTGAGATGCTTAGAAGAGAAGAATCAAAGGTCTCCCGCTCCTGGAAGAGGTGAGGGGATGCCAGTGTCCGATTTGGGCAGCCGGACCCTGCGCTGGGGTCGGGAGATGAGGTAGGAGCTACGTGCAACAGGACAACACGGGGACAAGGGCTTGGCCGGGATCCACGTGTGAAACGCCCAGGAAGCATCCTTTTTTCTTTTCTTACTGTTTATTTACCTTTGAGATAGAGAGTGTGTGAGAGAGTGAGAATGTGCAGAGGCAGGGGAGGGGCAGGGAGAGGGAATTCCAAGCAGGTTCCACGCTGTCAGCACAAAGCCTGATGCGGGGTTCGATCTCAGTAACCGTGAGATCATGACCCGAGCCGAAGTCACCCCACCCCCAGGAAGCATCCTTGCAGAATATGTGGTAGCTGGCAAGATAAAGGAATCAAGAGCTCAGGGGAAAAAAAGGTCTAGGGTGGCTGGCTCTGGCTGGCTCAGTCTGAAGAGTGCGTAACTCTCGACCTCAGGGCCATGAGTTCAAGCCCCATGTTGGGTGCACAAATTACTTAAAATAAATTAGTAAAATTTCCTTGAAAGAAAGAGAAAAGAAAGAAAGAAGGAAAATAAAAGGAAAAAAAGAAAAACTGGTCTGCTTAAGCAACCACAACGCAGTGTTTCTGGAAGAGAGAGACGGCAGCTGGAGCCCTAACGGCGACAATGGAGAGTGAAAACACCCAGACAGGCCAGAGGACGAGCACTTCCAAGTGGAGGGAAGGGGTCAGCAGCACTCAGGAAGAGGAAAGCCCAGGGTAAGGCGGAGAAAAGACTGCGCCAGGAGGGGGTCAGTGCGTGAGTGCTGCTCAGAGGCGCTCCCCGGAGCAGGCACGGTGGCCGCCACCGAGGACTTGCGCCAGAGCGGAGCCGGCCACGGAGCTTCCTGACCATCTAACGGAGCGTCCGTGGCCTTGCTGCTCCCGCGGAGCTGAGCACACCACCAGCAACTAGACACAAAAGGAAAAGAGGGTCAGATCTTTTCTTTGCCTCCCTGCAAATCCAGCGACTCCCCTTCTGTCTTCTAGAGGCCAATGCTCCCCGCCCCTCACCTCCCATCTCCCAGGAGTCCCCTCCTGCCGGGGAAGACAGGCTGCTCAGCTACCTGGCTCCTGCAGCCTCCAGGCCTGTTCATTTCTCACCCTCACATCAGCACGCCCCATGCACAGCACTCACAAGGTCCGGAAAGCAACCCTAACCCTCTCGGGCTTTTCTTCGCGAAGGTAAACTGGACCCAAAAGAGGAGTAGACAGCCTGAAATCCAACATGACGAGGTCAACACTGGACCCAGAAAAGGCAGCGGGAAACGTGGGGACCCTGGATTCTTGGAGCAGCGGCCAGAGATCAAACAGCAGGCGCAGCAGGAGGCAGGGCTCCCGCTGCTCCAGCACTGGGGGTGCCCCCCAACACCCTGCAATGCCTGCAGCCAGGTGCGCTTTGCTTCCCAAGGAGGAGCCAAGTGGTGAGTCCCAAGTACAGCTTTTACCCCAGAGCACACAGTCTCCACAAAGGGTTTTCAAGGTCCCAATATGTCTGGAGTTACAGCCCTGACCTGGGCCTCACCTGCTTGCTCCCTCCCTCCTGGGGTCGATCCCCTGTGGAGAAATACCAACCTGAATAAACGATTTCTGTCTGCCAGTAGTTGAAAGCCGAAATCCAGGCCTCAAAGTCATGGGCTTGCCACGTGGCCACCTCCTGTAGCCCAGGCCCCTGCTCATTCACGTCCAGCAGGTGGAGCTGACCCTTGGAGTCGCTGCTGATGATTTTCAAGGGCTGGTCACTGGCCCTAGACACGAGAACCAATGGAGAAACCCAGTTTGAATTTATTCAGTGACCCAAACTCATCACCTCCCTCTGGTTCCCTACTGGTGGCATCCGAGGCGTGTCCCGGGAGGCTCTCCGTGGGCCCGATGCACGGATGTGCCTGTTAAGGGGTTTGGGCATCTGGTAGAGATCGAAACTACCACATATATAATCTGTCAAGACAAACCCATGTCGGCTTCTCTCGATGAAAACGCTGTCTTGTTTACCTAAAAGGTTGGAACTTTTTCTTTTTAGATAAAGACCAGTAGTGACATTCCCAAGTCTAGGAAGCCACAATCAAGGCTGGTGCAAGGCTTCAATTCTCTCTTGCAGGAAAAGAGGAACGAATGCTCAGAGGAAATACGGGAACCCTCACCAACGCCGGCTCTTACCTTCCAGTTTTCCCAATGGACCAATCCAGAGACAAGGCCAGACACTGCTTCTCCAGGGCAAAGCCGGAAGACGGCTGCAGTGTGTAAGCAGTCTAGTGGAGAGAGAACACCACTACCAAAGGGAAACAGCCCAGGACCCTGGAAAGACCACTCCTGGAGCCCAGGTAGGCCTCAGTCCTCCATCACATACTAGGTGAACAAAACGGGTTAGTCCCTCATTCACAGCAGAATGAGAAGACACAGGGGAACTGGCCCCTGCCCTCCAGCAGACACGCCTGCAGGAGGGCTTTCTCACACATGTGACCTTGGGGGAAGCGGATCTGTTTTTCAGACGCCCTCGCTGTCCATCACACCGCCTACGTGGGCTCCGAGATGCACCTCTAGGACACACTCTCCACCCCTTCAAGCCTCAGGGATGCTGGCGCCTTCTGTCTCCGGGGACAGAGATACTCTGCTCTTTCCTCCAGCTTCCTTTTCAGAAACCACAACTAGCCATTAACGTCATTCCTGTTTTCTATGATTTATGTAAGTTTTTTTTTCTTTTTTATTACCTAAGCAACCTGAACGGTGCTTAACTCCATCAAAAGGCTCCCAGCAAGCTGCTTCCTTGAAGTCCTCTCTGGGGTTTATCACTTACTCAGAATCCTAGTTGACGGGCCCACAGCCTTCCTCGGATGTGTCCTCCCTCACTCCTGAGAGAGGCCAGCTGCTCTCAGCTGGCCTGTGAGGCCCATTATACACACGCCCTCAGCTGCCATTAAGCCAATAGCAAGTGGACGTGCTCCAGTCCCACCTGCACCCCTGTCCCAGTGTGTGTCCCTCTCTCTGAGTCCGGGCTTGGCCTTGTGGGCTGTTTACTTCCCTCAACTGCAGGACTTCCCCATTCTCTCCCTCTTCCAACAAGTAGATGCAGTCATTTTGCAAATGCGTGGTGCTCATCAACACCAAATGCTCTGAGAAAGCCACGTAGGAAGCATATGCCTTCCTAAGTGTGGCTGAGAAACACCACTTTCACACAGGAAATTCATCGCTATTCTTGGCCCCAGCATCATCAACCTAAGAATGCTGGTCCAGCTTTCCTTACAGAGGAACTTTCAGATCCACTGACAGGCGAATAAATACCCTGTCACTTCAGCCTTCTGCTGGTGACACATACGTTGATCTCTCCTCAGATTTAAATGCAGAACCCAATAATTTAAGAGACTGCATGTTGGGGCACCTGGGTGGCTCCGTTGGTTAAGTGTCCGACTTCCGCTCAGGTCATGATCTCACGGTTTATGGGTTTGAGCCCCGCGTCGGGCTCTGTGCTGACAGCTCAGAGCCTGGAGCCTGCTTCGGATTCTGTGTCTCCCTCTCTCTGCCCCTCCCCTGCTCACACGCAGTCTTGCTCTCACTCTCAAAAATAAATAAACATTAAAAAAAGAGAGAGAGAGAGAGAGAGAGACTGCATGCTAATTTAGAATGCTTCATGACAGGGGTGCCTGGGTCACTGAGTCAGTTAAGTTTCTGACTCCTGATTTCAGCTCAGGTCATGATCTTGCAGTTTGTGGGATCGAGCCCCGCGTCGGAATCCACACTGACATCATGGAGCCTGCTTGGGATTCTCTCTCCCCCTCTCCCTCTGCCTCCTCCTCCCCCACTCATATTCCCTCACGCTCTCTCAAAACAAATAAATCAACATTTAAAAAAATAGAATGTTTTACGATACGATTTGCCATTGAACAGAAACCATCCTACAAAAAGGTTTATATCAGCACAGCCTCCTGCCCAAACTCTTCCTATTCAGACTCTTTCCACCCCCACAACTCCTGGCCCTAGTCACTGACCTCAGATTCCACCAAGCGGAGCAGTTCTATGGACCCACCAGCATCTGCCACACCCAAGAGGGCATGGCCGGCCACCGGGACATGGCACCTGAGGAGAGAATTCACATGCCAGTCAGAACAAGGGATACCAGAGCACAGGCGAACGTTATGCACCTCAGTAACGGTAAATTTCACTTCCAAAGTTAGGCTGTAGCCTGCAGTCCCGTTCCAGATTCCCCAGCTTATAAATCAGAGAACTATCATCACTTCCCAGGCTGATACCAACCCTAGGACTCAGAAATGAGAGGAGCCCAAGTCTCCAGTAGCGTCCAAACGCCAAGAGGTGGGCAGGACAGTAAAGAAATGAACCCAAAGTTCAGACATTTCCCCATCTCATTGAATGCTGACATGCATCAGGCTCCCGATTAAATGAACAAATACTTGTGACAAATCCCAGACAGGAGGAATCGTTATCAGTTATACCATTTCATGTCCAAGATTGCAGAAGCATCTCTTCTTTGGATCTCAAGCACGGGGCAAGCAGAGCTGTCCGCATTGAAACTATACAAGTAGAGACGACCTAAACGGATTTGAGGCTCGTCGGCGTCGAGTCCACTCTACAAAAAAATGCAGATGTGTTCTCTGATTACCCTAATAGATACCGAGGAACCCAAGTTGGTGGAAAAAGGAATCAAGGGAAAGAAAAGCCTTGCCGAGGCTCTGGAACTCTGCCTCGAAGCACCTGATTTTCTGAGCTGGACAAATGTCTCATCTTTTGTATGTGATTAATGGGTAAGTAGATAAACTGCTGGACTCGGCACAGAATCTTTTAAGTTGTATTTACTTAAGCAATCTCTACACGGATGTGGGGCTCAGTTAAACTCATGACTTCAAGATCAAGCATCGCATGCTCTTCGGACTGAGCCAGCCAGCAGCCCCTAGAATGGTCCTTCTACGTGGGCTGACAGGGACCAGCTATGGTTAGGGTCACCACAGGGCCCAGTCTGCCGGTAAGCGTCCTGACCTAGGCCTGTTGCTGGAGTGCCAGGTCTCATGCTTAATAGTGTCCTGGTTGCATCTGAATAGATGCCTTCAAGAGATTAGGTACAGCTCCTCCCAATTCCCGTTCTTCTCTTCTATTCTAGGCTTCATTCGTTAAGCTTGAGCCACGTCTGCATATAAGGGACACTGCACTCTCAAGATGCCCATTCTAACCTACCTTCTGGCCACAAAGCCAACGTCACAGCTTCATCTCCCGTGTGACTGCACAGACTTTTCCGGCCCCGCCTCCCCCCACAGCAGGCCAGACACGTCCCAACCTCCGCAGTCGGCTCTGCCTCTCTGAAGCACCGTGTCTTCCTTCCTGCGACCTCTCCTAAGAGTTTGACTCTGGGGCCTTAGCTGCTTGAGAAACGGCATCCGGGGAGCGCGGACCTAGAGGCCGCGGCCAAGACCGCCGGCGGCCGGGAAGGCGCCGCGCACCTTGCTCTTAGGGGCCGCGGGCGGGCCCTGCGGCTTCCGCAGCTGGTAGGTGCCGCAGACCAGCAAGTGCCGGCGGCCCTCCAACGGGCACCACTCCACCGAGTCCGCGGTGTGTTCCGTGTCCACCACGCGCAACAGCTGCACGCGACCTCTGGACGCCCCGAAGTCAGACAAGGACGCAGTAGCGTCCGAGGCTGCGGGGACCGGGCAGCGAGGGCCGGGCGACGAGGCCAGGATGAGAGCGGGATCGGGCCCGAGGTCGACGCTGAGCGCGAGGTAGGGGCCAGGACCGAAGACGGCGTCGGCGAAGAGATGCTCGCGGGGCCGGTCCTTTTTCTACTTCCGCAGTCGCATCCTTCCCTTTCCCGGGGCGTCGGGGCGGGACTTCCGGCCGTCGATGCCGCCGCGCGCGAGGCTGGGCTCCGGCGCCCCCTGCCGGCCGACGGACTTCCGCGGCCCCACGCGCCAGGGCGCGCATCTTGCCCTGGCAGAAGACGTGGGCATCTGGAGGGACAGTGGTGTCCCCCTGAGTCGCAGGAGATCTGGGCCCTGAAGGGGAGCCGGGGAGGGGGTCGCAGAGGAAGAGAAAAACGGCATGGAAGCGGGGGGTGACCTAAGGACCTAGACATTCAGGGAGCCCAATCCAGGGTCAGTCCTGAGGCTGCCCTCTGCCCCTCATGTCCATTGTAGAGGGCTGCCGGCGGGGCATGAAGTGCGGCCCACCCGTGGACGCCAAGTCCCACCTACCAGGACAGTGGAGGAGACAGGGCGCACTGAGGTGGTGGGCAGGACGGTAGACAGCGTCAGGGCTCTGCGGGCCACTCGGACTCAGAATGTAAGGGAGGACACCCAGCACAGTCACGATCTCGTTGGGGAGACTGAGTAGGCGCAGCTGCCATTCAAGAAAATTAACATATTCTACAGAATAGGTTTGGGGAAAGCATGCTTTAGACACTGTTAAGGATGGATTGAATGGTCTCCCCAGAAAAGTATGTTGAAGTCCTATCCCACAGCACCACAGGACATGACCTTTAGAAACAGGGCCATTAAAGAGGTAATCCCGTTAAAATGAGGTCATTACACTGGGCCCTGGTCCAATATGACTGCTATCTTTATGAAAGGGTGATTTGGTCTCTCAAGGACAGAGACCTACAGAGAAAACGTAAAACCAGAGGATTGGTATGATGCATCCACACGGCAAGGGCTGCCCCTAGAACCCATACTGCCACCTTCCAAGCTCCAGAAGCTAGCAGAGGCCTGGAACAGGCACACCTTCCCATGTGTCTTCAGAGGGAGCATGCATGATCCTGCCAAAACACTGATCTGGGACTTCTGACCTCCACCACAGGGATGATACACTGTTGTCTGAAGCCATCTGCTGAGTGCTAACTTATGATGGCTCCAGGTAGCTGGGCACGCTGACATTGAAATCCACATAGATACCTGGGTAACCCAGCCTGTGTCCAAGTAGGGCGATGGTTACATACACAGCTGTGAGGCAGCAGCTCAAGCAGAGAAGCAGAAAAGGTTGGTCCAGAAGCAATAGGACTTTTCGATATGGCTGAACCACACATTTGTATCTGCTACAAGGAATGGTCAAGGGGCACATGTCTGGTCCAATTGGTAAAATATGCAACGCTAGACCTCGGGGTCACGAATTTGAGTCCCACACTGGGTGTAGAGATTACACGGCACAGGGATGCAGCCCTATTGGACAGGGATCTGCTACCAGCAGCACCTGCTCAAAACAGCTTCGTGGCGCAGTGATCCCCAGACCAATACTATTCCTGATGAGCCCTGTGACGTGGAACACATCAGTCATGTGTCAGGACCCAGTGTGGTGTCCTGCAGGCCTGCTGAGACCCTGGTGCTTCCCTTTCAATGTAATTTTCTGGCAAGTAGATGACTGCAGGGTAATGTGTGCTGGTTACGGAATGCAGACAGGCTGAAGTGGCCGGCCACAAAGGACACAGGCAAAAACCGTAGCCCGTGATCTGGTGCCTCTTCTTCCCAGGAGACCTTTGGTCTGAAAGTACACTGCCTGAGCACACTCAAGGCCTTACGCCTGGGAGACCACCCAAACCCCAACATGCCGACAATCCTGGGTTCTCCCATACCCAAACAGTCCCGACCAGAGGTGGCCTCCGGAAGCAGGAATTATACCAGCCCTGGGAACACCCCAAGGGCTCAAGCCAAGTGCTGTTGTAGGACTGATGATCTCTCAGGATAATACATACCCTCCTCCCCAATAGGTTTCTGAGTCCCTACTGCTGCTCCACCTAGGGTCTGGAGGGACCTAGAGCAGACTTCACCTATGCAGCAAAGATGTCCCTGATGTAGAAGATATGCTGCACCTCACCCAGACTGTCCAAGGGGAGCTACTCAGTGAAAACGTACGTGGGGCATGCGGGATTCTCTAGCCTTCAGAGACCCTCCCCTGGTGGGGAGCCCTCCTGCTCCCTGCTTTCTGCCTTCACCTGACTGCTCAGTCCTGCTAAGACCTACTGCCCAAGAGGACTCCAAGGACTGCAAAAGAACCTACCAGCAGCTCAACTCACAAACCAAGACCACCAAGAGGCTATCCTCAGCTAAGGAAAGCAATGAAGACACACGGGGCGGATGGAACACACTGGGAGATGGCAGAAGAGCTGCACAAGGGAACGTAGGAGCCGTTGGGACCAATGTGGGGCAAGGGGCAGCCCAGGACAGATACTCAGAGTTGGGATGGGCAGCCTCATCCTCCCAGGAAGCAAAGCCTCTAGGAGGCAGGCTGGCTGGATCTGAGGACCAGCAAGGTCCCAGACACAAAGCCCGGCTCGGTGCCGCAAGGGCCTCTACGAGGTGTACAAGACGCTGGCCAGCCTTCAGACATCTGTGGCTCCCTAATGAGAGAGGCAGCCCAGCCGAGTGGACAGGAAAGCAACCCTCACCCACCCTGGCTGCCCCAATTCATAGGCAGGACCTGCAGAGCTCAACTCCCCACCACCCAGCACGTAAATTAAGAGAACTTACTTGTGCCAGGGCAAAGGACATTCCATGCCTGCCTACTCCACCACCCCCAGCAACTCCTGCCCCGGGACAAGAACAGGCCTGGGTCTCACTCACGCTCCCTACCTGCCTCCCCCCCCCCCCCGCGCAGGAATAAAGGTAAAGGCAACCTCCACCCCTCACCCCCATAGCACCCTGATTCTCTTAGAAATAAACCTCAGCAGCAGGAAGGGCAAAAAGTAGAGCAGAGCACGGCAGAGGCACTCGATGATTCCACCCCTTTACTGTGCCTTGTGGATGCGACCCCATGCAGGCCGTGCTCCTCGGGACGGCAGCTGTCCGGGAGGAGCTCCCACTATGTGACACACTGTTTAGACTTTTTAAATGTGTGGCCCAACTGTTTGCCAGTTAAGAATTACAGCAAATGATTCTATTTGTAATTTCTAACCCGCCCACTGCCTCCCCCCAAAAAAACTGTACATGAGTTTACAAACATATTAACATATAAATAATGAGAAGCGTCCTGGTGGGAGGCTCCCCAGCTGTCTCTGCCTGGAGATGAACACTGAGGGGAGTGCCGTGCCCACACGAGGTGCCCATGGCGAGGGGGCCTCTGCGGCAGTTGCCGTGGGTGCGCATCGCTGGCTTCTTCAGCACCTCCGGGTCAACCACCAGTCTGTGTCTGCTGCGCCCAAGGAAGGTCCGGAAGCCAGGTCATCGCTCTGGCTCAAGCTCGTGCTGGAAGGGGCGCTTCTTCTCCCGACAGTGCTTCTTGTGGGCGGGCCAGTCCTTCTGCTGGCACTGGGAGCCGCAGTACCGGGCCACCTGGCAACGCCCGCAAATGTTGAACTCCCGGAGCTGAAAGAACACACAGACAACCGTGGCTTCACGGTCACACCCGGGAATTGGTTGGGGGGCAGACACTACGTTGCAATCAGAAGACCCCGGCAAGCCCACACACTGAAGCCGGAGGGCAGAGTGGCCGCGGTGGAGAGGGCGCATGAGAGGCCCGCAGGGGCCGGAGCCGGCACTCACTGCAGCACCTGTACCTGCTTCTCGATCATCGTGCAGGGAGGGTAATGGCACTCATAGTAGGTGCAGGAATTCTCCTCCTCTTCCACCACGTCCCCGTTGGCGTTATAGTACCGCGTCACGTTCAGGACAGGGAACTGCTCTTCTATGGGGTCCGTGGGAAGCTGCTGAATCGCCAACCAGTATAAGCTTTGCTCCCTTAAAAGGAGAAGCAGATGCTTCAGTATACTCCAGCCAGACACAGTCAAGACAGGGACATGACAATGAGCTGACTGCAAGACAGACTGCTGGTTCCTAGTGCTCAGGGTATCCCTACCCCAGTTTTTCTTAGGACAACTTGACTCTTCTTCGGGCCACCCCTACTATGGAGCAGGGCTTACCTGTATGCGACATCAAGTAGGCAGCACGTTTAAGAAGGACTATGTCTCCCTCCCTCACTGATCTCCCCAAATCTGGGACTGACAGGCACGCAGCAGGCACAGAGAGCGTGCGGTCTCGGGACGGGGGCCTGGCCAGGCCTGGGCACGTGAGCAAAGCCCGGCAGCCCTTCCCCTGCTCAAGGTCCCAGAGGCACCTGCTTCTGCCCCAGCCGCTCAACCTCCCATTTGATGCTGTGAGCTGCTCTACATCTTTCTACACACTTATCTTCTTGAGTGGACCAGAAGCTTGCGACCGAAGGATCCCGTCTGCTGCTAGAACGGAGGCACCCTAACAGACCCCAGGGGAGAGCAGGCTAGGCAGGGCAGGTGAAGGAGCTTGGCAGCTCCCTCTGCTGCCAGGCTGCAAAGAAGCCACCGCCTGTGCTTCGAGAGCAAAGTAGCAGGTTAGCACCCCCTCCAACCTACCACCCTCCGTGGGGGTCAGGGCTACGAAGGGATAGGGTCACCTTCATCTAATACCATATACAAAAATGAACTCAAAATGGGTCAAAAAGATCTAAACATAAACAAACCTAACCTAAACAACTAAAGGCTCCATCAACCCATGAGTGGGAACGACGTGGTACATAAATATAACGGAATATCATCCAAACTTCAAAAGGATGCACATCCATCCCTACACAAGCTACATCATGGATGAACCTTGAGGACACAGTGCTAAGCCCATCACATAAAGACAAATCCTGGAGGATTCAGATCCAAAGATGGAGTAGGAAGACAGGGGCTGGAGGGGCAATGGGGGTTCAGTGTCTAATGGGGAAGTTCTGGAGATGGATGGTGGGGACGGTTGCACAACTATGCGGCTGCACTGGATGCCACTGAAATGAACGTCCAAAAATGGCTAAGAGTAATAACCATTGTATGTATTTTGCCACAATAAGAAAGGTTTTTTAAAAGGAAAAAAAGGGGGGAAGAGTCAGGATGTAGGAGGGTACAGGGTGCCCTCGGAGCCCTTCAATGAAGTCTTACACGACAGAGGCAAGTTTCAACTCCAGCTGGCTCTTCAAAGCAGAAAGGGAGGAAAACACATCTTGACAAAGAGGCCTGCCCCCACCATGGATGAGCTGCCTTTGTGCCCCTCCCGCCAAAGGGAAGCAGGGCGGGAGGTGCAGGCCCAGGAGAAGCCACAGCACCACGTTCCCTGCCTCACAGACAGGGGAGTCCCACCACGGGAACCCGCTGTGTGGAGCCCAGGCCAGCTGGCAGTTTGGGCCGCACTCAGGCTGGCTCTGCCTCACCGCCAAGTGGAGTGAGGGTCTGAACCCCTAGCCGACAGACTAAGGATGGCCCCACTGGATTGGTTCCTAGGATGACACAAAGGACAGAGTCTCAGGAGCACAGCCTGTCCTGGGCCTCCCGGGAATGGCCTAGAGAAGGGGACAGCCAGGCCGCGACCCAGCAGAGACCACCAGACAGGGTAGCTTGTGATGGAGTGGATCCTTTTCCAATCAGGTATTCTCAGTTGTGGTTATCTTATCTTGTGACCATAAAGAGTGTTCAGGTGAAGAAACGTGACAAGGTTCATCCACAGCTTGGCCAAACCATGAGTCACACAGAGGCCTAAAGTCACAATTCAGAGCCGAGTTCCTGGCAGGAGCAGATCCGCTGCGGCTGAAGGGGTGGGCAGCTCCCTCCACGCCTCCGGGGAGCAGAAGGAAACCGGTCTGGTGCTGGGGGGAGGCGGGGCCGGTCCCAGTGTCCACACTGAACAAGCGTCCACGTTGGACAAGCCAGGGGGTTACCGTGGACACTGATATGCCTGCAGAGCTGCTCCTTCTGCAGATAACCTCACATTCATTTTGTTTGATGAAAGAGCCTTCCCAGAGGCCCAGGGACATGCCCGAGCCCCAAAGAGCCCCTGTGAGACCACAGATGATGCACACGTGGCCAGGAACAGCCTGGCTTACTTCAGCTCCCACCTTCCATTCTGCTGGTTCCCCAGCTCTTGCCAAGGCCTCCATGAAGCTCTCACCCAGGCTGCTCCTGGGGCCATGGGAACTGGCTCAGAGCATCCCACTCGCCCACGGGGGACGCCTGCAGTAGCCTGAGCAGAAGCACTGTTTTCAGGACCAGGCAGAGGCAGAAGCTGAGCAGCAGAGTCCCCAAACCACACGGTCTTGCTTCTTTTAAACCACTGCCTGGGTGTTTAGCCAAAAAGCATGACAGAAGGATGCACGTGTGTGTACAGGAGGCATCCCTAAGATGACGATGTCTAACTTTTCTCAGAGACACAGAGCAGAAATCCTGCCCATGTGTAGGCATCCAGCCCCGGCAGCTCTTCTCCCCGCTAGAGCCAATCGTTAGAAAACCAACCAAGGGGGCGCCTGGGTGGCTCAGCTGGTTGAGCGTCCAACTTAGGCTCAGGTCATGACCTCATGGTTTGTGAGTTCAAGCCCCGCATCAGGCTCTTTGCTGACACCTCAAAGGATTCCGTGTCTACCTCTTTCTCTGCCCCTTACCCTGCTTGTGCTATGTCTGTCTCTCTCTCTCTCTTAAAAACAATCATTAAAAAAAACAAACAAACATCAAAAAGATAATTATCAAAAAGGTATCCCATCCCCACGAAGAAAACAAGGAGAGAAAACTCTGAGGGAAAATAGCCAAGGTCTCCACTCCCAAAGAAGCATGAGATCAGAGTGGAGATGGGAGCCCCGTAGTAACAAGAGCCTGGAGGAGGACCTTCCTCGAGGCACCTCTGCCGACTCCCCCCGCCCTGAGAAGCCCCACCTTTGTTTGCTGGACGTCTCCTCCGCTTTCGGCCGCCAGCCCCATGGCACCAGCTGCAGGTTGTCCAGGCGATTGTCTACTGTCACAGCATTGAGATGTACCACCTGAAACCCAGGAGCAATGCCTCCCCTGTGCCGCTCCCTAGAAAACAAGACCTCTCAATCGGCTTCCTCTGGCCTTCCCAAAGACTTCCGCCATGTGATCTGAACCGGCCCCTCATCACACTGATGGGGACAATGAGGAGCAAGGATGCCGAGAGGAATCCAAGGATGTCAGTCCGTGGCCAAACAAGATAGACCACGATGACGGTCCAGCCCCTTGATTTAAGAGCAAGGCTGTCAGAAGCCAAGGATGGAACCCCCAACCTGGAGAATGCCCCATCAGAGCTGTCCCAAGCATTCTGGAACTCCAGCAGCCACACCGAGGAGAGGCAGTCCTTTCCTCACATCCCGACAGGCTCAGCAAGAGCCCACTGGAGGGAGCAGATCCCACCCTGCTCCAGAAGAGACTGTGTCTGGAGCAAGTATCTGAGCAAAAACTATACTTTTAGGCTGCCCCATTAGTGGTACAATATGCGAATGAGCCATTCCTCCGGGTTAGTGGCAATGACCCAATGGTAACTAAGAAGGCTGGGTAGGGGGGCACGACTCAGGGAAAGCGCCTTCTGTCAATGAGGGCAGGTGTCGCCACAGGCCCCATATGCACATCAGGGCTCACGTGGTACCCAAATAGGAAATAAGCAGCTTGAAAACACCTACCACAGCAGCTCGTGAAGGAGCCTTCCTGACCCTCTTCCCCGGTTTTTGTCAAAGGCATATGCAAATATCTTAGCACCATTTCCATCTGCGTCTACTTCCATCCGGGCCTGAGAAGGAGCAAGGAAAAGGTCTGTCAAACAGCTTCTGATTCTTAGCTACATTTGGAACCCCTCTTAAAGAAATCAAGTGAAAGGGGCATCTGGGAAGCTCAGTCGGTTAAGCATCTGACTTCGGCTCAGGTCATGATCTCATGGGTTCATGGACCCATGGTTCATGGGTTTGGGCCCCGCATCGGGCTCTGTGCTGACAACTCAAGAGCCTGGAGCCTGCTCCAGATTCTAGGTCTCCTTCTCTCTTTGCCCCTCCCCTGCTTGTGCTCTGTTTCTCTCTCTCTCAAAAATAAATAAACATTTTAAAAAATTAAAAAGGAGGGGAAAAAGAAAGAAACTAAGTGAAACAAACAAGTCAGGATACATATATGAGGCCTGCTTCTGGGACCTGGAGCTCTGCAGAGGCCCCAAGACATGAGAAGTAGACCCCATATCCCAATACTCACTCACTTACTGACCACTCTGCAAAATACTGTGGACACAGAGAAATAAATTTTCCTACTCTTAGAAAAAGCCCACAATTCAGGAAGAAAAACAAAGGCTTGAACAAGTAACTACAGTTGACCCTCGAGGTACGCCCCCACATGGCTGAAAATCCACGTGTAACTTTTAACTTCTCAATATTTAACTACTAATAGCTTGCTGTTGGCCAGAAACCTTAGCAATAACAGACAACTGATTAACAAATATTTTTGTATGTTACATGTGTTATATGCTACATTCTTACAAGACAAAATTAGGAAAAAAAACAACCACCTTTTCAAGAAACACATGAGGAGGAGCGTCTGGGTGGCTCAGTTGGCTGAGCATCTGACTGGCTCAGGTCATGGCCTTGAGGTTCTTGAGATCAAGCCCCACATCAGGCTCGCTGCTGTCAATGCAGAGCCCACCTCAGATCCACCGGCTCCCTCTCTCTGCCCCTCCCCCCCCCCCACACTGGGGAGCATGCTCCCTCTCTCAAAAACGAAAAATAAACATTTAAAAAACGAAACAAGAAAGTCACAAGTAAAAAATACATTTACAGTACTGGACTATGTATACCCACGTATAAGTTAACCTGTGCAATTCAAAGTCATGTTGTTCAATAATCATCTGTGCTATAAAAGCATGAAAGGCTGAAATAAAAGTGTACCAGGTCCCCAGAGAGCACTAGGGCACAGAGGGACAATGGGGCCAAGGCCAGAGGAAAGGTGAGGTGGCACCAGACAGTCTCCTAAGGAGCCAAGGTTTGTCCAATTGAACATTCGATAACAAACATGACACAATTCCACGTGTTTTTCAGAAAGAGCCAGCAACCAGGGTGAAGGTGGGGGGGAAGTGTCACAGAGGTTAGGGGCTCCACTGGACAGCAAAAGCCAGGCTGCCCTCCCGGAGGATAAGACCCACCCCTCATGCTCCTCCCCAGGCGTGACTGAAAGCAGGCGAGCAAAGGAACAGCCATCCTTACCTCAAAGGAGTAGCCCTCCACCAGTGGGATATCTTGCTCATCTATCAGTGTGTACTTGGTCTGGAAATCAACCACGTTTCAAAATGTTACGTTCAGGGTTACAACAATATTAGCAACAGGCAACAGCCCCTTCAAGCTAAATGAGGCCTGCAGGCGAGGGGCACGGGCGGCCTGCCCTGCACGGCCGGTGGTTCTGCCCCACTCAGCACTACCAGAGGAGCAGGCACCAGGCTTCACTCCAGAGTACCACCGAGCAGCCAACCTCTAAAGCTGTTTTAAATGTCAATAAACCTAACCAGAGACAGGGGCTTCCTCAGAACACAGAAAAGGACCGGGATTGAAGCAGAACATCCAGAAAATTTCAACTGATGGTGATTTATTAAGATAGGTGGTCGGTACACAGGTGCTCACTGACTTGTTTAACTTTCTCTCTGAAATGTTCCAAATAAAAGTTTTAAGGTCTGATATGAAAGCAACCAGTAACTGGGTTACAAGGGGTCTCAGAGCTGACGGGGAGCCCACCCTTCCCTTAGGCAAAAAGCCATAGTGCTCCTGCTGGAAAGGCGAGAAACGGTCCCCCGGACGGACTAGTCTCACTCTTGCTTAGAAAGCCTTTTTCTAGGATCTAAGTCGGTTTTACCTTCATCTGACTGCCTCTGCTCCTCTCTCCCACCAGAAGCTTCCGCCGCTGGTGATGGGAACAGGGTTCCCATCCAGGGTAAGGTCCGTGGCTGGTGCAGCCGCACGGCCGGCCGGCTCCTGGAAACAGCCAAGCCTCAATGCCCACAGGTGCCAGAAAGCCCCAGCCTCGAACACGCGGAGGGCGGGGCCAGGTAAGGGAGAGAAGCAGAGGGAGGCCCTGCTCTGGGAGGCCCCCTGAGGCTGGTCCACACGGCCACCGCCGGCCGCGTGTAAACCTGCGCGGGGCTCCAATCCGGACCGGCAGGCACCGAGGCTCACACAGGCCGTCTTGCCGCCTAGCGAGCGGGCCGCCTCAGAAGGGCGCTGCGCTGCCCGCGGCCGCCGGCCCCCTCCTGCCCCGAGGGGACACGCCGCCCGCCCGCCCGCCCGCCGGGACCCGCGTCCCCCCCGACTCCGCGCCCGCGTCCCAGCGCCCCGACCCCCGGCCCCGCGCCGCTCACCTTCCCGGCCACCCGGCCGAGCCGCACGATGCCCAATTTGAAGTCGGTCATGGCCGGGCCTGCGCTCAGCCGGCGGCGCCGCTCCCTCGGGAGACGCCGGGCCGGGGCCGGGGCCGGGGCCGGGCCGGGGCGGCGCCGCGGCGCGCCGGGTGGGCCGGGTCGGCGGGCCGGGGTCGGGCCAGGCGGGACGAGGCTGGGCCGGGCTCGGGCCGCCGCCGCCGCCTGGCGCCCGCCGGACCTGCCACGCGCCGCCGCCGCCGCCGCCGCCGCCGCCACCGCCGCCGCGCGCACCACCGCGAGCGGAGCCGGAGGCGGGGCGCGGTTCAGACACACCCCCGCCCGCCGCCGTCCCGCCAATTGCGGGGCGCGCACGGCGCCGGCCGGCGCGCGCCGCCGCGCCGTGGCCAACGGGAGGAGAACGGCTGCGCCGGCGCACTGGGGAGCGGAGGGAGCGCGGGGGAGGGGCGCGGCCGGGGGCGGTGCCGGCGCGGCCTCCCCGCGCGACGTCAGTTTCGCGGGAAGCTTTGTGGAGGGCGCCGCGCTCCGGCTGCCCGCCGCCGGCTCCCCGCTCGCGGCTCGGACCTAGCGCCGGCCCCCGCGCCCGGCCCCCGCCTGCACGACTAGCCCGGCCTCGCGTCCCCACGCCTGGCCCAGCTCCTGTCTTTCGACGCGGCGCGCAACCCTCGTGCGGAGGGCGGCCTGACTCCACGCCCCGGGGCCGTCGGGGGGCCTGCAGGTTGGGGTGTGTGGCGGGCTCGCTGCGGCTCCCCGGAGCGGTCCCCCGGGCGCAGACAGCGGGCGGGAGGCACCCGAGCCCCGGCCCAGCGTGCTGCCCGCTGGCGGCGCCCCCGGCCGCCTCCCTTCCTCTGGCCACCCACGACCTCCTCCTCGCCGGCCCGGGTGAGGACCACGGCGGCCCGCGGTTTCCCCGCACAGCCCGTCCTCAGGCTACACCAACCTTCCTTGGGCCTCAGGCTGTTAACTAAGGTGGGGTGACGTGCCAGCCGCTTATCAGCTCGGTCCAGCTCCTTCCTAAACAGGCACCTCCGGGGCCCGAGGGCTTAGAGGGCTGCCACCCTTGTGTCCTGGCAGACACCCTAGCTGGGCTTTCACCTTCCTCCCCCCGCATTATACCAGTGCACAGAACAAGACCCCTCCCTGGTCGTAGTTCAGCGAGGGAGGCAGAAAAGGCCCGTGATGAGTTAAGTGCCACATTAGAAAACGACAGCAGATCAGCATTAGGGAGTTGGGGGTCCTAGGGAAGGTGGTGGGCAGGGTAAGCCCCATTGAGAAGTCACTTTGAATGGTGCAAGGAGGGAGGGCCATGTGGGCATCTGGGGAAAGAGCCAGTGCAAAGGTCCTGAGCTGGGAACATCTGGCATGTTTGAAAAAGTGGGGGTGTCCACGGGAGTGCCTGACAGAAACAGGGGTCAAGGTCAGAGAGGTGAGGGGCCAGAGGGGCTCAGGTAGGCTCTTACATGGACCTTGACTTTTGGACTTAGACAAGTGAGGCCATTGGAGGATTTGAACAGAGGAGTCAGTGGCTTTTCAATGAATCAAGCTGTTGATTATGGCCGGGGGTGGGGGTGGGGTGGGGGGCGGGGGTGGGGGTGGGGTGGGGGTATTGGAAGCAGGAAGGCTGTTTAGCAAGTGAATACAGCAGCTAGCCGGAGCTAGAGTGTTTAGACTCGTGGAGCCAGTGTTCTGTAGCAGTCAGGGGAGCCCCGGTCATGCTGCAGTAACGACCCCACATTCTCAGTGGCTTAGTAAAATAAAAATGAATTTCTCATTCATGCTACATGTTAAGGTTGCAAGGCAGTTGAATATATGAGTATAGAGTTCAGGAGAGCTGTCCAGACTAGGGTATAACTTTGGCATTCATTAGCACATTTGTTGCATTTAAAGCGATGAGATCACATTGGGAGAAAGTGCACCCAGAGGAAAGGAGAGGTCAAAGACAGCCCGGGTACTCTCTTATCAAGGGGGAAGAGAGGTTGGGAAGAGAAGGAGCCAGGAAAGAGAAGGAAGATGTCAGGTAAGAGGAAAACCAGGAGAGGGTGGGAGCCCAGAAGCCAAGTAAAGACTGTGCAAGAGAGAGGGATCAGGTCCGGCGCTGCTGATAGGTCCTGTAAGGTTAGGGTTGGGAATTAGTCAATGAACTGATTGGTTGCCTTGACAAGTACAGCTCTTGATGGAGTGATGGCAGGCTAAGTCCCATGGAGGGGTTAAAAGGGAACGGTAGGAGAGGTTTGGAGGCCCCAGACATGCCTCTTCTGAGGCATTTTTGCTAAAAACAGGAGCAGAGAAATGGGGCCAAAGCTGGAAAGAGAACGGAAGTCGAGAGAAGGTTATCCTCTGGGAGAGGAAATAGATGTTTGCTCACCAACAGGAATGATCCCATAGAGGGGAATCACTGGCAAGGGGAGGGAGGGTGGAGGTTAGGTAGGAGCATGGCGGCTCAGCTCAGTATGGAGAGTCTGACTTATGTAAAGGTTCTGAAAGGCAAGTGGGTGTGGAGGCTGGAGTTTAAGGGAGTTCTCTGCTGATGGAGCTTCCTACTTTCTCAAATAAGTAGAAAACAGTCATCAGTTGAAAGTGAGGAAAGGGGAACAAATGTTGGCAGTCTAAAGAGAGAGGCTCAGGAGGGATGTAACTGGCTAGGAAAGAATAGGAAGATGCGGTAGGGGCCACTCAGTGTGACTGTGTTTTTCTCCAGCCTATTTCGGCTGGTGCAGAGAAAGCAAGGAGAAAGAGAAGGGCAGGATTTAGCCAAGACGCTGGTTGTGCCTGGTGGGGGCAGGGGTGGGGTTCTGAAAGAGTCACCCCGGTGCCAACGCATGGCATTACAGCTGACTGAGGCAAGGAGGGAGAACGCCGGACGGGGCGAGGCCAGTGGGTTGGACCCCCCCCCCCCCGTGGGATCCAGAGGGTTGCAGGAGCTGTAGCCCTGGAGGGAGTGGGCCAGCGGGACGGGGTGGGAGCCAGAGACGTGTGGGCCTGAGATCACGAGTGCTGTGGCTGTTGACGACGACTATAATTTTTGTTACCTACCGATGTGCAACTAACCGCTCCAAAATCTAGTGGCTTAAAACACTGATTTAGGGGGGCGCCTGGGTGGCCAATTCGGTTAAGCATCGGACTCGATTTTGGCTCAGGTCATGATCTCACGGTTCTTGGGTTGGAGCCCCACATCAGGCTCTACGATGACAATGCAGAGCCTGCTCAGGATTTTCTCTCTCTCTCTGCCCCTCCCTTCCTCTCTCTCTTTCTCCCTAAATAAATGAACTTAATTAAAAACAACAACAGCATTGATTATTCTCTGCAATTCTATGCTTGGGGTTTTCTGTTCCACGTGGTGTCAGTTTCATCCCTCCTTTGGTTGCACTGGATTGGAAAGTCCCTGGAATTTCTTCTCCGTGTGGTTTGTCTTTGTGTGATGTCTCATCACTCAGGGATTCCCGCATGGCCAGGCAGGATAGCCGGACTTCCTTCTAGCATGGAGGCTGTGCTCTCAGTGACAAGTCCTGTTGTACAAGCATTTATTTGGTCTCTGTTTGAGTCACCCTTGCTAGTATCCCACTGGCCAAAGCAAGTCGTGAGGGCAAGCGGAGAATCCGTGTAGGAGGGCTGTCCGCAGGATGGTTCGCTGCGGGGACGACTCGCCCAGGCCCCCCTCTGGCCTCCAGTTCACAATCCTCCCTTGTGAAGAGTGTGCCTCCAAGTGGCTCCAGAATCACCATCTCCTCAAGGCATTAGGCTTGGAATCCAGTGACTGATATGCAACAGGACCAGATGGCTGAGGCACGTTGGATGGGGCCCCTTTTGCTCCAAAGGCATATTGTCAGCCCCCAACACCCAGCATTCGGGGGTGAGGCACAGTTTAAGTGAACAGCACCCCCATTCAAAAAGGGGGAGTGTGCCCTCAGTCACTGGGCCACGGCAATTTTGGAATCCAGATAACACCTGTCATAATATTCCTTCATCAGGGCTCGTCTGCTCCCTGCAAGTGGCTCCTTTGGTTACTGTTTTTAGCGTTCTCAGTTCCCTCTGGGCACTGGGCCATGCACTTGCAGTGACCCCCTTTTCCATAGGAAACAGCCTGTGTTGGCAGCTGAGTGACTTCGTCAGTCTACTTCCTGCCTGTAGAAAGCAGGGGCCCAGACACCTTTTATTTCAAACTGTCCATTTTAGTTCAAGCAGATACAGCCCTTAAAAAACAACAACAACTGTGGATTTCTATATGTCAAATTGTATACAATTCGCTTTACTAGACAAAAACTATACCATAAATGTCTTTGAGAAGGTTTTTCTCTACTGTGGGCAGAGTCAGGTGCTGTGTCACGATGACCTCAAGATTTTTAGAAGCCCTTCTGTGTGGCTGGTGGGGTCTACGAGGACTTCCCACCCCCCACCTGAAATCCTCAGACATCGTCACAAGGGATCATACAACCATGCCCCTGAGTTTATTTTAACCCTCATATTTTTTAAAAAAAATTTTTAATGTTTTAATTATTTCTGAGGGAGAGACAGCATGAGCAGGGGAGGGTCAGAGAGAGAGGGAGACACAGACTCTGAAACAGGCTCCAGGCTCTGCGCTGGCAGTCAGCACAGAGGCCGACGCGGGGCTCGAACCCACGAACCGTGCGATCATGACCTGAGCCAAGGTCAGATGCTTAACTGACTGAGCCACCCAGGTTCCCACGTTTTTACCCTCATATTTTGCAGGCGCTACCCTGGATTTAATCTTTACCATGATGCCATCTTTCACCTTCAGAACCTTTTGCCACCTGTAAAGGCTGAGAACGAGAAAAGGTTTTGACTTTCCAACGTAGTAAGACCTGACTTGGAAATACCTCATCCACCTGCTGCCAGAGCATGGAATAGCTACTTCTTTGGTACGTTCTCTCCTTGATCTCACTTTAGCCTAACTGAGCAAAGCCAATTGGCCTTGAACCTTTTTTGCCAGGAAAATCAGATCATTAGACACATTTTGTGTCTTCCGTGTTACTGCGGGCCATGGGCTCGCCATTTTCCTGCCAATTCTGAATATGGCCTCCCTCCTCCAGCCTCCCTCAGCCGAGTTCTCACTGCCAGGGTCCACCTGCTGCCTCCTCCAAAGTCTGTGTCAGATTTTAGAATTTTACCGTGGCATCCATGGAGTTAGTTATGGTACCTGGGTTGGGAGTTAAATCGTCCATATAAAGGTAATCCTTTTGAAACAGATGATTTGGATGGATAACTACATAATGTAATATGTTTCAATATGCTTATTGTAATGAAAATTCATTGTTTCAAGAGAGAAGAAAAATAAAATTCAGTCTTATTGGAAAAAAAAAAAAGAATTTTACTGTGGCAGTATCTCACTCCTAAGTGCCAACTTCTGTCCCAGGCATCTATTGCTGCATCTCAAACCACCCCAAAATTGAGCAGGTTAAAACAACTTTATTCTCCTGTGACCTGTGACATAGCTTGGACCCAGCTGGTGGCTCTTCTGCAGTTGCAGGTGTGGCAGGTGGTGTCAGAGGGTCACCATCAATCCCTTCCCTCCGTGGGTGTGGTGCTTCCCCCATGCTGATCCTGTGACCATTTTGATGCACTTTATGTTGTAGAAAGTTCTGGGACTTCTGAGCCCGGGCCTGAGGACTGGCAGTTTCACCTTCCTCCCTCCAGGGGACTTGCTGTCAGGTAAGCGTTCTCACCCTCTGGAGACTGCCGTGCTGTGCAGAACCCCAAACTAGTCATGTGGAGAGGCCTCATGGAAGGGACACCTGACCAGCCTCAGTTGAGGCATCAGACATGTAAGTGGAAAACGGATCTTGAACTTTCTGTCCTCAGCAGACCCCACACAGAGTGGAAAAGCTCCCTGGGGGAGTGCAGCCTACTTTTCAGAGTAAGTAATAAGTCAGGGTGGTTTAGGTCACTCACACAGCCAGTCACTGGGGTGTGTGACACAGGCAGTCTGGGATGGTTTCACTCCCCTGGGCAGGCATCCTCTCTCTCTCTCCCTCTCTCTCTCCCTCTGTGATCTCTCCAGTAGGGTAACTAGATACTTTGAAACGGTAGTTCCGGACTTCAGGGGAACGCAAGCAAGCTGTGAGGCGTCCTTAGGACCAGCAGCTTACACGGCATCTGTTTCGTTGCAGTCCAGTCAGTTAGAGCAAGTCAGGGGCCGCGGCCCAGGTTCAACAGGAGGGGAAGGAGCCCAACATTCTGATGGGGGGAATGGCGCAAATCTAAAGGGTTGGCAGAAGCTGTGGCCAGGCATCCTTGCAGACAAACTAAGGAAGCCACTGAGAGAGCTGCTTAAGTCAGCTGGAGGAGGTTCTCGGAGGAGAGGAGACATGAGAACGAGAGAGCTGAATCGATCGTGTTATTTTCCTGTACCTCATGATGCTTTGACATCTCGGGGGCGTTGCTGGCTGGGGGGAAGTTGCCCCTCCCGGGGCTCGCTACTGCCTAAAGGTGTCAGCTTGCCTGGGAACACACCTTTCACATGCAAACCAGCCAATCCAGAGGTCATGCCCCCCAACACCTCCTTTATGAAACTCACACACCAAGCCAATATTCCCCTGTCCTAAATCCCTGTAGGGCCAGATACTGGACAGTAGAGCCCACCCTTACAGCCCAGAGACTCCCCTACCCTGCCTCACCCCTTCCTTCTCACAGAGGACACAATCAGGGCTCTGTCCCACGCTCTGCCCTGGCACTTCCCCAAGTGCTCCCTCCTCTTGGGAATTCAAAGTACCGCACTCTTCTTTCAAGGCACTTGTCCCTACGTCTGTCCCCTTGTCACACCTAATTAAAACGGATCCCAGGTACATTTTAAGATAGAGAGCGGGGAGTTAGAAGGATCTTCCGTGTGGGTTCTGGAGTCACTAGGAGTTCCTGCAACAATGATATTGGAGGGCATGACAGTGAGTCAGGAGCAGGAATCACCCAAAAGTAAGGGGCATTGACTTGGGCTGTGAAGATGACAGTAGCGGTGGAGCAGTGGATTCCTGTTTGAGAAAATGAGTTAAAGCGGGGAGCATTTAGGGAGGGGGCGCAGTTGGTCTGGAGGTTGTTATAAGGGGTCAGGAGAGCACACAGCCCAGGCTCAGATTTACAGAGGTTGTGGGAAAATAAACATCTACACCCCGGGCTCCAGGGGGAAGCTTGGGTTACACGAGAGCACCCAGCACTCAGGGAAGTGAGGGCACGGCAGCAGCTTGCAGAACGGGATCGGTGGGTGCTGGTGCAGAGTTGTATCGGGGCCCCATTTTTTTTGTGGCTTACTTATCTTAGCAGCAGCCGATGAACCTTTCTCTTCCCTCCCGAAACACTCCTTCTTGACTTCTGTTGTGGACGTTGGGCGTTTCTGGGTTGCCCATAACCCTCCCCTTTCCCAGCGGCACTCTGAACTTCTTGTTTGGGAATTCCGCTATTTGCCTGCTATTGACAGAAAAATGCCAATTTTTCTCAAAGTGCGGCCAGTCAGACCCCTGCCCCCCCAGCAACAGGACGCCAAGCAAGCGGGAGGGCGGTGCGGGCGGCACCCTGCCGCAGCTCTGGGGCCTCGGCCCGGCCCAGGGGGAGCCCCCGGCCTGGGAGCCCCTCTCCTTTCGCGGGAGGGCCAGGTCAGGGTTTTGCGGTTGTTTCACTCAGAACTCTTGATGTCATCAGCACCCTGACGTGAGTTGCCATCTTCCCTGAGTCCTCTGTCTCCCTCACACTCCAGCGGCTCCTCGGGACTTTGTCCCATCCCCCAAGCACTTTGTCTCCAAGCCAGTTTTCTCCGTCAGAAGATGCCGCCCCTTCACGCACGCGTCCTGCACGAGGCCCCGCGCCGCCCGCCGCCTCCTTCCGGGCTCTGCCACACGCGGGGCGCCTCCCCCGCGGGCTCCCTCCCGGGCCCGCCGCCTCCCCCGCTGCTCGCCCCACGGGGAGCTCCCGGAAACGGCAGGTCAGGGGCGGTCCCACTCCCACCCCCGCCCCGGGGCGCCGCTCTCGCGGCCGCGGTGCCCGGACAGGACGCCGCCCCCCGCACGGGCACGGGCGAGCGCGGCCCCCAGGCGGGTCGCCCCCCAGCCCCCGCACGCAGCGCGGCCCCGGTGACGTCCTTCCGCCGAGCAGCGCCGGGCGGAGACTGCGGAGGGGGCCCCGGCCCGGTACGCCCCTCGGCAGGTGAGCCGGCCGCGCTCCCCGGGGCCGCCAGGGGGCGCTGGTGCGCCGGCTGCCGCGAGCCGTGCCGACCTCCACCTCGCGGGCGGGCCGGGGTGGCGGGGACACGGGCTCGGTGGCGGAGAAGGGGCGGAGGGCGGACCCGGCGGGGCCGCGGAGGCCTGGAGCCGGGGGACCGGGGGACGAGCCGGCAGAGGAGGACCCTGGAGCTGGGGGCGGGCTGGGGAGGGGCGGGGGGCGGGCACAGGGGGTGGGCGGGCCCGACGCGGAGGGGCGGGGGCGGGCCGGGAGGGCGGGGCTCGGAGCGCGGCGGCTGGAGGGGTGTCAGTGCGCGGCCGCCCGGCCAGGGCGGCGGCATGGGGCGGGTGCAGCTCTTCGAGGTCAGCCTGAGCCACGGCCGCGTCGTCTACAGCCCTGGAGAGCCGCTGGCGGGCGCCGTGCGCGTGCGTCTGGGGGCGCCGCTGCCCTTCCGAGGTGGGCGCGGGGTCCCCTCGGGGGAGGGCCGGCCCGGCGGGGCTCAGGTGGCTGCGCAGCACCTGCGGCAGGGCCGGGGCTCCCGGAAGCGGCGGCGGGTGGCGCCGGGGCCTGGACCGGCGGAGCCTGTGGCGCCGCCTGCCGCCCCCTCCTTCACTCTCCCGCCGGCCCCAGGCACCTTGGGAGGATTAGGGTGCGGCCGGCCGGGCGGCGCACACCCGCCGGGGTGGGTGGCTGGGGCCAGTTGGGGGCGGAGCAGGGAGGTCCGGGTGGCCCAGTCCTTCCGTATCTGCCCTTCTTGTTCTTTCCTCCTAGGGTCGGCCAGAGTTGGGGGCGGGGGTTTAGATCCTGCCCACCTTGCCGAAGGCCACTCTGACTTGGATACGGGCACGACCCCGACCCTCCCTGGCGGGTCTGCAGGGTCCTCTGAGCCCCGTACCTGCTGGGCCCTCACCTGGAGCCCGGCCCACGCTGGGCTTTCCCTTCCACATGCCAGGCCCCTGGCGCAGCCGACCCCCTCCCCCCATCCCGGGGCACACCCGCTTCCACCCAGGCTGAGGCTAGGCCTTGTGAGCTGGGAGGGTCGTGCTCATCTCTGTGTGACCTAGGCCTTCAGCCCAGTGAGCGTACAGGAGCTGAACCCGAGCCCTGCTGGCCGGTCCCTTTGCTCATGCAGACATCTGGGACTTTGGGACTGGGAGTCAGCTTGCCGCCGAGGCCCTCCTTAGGGCTCTCTGCAGGTGCTGGCCTTATCTGCTATCAGAGGTGTGGACAGGGCCCTGGATGGGACTTCAGCCGTCAGCCCGTAGGGTGCCGTGAGCAAAGCTGCGGCCCGGGGCCTCGAAGCCTGATCACTGGCTCTGAGTGTGAGGCTGTGTGTGAGGGTGTTCCTGCTAGGGTGCTTCTCCACCTTGGGGTGCTTGGCCAAAGCCATAGCCATCAGGCATCGCTGTGGACCTTGATCCTCTGGGCCTTACCGTGGTAGACAGCTCAGTGCTTCTGGTGCCTACTGAGGACTTAGAGCCACTGCCCACCTTTCTGGGCAGCTGCTGCCCCTGTCCTGGATGGGTCTGCCCCCTGATGTTTCCGTGTTTGAGGTCACATGGGTCTAGAAAGAAGCTGAGTGGGTGTAGATGCTTCTGGGCAGGTGTCCAACCTAATGGGGCCTCCCCCTGATGACTGTCATCTCCTCTCCTGTCTCATTACTTCGAGTTTGGAGTTCGAGTGGGGTAGTTGTGGTTGTGGCAGGGGGCCCAGCAGTGACAGTGCCGCCCTTCCCTGGGGCCCGAGTGACAGACGAGAGGTGTCACGGGGCTGCGGGGAGAGCCCAGGGTGTAGGAAGGAGGGCAGGCTTGTGGCTGGGGGACAGCCACCATGGGACCCCATGCAGAGCTCACTGTCTGGCTCCTCTGCGCCGTCCTGCTCCCGTAGCAGACACGCCGCTACTGACTAGAATGAAGGGATGGCTTGGCCTGGGCAGAGTCCGCCAGCGTCCATGTGATGGGTGCGATGTGGGTGAAAGGACAGTTAGGGCATAGGATGCCGAGGGAGGCCCTGGTGATGGTCCTGACAGCAAATGTACTAGCTGAGCCCCTGAATGTTGGGGGGACGGGAGGGGGAAGATGGGGGCATCGGCCAAAGAGCAGATGGATGATGACTTCAAGCCAGAGGGGATATTCTTCGGATTGTCCCCTGGGGCCTAGATGGAATGTGGGTGCTGGGGCTGCTCTGGGGCTTCCTCCAGCCCTAGCTGGGTGTGGAAAAGGGAAGGCTGCTGTTCTTTCCTTCATTCGTGAGTTGGCTGTGCAGCTCCTGTTACCAGCCAGTGATGCAACAGGGAGGCCCTCCACACCTCTGGGAGGCCATGGAGGTGGCGAGGACAGCAGATCTTTTCTGGGGGGCTCCTCGTCTTACCCACTGAATACTTGTCTGAGGAGGGACAGTGATGATTTGCACTTAGCCATGAGGACACTGGCTGCCCTCGGAGCTAATGCAGAAGAAAGCTGGGGAAGGAACTGATTTCTGGAGCCCAAGTCCAGCTGAGCCTGAGGCTGGGGGTCACACGGGAGTGCCCTATGCTCTGGCATTGAGGGAGGGGGTACCCAGACGACAGCAGCGGTCAGCTCCCAGCTCTGTGAGTTCCCTGAGCTGTCACTGTGGGCCAGATGCCTTTCTCCCCATCTCCTGTGGACCAGCTCTATAAACCATCACAGCAACCTTGAGAGGTGGGCACCGTTATTATTGTTTTGTTTCAGATTTGGAAGCAGGCCAGACAGAAGTGCCTCACAGGCCAGAGCTTTAGTGAAAAGATGTGGCAAAAACTAGGCTGCTGCAGATTTGTGGGAGCTAGTGGAGGTGGGCGAGACCTTTGAGACCAGGATGAAGAGTGATGGCAGGTGGTGCAAGGGAGGAGGGCTGCTGGACAAGGGAGTGCTGGCTGGGGAGGAAAGTTCTAGAAGTCTCTCTGGAACACAGTCCACATGATGATGTTCCTTAGGAAACCGGAGCAGCCCCAGACCTCCAGATGGGTGTCGGTCAGTGCGTGCCTACTGTGTGTGCGTGACCACTGCTAGACCCGAAACACTTTTAAGCCTAGGCGGTACTTCAGGGCTCGTTGCTGTGTGGTGGAGGCCGTACCTTACCAGAACATACCTCCCCTGTCCCGTGGCTGTGCACACATCACACTGGTGATGGCCATGCTCACCTGCAGGAGCAGGGGGTTGGAGGGGCAGGCCTGCTCTTTGTGTCCGCCCCCTGCACCTCCACTGCTCCCCTGTGTAGGAGAGTGCACAGGAACAGGCCATTCGACTCCAAGACGGTGATTGGCAGCTGCTCATTCAGGCAGGGTCCCCGAAGAGGCTTTGGCATGTGTACAGAAAGGCTCTTTGGGGCACCTGGGTGGCTCAGTTGGTTAAGCGTCCAACTTCGGCTCAGGTCATGATCTCACGGTTCGTGGGTTCGAGCCCTCTGTTGGGCTCTGTGCTGACAGCTCAGAGCTTGGAGCCTGTTTCAGATTCTGTGTGTGTCTCTCTCTCTCTGACCCTCCCCTGCTCAAGCTGTCTCTGTCTCAGAAATAAATAAAAAAAACCCCAACAATAAAAAAATTAAAAAAAAAAAAAAAGTTCTTTGCCGAGGCATTGGGAAGGTCATAGAACTTCCCCCCGCTCCCGGAATACCCCAAATACCCCAAGGGGCAATTTGATAATGTTTTTCTACGGTCAGATGACCCCATGGCTTGTTCACCTGAATAGGGGCCGAGTTCAGGCTGGGTGGGTGACTGTTTTAACCATCCTGCTGTTGGACACGTGGGCTATGCCTAGATAGTTCTTGGTCACAAACAGCGTTGCTCGAAGCTCTTCGGTAGATAGGGTGGAGTCTTTGTTTTCCTTTTTAAATGTGTATTTATTTTTGAGAGAGAGAGAGCAGGAATAGGGGATGGGCAGGCAGAAGGGGACAGAAGACCTGAAGTGGGCTCTGTGCTGACAGCGTGAGCCCAGTATGGGGCTCCAGCTCACGAACTGCGAGATCATGATCTGAGCTGAAGTTGGACTCTCAACCACCCAGGTGGCCCCCATAGGGCGGATTCTAAGAACTGTTGAGTCCCTGGTGTGTGCATATAAGATCATGGCAGGTCTTCCTGGTGCTTTTCCAGGGTCCCTGTAGCAGCCTGCAGTTTGATCGCTTGCTGTAAGGTGTGTTTTCCATCTCCTCTTTAACGCTTGTCAAAATATTTAATATTTGCCAGTCTGATGGGTTAAAATGGTAACTCATTTGAGTCTCTCTGATTTCTACTGAGGTTGGACATCTGTTCTTGTCTGTTGCTATGTGAAAGTTCCTAAGTAACAAATCACCCCTAAGTTAAGTGGTTTATTTTTTATTATTTTTTTATTTAAAGAAATTTTAAAGTGTTTTTTATTTATTTCTGAGAGAGAGAGAGAGAGAGAGAGAGAGAGGCAGCATGAGCAGGGGAGGGCCAGAGAGAGAGGGAAACACAGAATCTGAAACAGGCTCCAGGCTCTGAGCTGTCAGCACGGAACCCAATGCGAGGCTCGAACCCACAAGCTGTGAGATCATGACCTGAGCTGAAGTCGGAGGCCCAACTGACTGAGCCCCCCTAAGTTAAGTGGTTTGAAGTGACCGTTTTATTATGACCCACAGTGCTGTGGATTGGGAATTTGGGCCGAGGTGGGCAGGGTGTTTCTTCAGCTCTGTGTGCTACCCATTGGCGTCACTTGATGGTTTTCAGCTGGGACCGGGCCAATCTGGGGCCACTTAACTCTTTCTGGCACACTGTGCTGGTCCCAGCGTTCGCAGCCAGATTCGAGGGGGAGTGCACTCCCTCCGTGCGTGGCATCTGGAATCGTCACACTTCCCGTCCTTGTTCTGTCCACTCCTCTGCCACGTTTCTCTTGGGTTGTGTTGGTCTGAAGGAGTATCACTGATGCCCCAGATTTCTGGGGCGGGAACAATTCTGGGTCTGCGTCTAGGAAGGGATGGCTGGTGGAGTGTGGGTTAGAAGTCAGAATCTGGTCAAGGTCAGTGTCGCCGGGTGGAGGATGAGCTACGGGTTCCTGGGGCGAGGGGAAGCCTGGTGGTCTGTGGATGGGCAACAGGAGGCCTGTTTGGGCAGGGTAGAGTCAGCCTGGGGAGACGTGCGCGTGGCTGGTGTGGCTGGCTCCTGCCCCGGACACTGGGGACACCAGCTTCCTCCTGCCTGGTGGCTCTGTCAGGGGGCTGTCAGGTTCTGAGTCACTTGCTCTCACTGGACCATCAAGTCGGGAGGAAGTTGGGAGGGGCTGGGCAGGGAGGCACACCTCTTTGGCCTTGTCTCAGCGCAGGCAGGGGAAGGTTGCAAGGCTGTCATTGAGCTCCCAGCCCCTCTCTGCTCGGTTCCCCAGCTGTGCTGTCTTCCGGTTGTCCGGCCACAGCCTGAGACCATAGTGGTCTCTGGGCATATGTCCATTAGAGTGAGGAATTTGAGTTTCTGACCATAGAAAGGTGGCGGCGGCCTCTGCTCCTGGTCTGGGTGCTTTCACAGGGGAGTTGGGGAGAGGACAGAGCCATCAGCCCTCCTGGGGTGATTTTAAGCCAGCACTGGTCCAGGAAGTCAAGAGTGTCTGCACCTGCCAGTGTGCCAGACTGTTGGGTACCTTATCTGCTCAGGCAGGTCTGACCGCATTCCTGTATCATGAGGGTGAGCAGTTAGTTTCCTGGAGCATGAAGGGGTGCCTCCCAACCTAACTGACTTGGCTGTGAGGTCAGTGGCCCCCATGGGCTTTTGCTCATCATAGCTGTCCCCAGCATGCCTCTGTAGGGAGCTAAGTCTCCCAGGCCTGGTGGGCCCAGGGGTGGCTGGGAACCAAGGTTAGCAGGCTGGGGTTGTCCAGGTGTCATCTGGGTGACCACTGGGGCTTTCCTGTTCCGGGCTTCAGGACAGATGTAACTCTGCCTCGTTGCTGTGGCTCCCTGGGAGTGCCGCAAGATCGAGGATGGATGGGAGGTATCCTCCGAAGATCACAGGCCACTTGCTGGCTTGCCTGAGCCCCAGCACCCCTTGGTGCTGCGAGCCCTAAGTCTCTGTGATGGGGCAGGGAGGGGTGCAGGACAGTGGCTGGCTGGGACTCACGCCTTCCCCCCCGCCCACAGCCATCCGAGTGACCTGCATGGGTTCCTGCAGGGTGTCCAACAAGGCCAGTGACACAGCGTGGGTGGCAGAGGAGGGCTACTTCAACAGTGCGCTGTCGCTGGCTGACAAGGGTGAGTCTGGGAGACTGTACTTGGCCTCGCTGCGTATAGCGACCCTGCCCAGGGCAGACCCTTGGTTGAGTGTGGGGCCCGTCTGTCCCCCCTACCTCACCATCAGGCTCTGGGACCCCCCTGCTGGCCCACCCTTTAGTACTCCTTGGCATCCTGATGTATTTCTCTCCCTGCCAGGCTTCGGGTATTGCCTGGTAGGCACTGGGTGGCTGAAGGGGGCCAGCTTTGTCTTGATTTGGGTGGGCCCCGGCTGCTGGAACAGCCCCACTCCCCTTTCCTGTTCAGGCTCTTGCATCACTTCCGTTGCCCAGGCTGCGGCCCGGTGCTGCTCTTGTGCTTGGAGCCAGAGTCTGTGTGAGCTGGTCAGCTGCATGGCCTGCTTCAAACCTGTGTCCTGTGGTGTCACCTCAAGGCTCCTGAGCCCCCTCTCCCCTACAACCCCTCCTATCTCTGCAGGAACCCTGCCCGCTGGAGAGCACAACTTCCCTTTTCAGTTCCTGCTTCCTGGTAAGAGCCCAGCCTTGCCTGGCCAGGCCTCTCGGTGACGGTGGACAGGAGGTGGGGCGGGGGCAGTTGGGGCCATTCCCTGCTCTCTCTCCAGCCACAGCGCCAACGTCCTTTGAGGGCCCTTTTGGGAAGATTGTGCACCAGGTGCGGGCCACCATCGACACACCACGTTTTTCCAAGGATCACCAGTGCAGCCGTGTATTCTATATCTTGAGCCCCCTGAACCTGAACAGCATCCCAGACATCGAGGTGAGGATGGAGCAGTGATCTCCTGGGTGGTCCCCAGCTTTGCCTGATGTCCTGTCCTCAGCTGAGATGAAGTGGCTGGGATCTAGAAGAGCAGTAGCCTCTCTTTCCCCAGCCGACTGTGCTGTGTCTGGGGGGCAGGGCATAGCAGGGCACAGCGGGCTTGTCCAGCGAGAGGCCTTAGGGATCTGGCCTGTGCACGCCCACCAAACCCCTTCACTACTGCCCTCCCCTCAAGCAACCCAACGTGGCCTCCACCACCAAGAAGTTCTCCTACAAGCTGGTGAAGACGGGCAGCGTGGTCCTCACTGCCAGCACTGACCTCCGTGGCTACGTGGTGGGGCAGGTGCTGCGGCTGCAGGCTGACATCGAGAACCAGTCAGGCAAGGACACCAGCCCCGTGGTAGCCTGTCTGCTGCAGGTCAGAGTCCCCTCTGTCAGGGCCTGTCCCCGTGGGACCATAAGGGGGGTAGGTGCCTGGCCTGCCCAGGCTCACAGGCTGGCCCTTCCCCAGAAAGTGTCCTACAAGGCCAAGCGCTGGATCTATGATGTGCGGACCATCGCAGAGGTAGAGGGTGCGGGTGTCAAGGCCTGGAGGCGGGCGCAGTGGCAAGAGCAGATCCTGGTGCCTGCCCTGCCCCAGTCAGCCCTGCCAGGCTGCAGCCTTATCCACGTGGACTACTACTTGCAGGTGCTGGGGGTTGGAGGGAGTGGGGTGGGAAAGGTGGGCAGGTGGCCTAGCCTCACTCTCACATCCTCCCCAGGTCTCCCTGAAGGTGCCTGAAGCCACGGTGATCCTACCTGTCTTCATCGGCAATATTGCTGTGAACCACGCCCCGCTGAGCCCCCGGCCAGGCCCAGGGGTGCCTCTTGGGGCCTCAGTCCCAGTGGTGCCCTCCGCGCCACCCCAGGAGGAGGCAGAGGCTGCGGCCAGCAGCCCCCACTTTGCAGATGCAGTCTCCCTTTCCACGAAGAGCCACTCGCAACAGCAGTCGCTACCTGCCACCTTTGGCTCTGTGCCTACTGCCCCTGAACCCCGCCCTCAGGATGGCAGCCCTGCCCCCCACCCATTGCCCCCTCCCTTGTGCATCTCCACAGGTGCCACTGTCCCCTACTTTGCAGAAGGTTCAGGAGGGCCAGTGCCCACCACCAGTACCTTGATCCTGCCCCCAGAGTACAGCTCATGGGGCTATCCTTATGGTGAGTGAGAGGCCTGGGGTCTGGCTGGGAGAGAGGGCATCACGAGCCCCTTGCAGACTTCCCTCTTTCCCTGCAGAGGCCCCGCCATCCTATGAGCAGAGCTGTGGAGGTGCAGATCCCAGCCTGACGCCCGGGAGCTGACTCTGTGCCACCTTTTCCGGGCGGGCTGACCTCTGCCCTGGGACCGGGCACCCAGGGCCTCGTGCCTTTGCTCCTGGCCTGGCCCGGCGCACTCAGGACCTGCTGCTGCCCGGCCGTTCCTTGCAGCCTCCGCCTTGAGACCAGCCTCACCCCGGGGCCTGGGGTCTGGAGAGATGCAGTGTAAATAAAATGCTTCATTTGTAGAGCTGGGCACAGGCCGGCCTCTCGGGCGCCCTCCTCCTGCCCAGTGTGCAGCGGCCTAGCCCTGGGGGCCCTTCCTGGGTGCTTGCCCTCCTCCTGGCCCTGCCCCCCGGGGCATGCACCCTCCAGGCCCTGCTCCCCTCTCTTTGGCTCTGGGCCCTCGCCTCTGGGCCTATCCATCCCCTCCTGGGTGGGCGCGTGCCCCTCTCCTCGGTCATGGGCCCCTCCTTCCCAGGCTGCCTAAGGCTGGAAGACAGGCAGGGGGAGTGGGACCAACCAGCGTGGGCTGGTTAACGCCAACTTGTGCCAGGCTGGGCTTCGCTTTCATGGTTCTGCTTAAGGATGCACCCTCGGAGCTGGGCTTGCATGTCTGGAGCCTTGACATTAATTTAAAATGTATTTGTGACATGGGGAGATCACCCCTGTTCCTTTTTATTGACACAAACCTTGGACTTGCCTGTCCAGTTCCCATCGTTCCAGGGGGAGCAGTTCAGATCTCCTTCGTCAGAGGAAATCCCTTGGAGGGTGAGGAGGAGGGCTTGCCCAAGCCCCTGCCTCTTGTACTGTTCCCTTACCGTTGGCCTCAAGTCTCAAGTCCCTGCTGTCATCACTGCTACTGTGGCTGTGAGGGAAACTGTTGCTCACCTCCCATCCAAGTGGGAACACAAGGCCACGCCTGCTCCTGAGGTCCCCTTCAAATGCCTGTTGTTTAGGACCCAAGCAACCCAAGAACAAATAAAGACCCGGTTTGGCAGAGCAACATTTACCAAAGGGACATCTGCAGATGTTCCACGGCTGAGGGGAGGGCCTGTGAATGCCCAACGGGGCCAGCGATCGTGGGCTGGGCTTTAGGAAACAATGGAGGTGGGGTTAAGATGAGACTTTGGGTTCAAATTCTCTATCTGCCATATGGTGAGGGAGTGACTTTGGATAGGTGTCTGTTACCTTAATCTATAATACACGTATGAGATTATGAGAGGACTTATTGAGCCCCCCCCTCCCTCCCCCCATTTACTTCTTGTACACTCCAGGGTCCAGAAGTGCAAGATTTGGGCCTGGTGACATAGCTGTCATTCTCAAGTTGAGGCTTCCAGCCCCGGGTCCAAGGTGGCCATTCCAGATTTCACCATCACCCAACTTACTGGGCCTGCACCTCTTAACTTCTTGGGGGGGGCGGTTTATAAGCTTGGAAGTAGATTCTATCACTTGTGCAAACATCCAGCCAGCTACCCTTGAGAGTTGGAAATATGCTCTTTAGTCAGGCAGCCATGCGCCCAGCTCAGATGTTACTATTTGTGGGACAAGGAGAGGATAAACATTGGAGAAAAGCTCAAAATATGTCACAAAGAGGATCATCTGTAAACCAACTGCTAGTGGCAGCCTCATACTGGAAAATGTGCCTGGGTTTCAATCCTATCTCTGCCTTTTAGCAGTCAGGTGGTCTTGAAAGGCACTCAAGTCCTTTGCTTTGGTTTCCTCACTGAGAACACGGGTAAGAAGTCTGCCTCTCAGGACTGACAGTGATAGTTCTGCAGAGGCACGTGTGAAAAACCACTTAACATAAATCATCAGTGACCATACAAGCATAGGGTGGGGTGGGCTGACACCAGAATACCCTACTTCTGACACATTGACTTATGGTCAGTATTTGCCTGGTAAAGGATTTCTTCTCCACATCTTATTCCCTTAACACTTATTTTGTCTCCTGCATGCCCAGCATTGTTATAAGTACTGGGGTGCACAAGATAAAAGTCCCTGACCGGACTTACATATTAATGGGAAAGACAGACGATATAGCAGTGCAGTGCCATGGAGTAAAATAAAGCAAGGAAGTTCTGGGGTGCAGTACTGTTTTCAGTAGGGAGGCAAGGGAAGGCTTTCCTGAAGAGGTGGTATTTGAGAACCAGGGATGGTAGAGAATTGAGCCACACAGAAACCTGAGATAAAAAGCGTTTCAGGGAAGCGACAGGAGTGGAGCTGGAGAGTATGGTGCCAGAGAGTTAGGTATGAGTGAAGGGGGCTCAGGTTGGGACGGACAGGTCATGACTACTCCTGAGCTTCCAGTCATGAGGCTCCAAACAGTCATGGGGTCTCAAGCCTGTTAAGAGCTGACTTAGGTTGCCCCAAAGAAACCTAGGAAGATTTCCTAGGTACTTACAGTCGTCCATGTCCACTTCCTCTGCACCTGTGGGACTGTCAGTGCCCACCTTGGTAGGGAGATTTTCTTGAAGTCCCATGAGAGTGAGCCCCCCATGAGCAAGGTGGTGGGGGTAGATTAGCCTTCAACTCAAGGCCTCCTCAGTTCTTGTTGCAAAGGCCGGCCAGAGCACCCCAATTTCAGTCTATACATCTTTCTTCAACTCCCAGAGGATGATAAATCAGTCTGGCCATGGAGAGCAGCGGGGGGGGGGGGGGGGGGGGGGGGAGCGGGAGAGGGTGAAGCCAGTTTATGGGACGCTGTCCATGAAGGCGGCTCGGTGTGCAGAGATCTCCGTGAAAAGCTGGGTGGCAGGCTGCTGGGTAGGTGCCGATTCAAGGAGCTCGGGGTGATCAGGGAGGCTGCCCAGACTGGGCACATCTCTGACTGGAGCACCCCATCCCCAGCGGGGGACAATCTTCCTCGTTGGGACAATGCCCACCCAACCCCCAGCCTTCCCAATCACAACACTGTCCTCTCCAGGGCACGCTTTCCTAGCGGGCCACCTTCCCTAATCAGACCATACTCTCCCACAGAAGAAATGGCCCCGGGCCAGAGCACCCACGACCTGGGACATTACCCCTAATCAGGGCGCCTCCCCTAACAGAAGCACCCCAAACGGAGGCAGGCCTCTTCACTGAGGCACCTCCCAAAGCTGGGGCAATCCTCCCATCGGAGCATTCCCCTCCTCCCGTCGGGGCAGCCTTCTCGGCTGTGCGCCGGCATCCACTCCTAGCAGGGCACCCCCACCTCAGGGCACAGGCCACAAACGCCCTCTACGTGGGCATTCCTCCCAACCAAGACCCTCCCCACCAAGCCGGGAATACCCTCGAACCCGGGCACCGCCCTAGGACGCAAGTCAGGATCCGCCTTCTGAGAAGGCCGACGGAATCAATGTGTGTCCGGGGTTAGAGGTCAGGGGTCCTTCTTCGCCTCGGCCAGCCCACCAGAATGCCCACGTAGAAGGAAAAGATATTTGCCAAAACCGGAGGACGACGCTCGGCCGCCGCGACACCTCCGGAAGACCGCTGCGCCCGGCCCCGCCCCCTACCCGGCCCGCGCCCGTCGGTTCCGGCCGGCGCAGGCCCGCGCCACGGACGCCGCACGCCGGGCCGCAGTGCGCAGGTGCGGGCGCGGGCGCAGGCGCAGACACGCGCGGTCAGCCCCGCCCCGCCCTGAGCCGCGAGGCGCGGGCGGGGCGATGGCGCGCGGGAGGGGCGGGGCCACGCTGCGGGCCCGGGCCATGGCCGCCGCCGATGCCGAGGTGAGGAGTGGGGCGGCGGGCCGGCGGTGGCGGGGGCGGCGGGCGCGGAGCCGGCGGGCGCGGAGCCTCCGGGCGGGCGGGCGCGCGGGCGCGAGCGGGGGCGCCGAGCCCGCGGGG
This sequence comes from Hyaena hyaena, assembly GCF_003009895.1. NCBI lineage: Eukaryota > Metazoa > Chordata > Mammalia > Carnivora > Hyaenidae > Hyaena > Hyaena hyaena. The sequence continues at coordinate 372,211 of NW_024081542.1, forward strand.
GCCGGGCGGGCCCGCGCCTCCCCGCCGCCGCCGCCGCCGCGCCTCAGGCCGAGGCCGGGCCGAGGCCGCCGGCGTCCGGGCCGCGCCGCGCGGGGCGCGCTTTGTGCGGCCGGCGGGCGGGGGGCGGCCGGCGGGCTGGGGCCGGCGGGCGGGGCGCGCGGTGAGGGCCGGCCGCCCGCGTCCGCGCCGCCGCCCCCGCGCGCCCCGGGCCTCGGCCGGGAGCCCCGCCGAAGGGGCGGAGGACAAAAGGGAAAGTGGGGCGAGCCGGCCAACTTCGCGGCGCGAGCCGAGGCGAGGCCGTCCGCTCCCGGCGCCTCTCCTGCGCCCCGCTGACCTTTCACTTTGTTCCGAATAGGATGGCACCGTCTTTAACGAAAAGTTGGCCGGCCCGGCGCGCTTCTCCCCAGACAATGCTGCCCAGCCCTGGCGGCTGTCAGAAGCAGGAATGCACGACTTCAGTTTATTTCTAAACAAACTGCCTGAACGGGCTTTGGATGTAAAAAGTTCCATTCTCTTGTAAATGCTGTTTAGCCTTCCCTTTTGCTAATTCTCGAGGATAGTTTGTTTCCTAGCTGGTAGCAGCACGGAAGCCAAACTCTTGGGAGACGGAGCCCTGGCTTCCCACGGAAGGGAAAAGGCAGGCAGAGGCAGCGCGTCCGTGGAAATGCAGTAGTGCGGTCTGCGGGCCGACGTAAGGGGCCAGTTTGGGAAAAAGTGAGGATCTAAAAGTTGTTCTCTGAAAGTACTCCCATGCGTGGTAACAAATGCGCAGACTTCTGAAGATCAAAAAGCAAAGGTGTAGTAAGGAGCTGATACAATAACCTGGTGCAAAGTCATGGGTGGTCTTTTTATTTCTCTTTCCTGCGTTTTCGGGATTGTTGATACTAAGTAAACTGGGAGGGTGCAGGAGATTTTAAAATTCAGTGTACGGAGTGCTAATTGGATTCCTACCATACTTTCAAGGAATGTATTAGGCCCTGGAACAAGGGGGTAAGTTAGTTAACTCTGAAAGTCCCCTCCCGGTTTGCAGGAGAGATGTGTAACGATTGGTGATCCGTATTGAGCGATTGCCGTGGCTCGGGGCACTGTGACTTGCTTACTTTGGGTAAGTTCTCTCATTTAGCTTTCTCTGCTCTGTGCAGCAGGTACTATTATTTCCTATTTAGCAGATGAGGAAAACAAGACTTAGAAGAGATTGAATGACTTGGGCTAGTCAGTTACAGTACTCACACTTTTTTGGTGTCTGGCACATAGTAGGTTTTTAATAAATAATTGACGAGCAGGTGACCCCAGACGGCTCTCATTCCACAGGCAGCCTTGAATAGAGAGTTTGACTGAGCCACTGATAATGACAGCCTGTGTTCACTAAGCCCTTACCTGTGTCCAGTCCTGCTATAGTGCTTTGCATGAATTCACTCCTTAAGGCCCGACAGCGATCTTCTGAGGTAGGTACTGCTCTGTTCCTATCTGCAGGTGAAGAAACGGGCAGAGTGCATCCCAGGGTTTCAGAGCTCATGCCAGAGATGGATGCAGGGAATTTGGCTCCAGAGCCTGTGTTCACTTAAACATGTGCTGTGTCTTCGGTGTTCCTTCGTCAACAAAAGCTCTGGGTTTAGATTCATGATTTAAAATGTTTATTATGGAGGTGCGTATAGGGTAAGGGGTTTCCTGGACAGTGGGAAGGCACAGGATCATCTATTGCCACTAAATCTGGGCAGTGGTTACCGGATCAGGGTTGCCAAATGATTACACCAGCAAAGTGAACACTTGACACTTACCAAATTGCATGCTTATTCTTTTCTCTTTTCCTTGACCTAGAAAGAGAGTCACCACTTTTTCATGCTAAAGAATAGTGGAGTACATCCCCTGCCCCCATTTTGTTGATTAGTATGTGGGGGTTCTTGGGATTTAATGTATACTCAGGGTTGCCTAGGACCAGAGCACAGGGCAGTGCACTTGACTTAAGGCTTTTGACCCAGGAATGTCACCTTTTAGCTGGAGGGCTTCCAGTGACTGTAGATGACGACTTCACTTCTCTCATACTTTCTGGCTCTCATTTGTAAAAATTAGAATCCTGGTTAGATTCACATCCAGAATTCTCAGTCTGTTGAGGTCATTATTGTGCCACACCGAGCGGGGTAGTAAACTACAATTGTATTTCTTTTTCTTTTTTTAAAGATTTTACTTTCAAGTAATCTCTACACCCAGTGTGGGGCTCGAACTCACGACCCTGAGACTACGAATCACGTGCTCCACCTGCTGAGCACCAGGCACTCTGTATTTTTTTCTTTTTTGTATATCTTGCAGCCTTTTTTCTTCCGTGGAGTTAATAATTGCCTTGTTTTTCATTTGCCTGGTTTCCTTTGAACCTCAGAATAACGTTCTTGCACTTTCCATTCTGTAAAATGTTTCTCAATTTAAGTTTCCTCCAGTTTAGTTTTAGTCCAGTCAGATCACCGTTCAGTTCCTCCGTGCTCCGAGTCCCTGAGTCGCCCTGCCCAAGTCAGGATGCACTTGGTCTCTTGGCTTGGTGCACACTCTCATCCTGGAATTCTTCCTCTCATTCTTCAGTAATGACCCCCTTTCCCTATGTCTACTGCCTCCCCTCTTTGTATTTACTCACTAATGGTGGTGGAACACATTCCCCAGTAGCTTCCCAGGAGTTTTTTGGGGGGCAGACTTTTCGGACTTGCACGACTGAAAACATACTTATTCTACCACCACTGTTAAAGAGTAAGTTTGGCTGGGCTTGGCATTCATTTATCATCCAGGGCATTAAGTAGCCCCAAATCTGGAGTTCGATGTTCTTTTGTTTATAGGAAACTTTGTATAATATATTTGAGATAGTTTATTTTCTACCAATCACTTGAATGTTATAGTTTCTGTACTTAGTCTCTTGTTTTTTAAAAGCTTTTTTTCTTGTCATGTCTTGACCTTTTTCTGCCTTTTGGGAGCATTTTTGAGCATCCCAATTCTTTCACTGAATTTTTAACTTCTCTTTTCTTATTTACATGTTCTTTATTCTCTTTTCATTTTGTAATGACTCCTGTTCTTGTTTAATGTATACAGTGGCTGCTTAATTTTAGTTAAATTTCTTAGAGTACGGTTAAAGCTTTTAATTTACGTTTTTATATTTAGAGAGAGAGAGAGACAGTATGTGCAAATGGGGGAGGAGCAGAGGGAGAGACAGCCCACATCCTAAGCAGGCTCCAGGCCAGTAGCCTGGAGCCTGATGTGGGGCTCGGTCCCACAAATTGTGAAACCATGACCCAAGCAGAAATCAAGAGTCAGCCGCTTAACCGACGGAGCCACCAAGGTGTCCTTTAAAATATTTATTTTTAAAGTTTTAACTGTAGGGTTTTCTGGTGGCTCAGTTGGGTAAACATCTGACTTTTGATTTGATTTCTGCTGAGGTCATGATCTCATCGTTTATGGGATTGAGCCCCAGGTTGGGTCTGCACTGACAACTTGGAGCCTGGTAGGGATATTCTCTCTCTCTCTCTCCCTCTCCCTCTCTCCCCCCCCCCCCCCCGCTCCTGCTCTCCCACTCTCTCTCAAAATAAACTTAAAAAAAATTTAAAACTGTATTTAAGGGGCACCTACCTGGGTGGCTCAGTCGGTTGAGCTTCTGGCTTCGGCTCAGGTCATGGTCTCGCGGTTCGTGAGTTCGAGCCCTGCGTTGGGTTTTTTGCTGACAGTTTGGAGCCTGGAGCCTGCTTCAGATTCTGTGTCTTCCTCCCTTTCTCTCTCTCTCTCTCTTTCTCTCTTTATCCCTCCCTGTTCGCTCGCTCTCATTCTCTCAAAAAATAAACATTAAAGAAATTAAAAAAAATTTTTAAATTATGTTAAAATTATTGTTTCCTGATATTTTGTTACTCTTGCTTTCCTCTTTGCTGTTGTGTTTTTTGATCTTCTTTCATTCTGGAAAACTTCTTCCAATGTCTGGTGATCCTGGGGTGTTTATTCACCTTTGAGAATAAAGTCCTAAAAATGGAGGTCTGAGTGTTTGGGGGGCTTGTTTACTTGTGGCTTCAGTGGAGGGTAAAGACTGACTTTTTGTTGGCTCTCTTCCAGACGTTACCATCTCCTGGTTTGGCTTCCTCAGAGAAGCTTCCTCCCCTTTCTTGCCTTGTTGGTGTTAAGCTGGATTCTGGAGCTAGGTTAAAGGGCAGGAGGAAGGGGTGGGTCTTCCCATGGTTCAGTACATAGCCTTTACCTAGTCTCCCTGCTTTGTCCCAATTTCCCCAAGTGTGGTACACTTCTGGTAGAGTTTTACAGAGCTGGCCCTCTGGTCTCTGTGGCTATCAGTGAGGAGTTCTTGCCTGACTGTGTAGGAGGGGCCTGGAGATCCAAGTCCAATGCTCTCTCTACATGGATTCTTACACCCACACCCCTTTTTTTATTTTATTTATTTATTATTATTATTATTTTAAATTTTAATGTTTTATTTATTTCTAGGAGAGAGAGAGAGACAGCGTGAGCAGGGGAGGGTCAGAGAGAGAGAGAGAGACAGACTCTGAAACAGGCTCCAGGCTCTGAGCTGGCAGTTAGCACAGAGCCCGACGCGGGGCTCAAACCCACGAACCGTGAGATCATGACCTGAGCCGAAGTCAGAGGCCTAACCGACTGAGCCGCCCAGGCGTGGGCTCTTTTCTTTAGGAACTTCATGCTAGGCATTTCATTGTATTTACCACGTTTAATGCAAGCATTTACCTTACAGTAAGTAGGTGGTTTGATTTCGTGTTAACGGTGCTTCCTCAGCAGATCACGGTCCTCCCATTTACTGTTCTGTTGTAATTTAACTTCTACTATTTTCACTTACTTAAAAAAAATCTCTTTAGAGGTTTTGGATTTTGGGGCATCTGGCCGGCTCAGTTGGAAGAACATGTGACTCTTGATCTTGGGTTGTGAATTTGAGCTCCATGTTGGGTGTAGGATTACTTACATAAAGAAAACTTTTAAAAGAACGTTCAAAAAATTATTTTAGAGAGAGAGAGAGAGAGAGAGAGAGAGAGACAGAGTGCAAGTCGGGGAGGGGTAGAGAGGAAGAGGGAGACACAGAATCCGAAGCAGGCTCCAGGCTGAGATAAAGTTGGGACACTCAACTGAGCTACCCAGGTGCTCTAATAAATAAAACTGAAAAACAAAAAAACAAAACAAAAAAAAAACCAAAGAACAAAAAACCCCCAACAAACAGTGGGTACCTGGGTGGCTCAGTTGGTTAAGCTTCTTGATTTTGGCTCAGGTGTTGATCTCATGGTTCGTAAGTTCGAGCCCCACATCAGGCACTGCACTGACAGCACAGAGCCTGCTTGGGATCCTCTCTTTGCTCCTCTCCTGCTCATGCGCATTCTCTCTCTCTAAACAAATAAACCTAAAAAACCCACCAAAAACAAAGTGATGGGATTTTGAAAACTGTGAAGGTGGCATTTCCTTTTTTTTTTTAATGTTTTATTTATTTTTGAGAGAGAAGGAGAGACAGCATGAACAGGGGAGGGTCAGAGAGAGAGGGAGACACAGAATCCGAAGCAGGCTCCAGGCTCTGAGCTGGCTGTCAGCATAGAGCCCGACGCAGGGCTCGAACCCACGAACCACGAGATCATGACCTGGGCCGAAGTCGGACGCTTAACTGACTGAGCCACCCAGGCGCCCCATGAAGGTGGCATTTCCTTTGAATGGTGTCTTTCTAGATCAGAGGTCACTTCCCTGATTGTATCACTTTTGGTTGATATTATACCTAGAAAGTCTTTGGACTGCTTTTTGCATCTCACTTTTATTTAATATGTTTCTTTTTTTTTTTTTTAATGTTTTATTTATTCCTAGGAGAGAGAGAGAGACAGCGTGAGCAGGGGAGGGTCAGAGAGAGAGGGAGACACAGACTGAAACAGGCTCCAGGCTCTGAGCTGGCAGTCAGCACAGAGCCGACGCGGGGCCCGAACCCACAAACCGCGAGATCATCACCTAAGCGAAAGTCGGACGCTTAACCGACTAAGCCACCCAGGCGTCCCTATTTAATACGTTTCTATGTTCTTTCCTTTCTTTTTTTTTTTTTTTAGAGGGGGAGCAAGCGGGGGAGAGGGGCAGAGGGAGGGGGAGAGAGGGAGAGAGAGAGAGAGAGAGAGAGAGAGAAAGAGAATATTTTAATCAGTTTACACATTCAGCGCAGAGCCTGATGTGTGGGGCTCCATCCCAGACTCTGGGATCATGACTTGAACTGAAATCAAGAAGGGGCTCAGTCAACTGAGCCACCCAGGCATCACAGTAGGTTTGTAAGTTCTGAGCAAAATATATTTAAAATGTGTTTTCCACAGGGTCTGTAAGCATTTATTGTGAACTTCTATTTATGAAGTCCTATTTCTAGGTATTGTATAAGAGAATATATGAGTTTTTGAGATCAGCCCCTGATTTCTTAAAATGTAAAAATGTGGTAGAGCAAATATTACCAAGCAGGAAATGAGATGGAATCAGTTAAAAGTACACAAGAAAAAGCCTGTGCTACTGCACTGATCACTGCAGCCAGATAGATCTATGTTGGGAAAGGCCCACGAGGAAGCTGGGTTAGCTCAGGTCTTAAAGGAGGTGAGGTGTGAATCGGAGTGCTGAAGCACACTCTGCACATTTAAAAAAAAAAAAAAAAAAAGTCATTTTTAACAAATTCAGGAAATTGGAAACTAAAAGCGCCAAATATTTGTCATCTATTTTTTCTGATCTTTGTGAATGCACATGCTCATATTTAAAAGTGGTTGTAATCAGTGAGTATGTGCTGTTTTCATTCTCTTCATTTGTATGTTATTTCCTGTGCATCCGTATCTTTAACTTTTCTAATAGCCACATGGTGTGTGTTATAAGGATGCCCCAGTTTCCTAGATCATGAATTGGGTGAGTCTGCATCCTTTGGTACAGGGTGGAATTAGTAGGTCAGAAGGGGCGAGTGGCATGAAGTGAGGCTGGAAGGGCAGGGCAGGGTCATAAAGGGTCTTGTTGCCTTGGTAACCAGTTGGTGGTTTCCTAAGCAGTGTAGACAGTCATTGAAGGATTTTAGGCACAGAATGCGGTTTTGAAAAAATGACTCTGGCTGCTGTGTGGGGGTTAGATTGAAGAAAGGTCAGAGAGGAAGCAGGGGACCAGCGAGCAGGCTCAGGCCTGTTGACGTGGTGGAGGCACAGAGGCCAGTGGATTGAGTCAAGGTACATAGACGTGTACATTTATTTTTTTGTGTGTAGAGTAGACAGTTGACATGGCTAGGGATTAAAAAAAATAATTGTATAAAGTGAACCATCCCTCTCCTTTGTGCCCTAGCTACTCAGTTCTCTTGGCAGGCCGCCAGTGTTATCGTTATTGAACCTATATAAGCAGGTACGTGTGTAGATATTTTAGATTTTTTATTATGGAACTTTTTCGAACCTGTTTAGAAGTAGATTTGGTGGTAGAGTGAGCCTTGTGTGCCTGTTGCCTGGCATCAACATTTACCTCATGGACAGTTCCCACTCCATCTGTGAATATTTCACTTAATATAAATATTTCAGTCAATAAATACGCAGTTACTATTCTTTTTTCTTTTTTGTTGTTGTTGTTTATAAACATTTCTTATTTCAAATTAGGAACAAAATATCATCTGTTCATTGCCCTGGATAGATTTCTCTTAAATCTTTATTTTTCTCTTGCAGTTGTTTTGAAAATAATGGTTCATTTGTCCCAAAGTTTTCCATAATCTTGATTTTGCTAATTGCATTGTTGTGATGTTCTTTAACATGTTCCTCTGTTCTCTATATTTACTGTCTGATCTGGAGATCTTTAAGATATGTAAGATGTGGAGTTGCCGCTTGCCAGTATGATAGCCATTGTGCTGCTCTTGAGAAGTTGAAATGTGGTTAGTGTGACTTGAGGTGTGCTGTAAGTGCAGAAAACACACAGGATTTCGAAGACTTAGTGTGAAAAAGACAACGTAAAGTATCACGTTAATACTTTAGAAAATAGTGATTTTATGTTGAGATGCAACAGTTTGCATATGTTGGGTTAAAGATTATTAAAAATAATTTGTGTTTCTAATTCCTTAAAAAAAAACTTTTTTGGGGAGCCTGGGTGGCTTGGGTAAGCATCCGACTTTGGCTCAGGTCATGATCACTTGGTTGGTTCATGGGTTCAAGCCCCGTGTCGGGCTCTGTGCTGACAGCTCAGAGCCTGGAGCCTGCTTCGGATTCTGTATCTCCCTCTCTCTCTTATCGTCCCCTGCTCATGCTGTCTCTTTCTCTCTCTCAGTAATAAATAAAAAAACATTAAATTGTTTTTAAATAAAAAATAAAGTTTTTTAACGTTTTAGTTTTGAGAGACAGAGTGTGAGTGGGGGAGGGGCAGAGAGGTGGGGGGAGAGAAAGAGAGAGGAGGAGAGGGAGACACAGAATCTGAAGCAGGCTCCAGGCTCTGAGCTGTCAGCACAGAGCCTGATGTGGGGCTTGAACCATTGAACCATGAGATAATGACCTGAGCCGAAGTCGGACGCTTAACCGACTGAGCCACTCAGGCTCCCCTCTAAGTCTTTTTTTTAAATGAGATTACTAGAGAATTTCAGATTCTCTGCAGTGGCTCATGCCTGTGGCTCACGTTATCTGTCAGTTGGACAGACCAGTGCTAGAGGCTGCATCAGATGTAGGTTTGTCTTTTTTTTTTTATGACTTTTTTTTTGCTCTTTTAGCCATTTCTTGCTTTTTAATGTTTATTTAGTTTTGAGAGAGAGCTCAGGTGCAGGGGGAGGGGCAGAGAGAGATGGGGAGGGAGACAGAGGATCCAAAGCAGCCTCTGTTCTGACAGCAGACAGCCAGTGAGTGTGGGGCTCAAACTCCCATACTGTGAGATCATGACCTGAGCTGGTCTGAAGCTTAACCAACTCAACCATACAGGGGCCCCTAGGTTTGTCTTTTAAAAACATTTTTTTTAAGCAAGAATACTTTGTAACTAGTATTGAGGTTTTTTAAATTAGGCGTAATAAGTCTGGTCATCTTGCAGATGTTAATAATCATTGGTATTTATTGCTCAGAATCATAAGAAGAAGACTGCAAAATGGCAGTCTTTCTTCACTTGTTATTTGGAGTACTTATACAAAAAAATTGCTTGGTTACAGGGAAGTACAACTCATGAGAAAGAAATTTTTTTTGATTGAAGTATATTTGACACACAATATTACATTAGTTTCAATAGAGGGACAGTCTTGATATTACATGGAAAGCGTCTGACACCCCGTTGCTTCCTAATAAGTGCTGCCTAAGAAAGGCCGAGAGGGCTGTCTTGTGTAGTTTGAAAATTTGTTTGCTAGGCTGGTTGTTAAACTGATGGGCTGGTAAACTGATTTCTGTCCTTGGAGTCTAAGTCTTCTGTCAGATTCCAAGGCTGTATGTAGGGTTAGAGAGTCTTGGTTGCTTGCTCATCCTTGGCCTGTGTTTTGTGAGCTCCTTGAACACTAGAGTCAAACAAAATGTCAGCTGTCTTATGGGCTGGTGAAAGGTCAAGATCAAGTGTTCCCCTACCTCTGGCTCATTGGCTCTTCTGTTTTCCTTCTCTTACAGAGGTGGTCTGTTAGAATTTGCCATTATGGTTCTCTAATTTCGGTCCTCATACCTTAAACAGATTCAATAACAGGAAGACATTTAGCCAAAACCTAAAGAGAGTTTCTGGGAGGATTTTATTAACATATGGCACATAACAGAAAAATGCACGTGTTAGTGACGCTTGAACAACATGGGTTTGAACTGTGTCATCCACTTACCCAAGACTTGTTTTGATAAATGCAGTACAGTACTCTAACGTGTTCTCCTTATGATTTTCTGGATATTTTTCTCTGACATTATTTTATTGTAACAATACAGTGTATGATATGCAAAATCTGTTTATTTACTGTTTATGTTCTTGGTAAGGTTTCTGGTCAACAGTAGGTTTTTAGTTAAGTGTTCGGGGAGTCGGAAGTTCTATGTGGATTTTCAATGCACTGGGGCAGGCACCCTGACCATCTGTGTTATTCAAGCGTCAGCTGCCCTAGAACATGGCATCTGGGAAGAGAGATACAAGTGTTTTACTTCTTCCTTTCAAATATGGGTGCCTTCTATTTATTTTTTTGCCTGATTGCTGTTACAGTGAAGAAAAATAGAACCTCCATTAAAAAGTTGAATGAAGGTGGTGAAAACAGCCCACCTCTCTCATTTCTGTTTTCAGGGGAAAGCTTGCAGTCTTTTACCATCAAGGACGATGTTAGCCTTGAGTTTTCGTAGATGCCTTTTACCAGGATGAGGAAGTTCCCTTCTATTCCCAATTTGTTAAGTGGGTGTTTGTTTTTTGTTTTTTTAATCAGAAAGGGATATTGGGTTTTATAGTGCTTCTGTATCTGTTGAGGTTGATCATACAATTTTGTCCCTTGTTCTGTTAATATGGTGTATTATGTTGATTTTCATGTTGAAACAACTCTATGTTTCTGCAGTAAATCCATTTTGTCATGGTATCTGATCTTTTTACATCTTGCTGCATTTGGTTCAGTAGTATTTTGTTGAGGGGTTTTGCATCTCAGTTCATAAAGGATATTATATTGGTCTGTAGTTTTTCTTTTTTGATGTCTTTGAGTTTTTGGTGTCATGGTAATAATGGCTCTATGAGTTGGGAAGTGTATTTTATTTTTTGAAAGTGTGAAGGATTGGTGTTATTTGTTCTTTAAATGTTTCGTAGAATTCTCCTGTGAAGCAGTTTGGTTCTGAGCTTCTCTTTATTGGAAGTTTTTTCATTATTAATTTAAAAAAATTTTTAAAATATTTACTTTTGGTGAGAGAGAGAGGAGACGGACGGAGAGGGGTAGAGAGAGAGGGAGACACAGAGTCTGAAACAGGCTCTAGGCTCTGAGCTGTCAGCACAGAGCCTAATGTGGAACTTGAACCCATGACCTGCAACATTATGACCTGAGCTGAAGTCAGACACTTAACTGACTGAGCCACCCAGGTGCCCCTCATTATTAATTTCTTTACTTGTTATTCAGGGTTTATTTTTTAAGTTAATTTTGGTGTTTCATGTCTTTCTAGGAATTTGTTCATTTCATCTACTTTATTGGCTTACAGTTGCTTATAGTATTCCCTTATAATTCTCTCTCTCTCTCTCTCTCTCTCTCTCTCTCTTCCAGAGGGTGAGTAGTAATATTCCCTCTTTCATTTCTGATATTAATAATTTGGGTCTTTTCTCTCTTTTTTTTTGGTCAGTTTAGTCAAAGTTTTGTGTTATGTTGAAGTTTCAAAGAAGTGATTTTTCATTTTGTTGATGTTCTTTATTTTTTATTCTCTTGTTTCCACTCTAATCTTTATTTTGACTTTCTTCTGCTAGTTTTGGGTTTAATTTGCCCTTTTTCTAGTTTTTTTTTAAGGTAGAAGCTTAGGATCTCAGTTTGAGTTCTCTTCTGATTGATATAGGAATTTAAAGCTATACATTTCCCTCAAAGCACTTTTTAATTTATGTTATGGTTGATTTGTGTACCCCAGAAAGATATGTTGAAGTCCTGTCCACCCCCCCACCTCAGAATGTGACCAGATTTGTAAATGGGGCCATTATAGATGAGTTCAGATGAATTTCAGAATAGCATGGTCCCCAGTACAATGTGACTGGTGCCCGCATAAGAGAGAAGAGTGCTTTGTGAGGGCAGGCCTGCCTGGAGGGGACCTACAAGGTAAGGAACATCAAGGATTGCCTGCAAATGCCTAGAAGCTGGAGGCACAAGAAAGACCCCTAGAGCCATCAGAGAGAGTATGGCTCAGCTGGCACCTTGATTTTGGATGTCTGGCTTCCAGAATTGTGAGACAATGAATTTATGTTGTTTTAATTTATCCAGTTATGATATTCTTTTATGGCAGCCCTAGATAACTAAAACAAGCTCCTTCCTATAAAGTTTGGTATGTTGTATTTTCTTTTTCTTTTTTTTTTTTCAGTTCAAAATATTTTCTGTTTTCCCTTGATATCTTTGACTCATGGATGATTTGTTTTTATTTTTTTCTAACGTTTTTATTTATTTTCTCTTTCTTTTTTTTTTAATGTTTTTTATTTATTTCTGGGAGAGAGAGAGAGAGAGAGAGAGACAGCGTGAGCAGGGGAGGGTCAGAGAGAGAGGGAGTCACAGACTCTGAATCAGGCTCCAGGCTCTGAGCTGGCAGTCAGCACAGAGCCCGAAGCGGGGCTCGAACCCACGAACCGCGAGATCATGACCTAAGCGAAAGTCGGATGCTTAACTGACTAAGCCACCCAGGCGCCCCCTATTTATTTTCTTTTAAGAGAGAGGGAGTGAGCACAAGCTGGGGAGGGGGCAGAGGGAGAGAGAGAATCTCAAGCAAGCTCCATGTTCAGTGTGGAATCTGACACGGGGCTTGGTCTTAACCATGAGATCATGATCTGAGCTGAAATCTTGAGTCAGACGTTTAACCGACGGTACCATCCAGGTGTCCATGTTCCTTCTTTTTCTTTTTTTAGAGAGAGCGAGTGCATGTCCATGGAGAGGGAGCAGAGGGGGAGAGAGGGAGAGAAAATCTTAAGCAGGTTCCATGCTCAGAGCAGAGCCCAATGTGGGCTTGGATCATGAACTCTTGGATCATGACCTGAGCCAAAAGCAAGAGTCAGTTGCTCAGCCTGTTGAGCCACCCAAGTGCACTGCTCCTGTTTTTTATTTTTTTTTAATTCTTTATTTTAAGTAGGCTCTTTGCCCATCGTGGAGCTTGAATTTCATGACCCTGAGATTAATAATCATGTGTTGTACCAACTGAGCCAGCCAGGAGCCCCGACCCATGGATTATTTAGAAGTGTGTTTAACTTCCAAGTATTTAGGTATTTCCTAGATTTCCCTGTTTTGTTGGTTTTTAATGTAATTCTGTTACAGTCAGAAGACATGCTTTAACTTCATTTTGTTTCAGTTAGTTAATTTCTTAAAAATGGCTCAGATTATGTTCTGTCTTGAAGAGTGTTTGATTAGTGCCTGAACAGAATGTGTACAGTGTAGTCCTTAGGTAGGTTGTTTTTGTGTGTTAGATGGAGCTGGTCTGTGGTATGGAATCTCTCTCTTGTTGTCTCTTGAGTGATTCTGTTAGTTACTGGCAGTAGGGTTTTGGAGTCTCCTGGTATTCTTGCATTTTCTTTTCCTTTTAGTCATATCCATGTTTGCTTCCTGTGTTTTGAGGCTTTGTTGTTAGTTGTGTGTGTATTTATAGTTGTTATACCTACCTGTTATTTTGACTCTTTTATCATTATGAAATGTCCCTCTTTGTCTCTAGTAATAGTTCTTGTTTTAAAGCGTATTTTGTCTGTTAACCACGCAGCCTTTCGGGTTCTAATTTGTGGTTTCTCTTTGTAGCTCTATTTGCCCCTTTTTATTTCTTCATATTTTTTAGTCTAAGATCTGTCTCTTATAGACAGCATACAGTTGGATCATATCTATCAATCTGTCTATATTTTATCCACTCAGTCTCTGCCTTTTACTTTGAATATTTAATCCATTTACATCTAGTGTAGTTACTGAAAAGGTAAGATTTGCTTTATTAGTTTGGTGGTTATTTTTTGTATATCTTAAGTCTTCGTTCTTCTGTTCCTCCATTATGTTCTTTTGTGTGTGTTTTTTTCCTACTTACAGTTATTTATTTTGAGAGAGCATGAGTGGGGGGAGGAGCAGGGAGAGAGGGGGAGAGAGAGAATCCCATGCAGGCTCTCTTTGTCAGTGCAGAGCCTGATGTGGGGCTCAAACTCATGAACTATGAAATTATGACCAGAGTTGAAGTTGGATGCTTATTAACTGGCTGAGCTACCCAGGTACCCCTCTTTTTTTTAATGTTTATTTTTATTTTTGAGAGAGAGAATGTGCGAGCAAGGGAGGGAGAGCAGAGAGAAAGAGAGGGAGACACAGAATCTGAACCTAGCTCCAGGATCTGCTCTGTTAGCATAGAGCCCGCTGCAGGACTCGAACTTACAAACCGTGAGATCATGACCTGAGCCCAAGTCGGATTCTTAACCCAATAAGCCATCCCGGTGCCCCCAGGTGCCCCTCTTTTGTGTTAAATAGATATTTTCCAGTGTACCATTTAACTTTCCCCATTGTCATCTTCTTCTTCTTCTTTTTTTTTAATGTTTTATTTATTTTTGAGACAGAGAGAGAAAAAGCAAGGGAGAGACAGAGGGAGAGGGGGACAGAGAATCCAAAGCAGGCACTGTGCTGACAGCAGATAGCCCAATGAGGGGCTCGAACTCACTAACTGCCATCATGACCTGTGCTGAAGTTGGACGCTTCATCAGTTGAGCCACCCAGGCGCTGCTTCCTTCATTGTTTGATTATGCTTTTGTTTCCTTGGGGAAACAAATTTAGTATTTTAACTTATGACAGTCTAGTTTGGATTAATGTTGGTTTTATTAAAAACTATACAGAAAATTTGCTCCTGTATGGCTCCATTTCTTTTGTCCTTCTTGTGCTCTTATTGTCAAATTACATCTTTGTACATTGTATGCCAATCCACAGATCGACAGTTATAATTATTGCTTTATACTGTTGTCTTTTAAATCATATAGGAGAAAACAACAGTTACAATTAAAAGTACATTTATACTATCTTTTATATTTAGTCTTTCTTAATATTTCTTATAGAGTAGGACTGCCAGTGACAAATCCTCCCTTTTGTGTATATTAAATGCTTTAAAGGGTGCCTGGGTGGCTCAGTCAGTTAAGCGTCCCACTTCGGCTCAGGTCATGAACTCACGGTTCGTGGGTTTGAGCCCCGTGTCGGGCTCTGTGCTGACAGCTCAGAGCCTGGAGCCTGCCTCAGATTCTGTGTCTCCCTCTCTCTCTGACCCTCCCCTGGTCACACTGTCTCTCTCTCTCTCTCAGAAACAAATAAGAAACATTAAAAAAAATTTAAAATTTTTTTCTTCTTCATTTATGAAAGTACTTTGGTGTGTGTAAAATTCCTGGTTGACATTCTTACAACTCTTTGAGTGTGTCATCCCCACTGCCTTCTGGCCTCTGTGGTTTCTAATGAGAGATCAGCTACTAATCGAACCGAGGATGTTATGAATTGCCTCTTTCGTTGCATTCAGAATTCTCGTTTGGCTTTCAGCAGTTTAATTATGATGTGTCTAGGTGAGCATCTCTTTGAGTTTATCTTATTTGGAGTTTGTTGAGCTTAGAATTTTCTGACTTTTCTGATTATTGCTTTCCTGAAATTGTGAGTTGGTTTTGTCTGTCATGCCGATGTTTACTTCTTTTTTTTTTTTATTTTTATTTTTTTACTCTGGTTAGGATGTCTGCACAATCAGCACAGTGCTTTGCCATTGTAATCTGTGGGTTAAAAGCATGGTTTGCAAAGTCCACCATTCATTTTTCTTCTTCTTTTGATGTGATAGGTACACACTAGTTATGATGGCAAAAATGTCCAGTCAGAGTAGACCTCAGCATAGGTGCATTTGCCTGTTATTGCGGAGCTCTGCCTCGTAGCATGAAAACAGACCGCAACCACGTGTGGACAGATGAGCCTGGCTGTGTGACACTGTGTGTGTGGACATTGGTATTTGAGTTTTAGGTGATTTTTATGATTTAAAACAAAAACATCTTTGGCTTTCAGGCTTTCAGGTGGCAGGCTCTGGTTTGCTGACCTCTGATGGGGATATATTCCCTATGCTTCCAAAGCACCCCATCCTTTGTCAGGACACATACTTTGTGGGGGTTTATTTTTTTATTTTTTTAAGTAATCTCTCCACCTCTCATGGGAGTTGAGCTCATGACCAAGAGATCAAGAGTTGGATATTCTACCAACTCAGCCAGCCAGACGCCCCACATACTTTGTTTTACTTACTGGTTGCATTATATGTTATTTCTTTGTTACTGTTTTAATGGTTAGACCATAACTTCATTGAAGGTAGGGCTTTAACTTTTATTTGTTTCTTTTTTTTAAAAAAAAAAAATTTTTTTTTTTAATGTTTTATTTATTTCTAGGAGAGAGAGAGACAGCATGAGCAGGGGAGGGTCAGAGAGAGAGGGAGTCACAGACTGAAACAGGCTCCAGGCTCTGAGCTGGCAGTCAGCACAGAGCCCGACGCGGGGCTCGAACCCACGAACCGCGAGATCATGACCCAAGCGAAAGTCGGATGCTTAACCGACTAAGCCACCCAGGCGCCCCAACTTTTATTTGTTTCTAACACCTTGACTATTATGTGGCACATTTTAAATTTTTTTAAGTGTTTTATTTATTTCTGAGAGAGAGTGACAGCATGAACAGGGGAGGGTCAGAGAGAGAGGGAGACACAGAATCAGAAGCAGCTGAGCTGTCAGCACAGAGCCCAACACGGGGCTCGAACTCACGAACCATGAGATCTTGACCTGAGCCGAAGTTGGCCGCCCAACCGACTGAGCCACCCAGGCGCCCCTATCTGGCACATTATAGGTGATCGGTAAATGTTGTAGAACTTAATGAAAAAGAAGAAGCCAAAATCGGCTTATGGATTTTTGTCCCCCTCTGTGGTGTCCTAGGGTTAATCTTTTGGAACTAACTGCCTTCCAAGTGTTTGTTCAGTAGTTTGTTTTTGTAACATTTAATGCGTTTGCATTCTGTGTGTCAGTTTCGAACTCTGAGCCACCTGAATATAAACATGGGGCCTTGTCCCTATGGAGATTCTTGTATTCTAGTTTTGAGAACCACACACACAATTACAGTTTGATAACTGTTTAAAAGAGAGAGAGAAATATTGCAGAAGTAGCAAAGAGGGAATGCTTAACCACTTGGGGTGGTTAAAGGAAGCTTCCTGTGTGTTCATTCCTGCTATAGACTGATGCCGCAGATGTCTTGCTCAGAATTCCAAATGGAATCTTGGAGAAGGGTTGGCTTCTGCACGTGTACAGATTGGAGTGGAGAGATGGCCGGCATCTCCCAACAAGCTGACCATAGCACCCCTGTGGCTTTTGAACACTTGACGTGTATGTACACCAAACTGAGATGTGCTGTGTAAAATGTACACTGGATTACAGAGATTTACTGAGATATTTTGTGTTCTTTTTAGTATTAATTATTTCATGTTGGTTATATGTTGAAATGATAATATTTTGGATACGTGTGGGGTAAGTAGGGTTTATTAAAAGTGATTACTCCATTTCTACTTCTTAAATTTGGCTGCTAGACAATTTATAATTATACTCGAGGCTCATCCTGTGTTTCTCTCGGTCAGTACTCCCCTAGCCTGAAGAACATGTGGAGTTTGTGTTAACTTTGGGACAGCTAGGATGAGAGTCCTGTAATCTAGGGGAGAGGATGAGAGATGACCTCTCCAGGGAAAGGGCTCAAGAGTCAGAGGACTTAGTGGAAGTCTGGAGGAATGTCCCCATTTTGTGGATAAGAGGAGCGAGTTATTAGGAGGAGAGACTCGGCAGCAGTTGCAAAGCAGACTTGCCAGCGGCTGCCCAGCTGTGGAGCTCGGGGGAGCCCAGGTGCGCGCGTGTGAGTCAGAGCCGCCAGAACCGTGTGGGGTGCGCGTTGCAGTTCTCTTGTCTTTGCGTCTGCAGGCCTGCAGGCTGAGTGTGGCCATGGGCGTTCGGCTCCGGCCCGGCATTGCCACGGAACTCCTAAGCATAGACGTGTGTTGAAACGGTAAACTCTTTACTTTTATTTTTTTTAAAGTTTTTATTTTATTATTTATTTTGAGAGAGAGAGAGAGAGAGAGAAGGAGGGAGGGAGGGAGAGAAATAGTGGGGGAGAGCCAGAGAGAGGGAGAGAGAGAATCCCAACTTGGGGCTTAAACTCACGCGTGGTGAGACCATCACCTGAGCTGAAATCAAGAGTTGGACCCTTAAGCGACTGAGCCACCCAGGTGCTCTGGAACGTTAGATTCTTAGCTGCTTTTTAGTTTGCATATTCTGTCACCCTGGCTTAACAAACAGGAGGTGTTTGTGTTCATGTGCTTCTTTACTTTTCTATAAATTAAATCCCAGTGACTCAGACTTCATTCTTCGCTTTGCTGTTCTCAGGAACTACATGCCTGCCACCCTGCCCTTTGAGGCTGTTGGTACCATTAACCTAGGTTTGCCAAGTCTCTTGGTTGGTTCTTAGCCTTCATCTTACTAGACCTCTTGACAGCATTTGATATAGTAATTCAAGAAAAAAGGAGCGCTTAGTTTTCTTCCTTGGGCTTCCAGAACCCTCACTTTTCTGGTTTTGCCTACCTTCTCAGGTCTATTTTCTGTCGTGTTTGTAGGACTTTTCCTCTGGAGCCTGTCTTCTAGGTACTCACGTGTTCCAGGGCCCCATCCAGGTCCCCCTGTTCTGTGTCCCTAATCTGAAAGACCTCTGAAAAGCCAGTGCTGTGTCGGCCCCAGCCTCCCCTTTGCCAGCTCCAGGTTCGGGGGTGTATTAAGTCCTGAAGGGCTGACGGGCACCTTCAACCCCGGGTGCAGCTGGAGCCCTCGCTGAGCTCTGAGCCTGCTCCTGTGGCCACTTGTCCCGTCGTGACGGGCTGCATGTGCGTGAGGTGTTCCTCAGAAACCTTGGCTCTGCCTGCGGAGTACACCTCATGCCTGCCGTGAGGGCTGTGCCGGGGTCCGCAGCGCCTCTTCTGCCTGCTTTCCCGTGGCCTCTGCCGTCTCTGCTCAGCAGCCGAGGTGTCCGCATAGTGTTTGTGCTGTGCGTGCAGACCTCCTGTGGCTTGGGAGCTCTTCACCAGGGCCAGCAAGGCCTTGTG
This sequence comes from Hyaena hyaena, assembly GCF_003009895.1. Taxonomy (NCBI): domain Eukaryota; kingdom Metazoa; phylum Chordata; class Mammalia; order Carnivora; family Hyaenidae; genus Hyaena; species Hyaena hyaena. The sequence continues at coordinate 390,921 of NW_024081542.1, forward strand.
TGGCATCAGGCCCCGGGCGCCCTACCATCTTTTCCTGCCACTTTCCCCAGCTCATGCTTCAGGCCCAGTGGCCCCCTGGCTTTTTCTTTTTTTTTAATGTTTAATTTTGAGAGAGAGACAGCGTGAGACAGCGCTAGCAGGAGAGGGACAGAGAGAGGGAAACAGAGATCCGAGGTGGCCTTCATGCTGACGGCAGAGAGCCTGATGTGGGGCTTGAACCACCAACTGTGAGATCATGACCTGAGCTGAATGAAGTTGGATGTTTAACCCTAGGCCACCCAGGTGCCCTATTTTCTTTTATTAAAAAATTAAAAAAAAATTTTAGAGAGCATGCCCACGAGCTGGGGAAAGGGGCAGGGGATGGGGAGAGAGAGGGAGAGGGAAAGAGAATCTTAAATAGGCTCCACGTTCAGCACAGAGAGAATCTTAAGCAGCCTCGATCCCACAACCCTGTGGTCATGACCTGAGCTGAAATCTAGAGTCCATCACTCAACTGACTGAGCCACCCAGGCACCTCTGGGCACTCTTCTTTGAAGAGTAACTTACTTTCCTCTGTTGTGTCCCTCACTTTTTGATATTACTGTAGAATGAATTCATGTTTATTAAATATATTGCAATCCGTTTTTTAGCCTTTTTTCTCTTTAGAGTTTAAATTATACCAAATTTACCCAATTGGAGGCTTTTAAGCAAGATTCTATTTTTAATTTTTATTATTTTTATTTAAAAATTTTGTTTATTTAAATTCAGGTTAGTTAACATACTGTGTAGTGTTGGTTTCAGGAGTAGAATTTAGTGATTCATTACATACAACACCCAGTGCTCATCACAGGTGTCTTCCTTAATGCCCATCCCCCATTAAGCCCATCCCCTACTTCCTTCCCTTCCTCAACCCTCAGATTGTTCTCTGTATTTGAGGCTCTTATGGTTTACTTCCCTGTTTTTATCTTATTTTTCCTTCCCTTCCTCTATGTTCATTTGTTGTGTTTGTTAAATTCCATGTGAGTGAAATCATATGATATTTTTCTTTCTCTGACTTATTTCACTTAGCCTAATACACTTGAGTTCCACCCACTTTGTTGCAAATGGCAAGATTTCATTCTTTTTTTTTTTTTTAATGTTTATTTTTGAGACAGAGAGAGAGAGACAAAGTGTGAATAGCTGAGGTGTAGAGAGAGGGGGAGAATCCGAATCAGGCTCCAGGCTCCCAGCTGTCAGCACAGAGCCTGACGCGGGGCTCAAACCCACAAGCCATGAGATCATGACCCAAGCCAAAGTTGGATCCTTAACCGACTGAGCCACCCAGGTGCCCCGATTTCATTCTTTTTGATCGCTGAATAGTATTCCATTGTGTATATACACCCCCTCCTTTATCGGTTCATCAGTCGATGGACATTTGGACTTTTTCTATACTTTGGCTGTTGTCGATAACACTGCTATAAACATTGGGGTGCATGTGCCCCTTCAAATCAGCATTTTTGCTTTCTTGGGATAGATACCTAGTAGTGCAGTTGCTATTTCTTTTTGATATTAGTTTTTGAGTGTCTTCTTGTTTTGCAGGATAACAAAATTGTAAGAAACTGTATTGTACAGTTCTTGGCAAATGAATGTGAAAACCTAGATGAAGTGGAGACTTTCCTAGGAAGACATAATTTGCCAGAATTTACTGTAGTAAAGGTAGCATGCTGGTTATTTGATGCTGCATAACAGATACCCTCAAGTTTAGCAGCTTAACACAGCAGAGATTAATGATCTCTCGGTGTCTGTGGTTAGGGCCCCAGCCTGGGACCTCAGGACAGTCAGGATGCTAGAAGGGCAGCAGCTGTCTCAGAGTTCAGTTGGGACAGAACCTTCTTCCAAGCTCTCAATCTGTCTGGGTTACATCATGCATCCTACCCCCATCTCTTTGTCTTACACTTCCTCCCTCCCTCTCTGGAGCTCCTCCTCTCTCTTATGCAGCCTAGTAACAAAGCTGGGTTGCTTATCATCGCCACTCATCTTCAGCATTTTATTTGTGGGATTAAGCAGTGCAGTCAGACAGGAGAACTACTGGCGGCAAAAGAATTAGAAAATAAATAGTAAACAATATAACTGTTTGCGAGTGAGATGACTGGAAACTCTAAGAGGGTCTGCGCTGAAATGCAGATGGGGGATCATTCAGTAAAGGACTATGTGTAAGATTGACACATAAACATCAGTAGACTTCAAATATACAGAACAGCAACTCCCTTGACAACACCATCACAAAGGATAAAATACTCTGAAGTGAGTTTGATGATGTACAAAGTTTATATAAGGAAAACTGTAAAGCACTCCCGAAACAAAAGACCCAAACCAAGGAAGACGCTTCTTGTTCTTAGGCATCATAAATATGTTAAGTTCTCCCAAGTCAGTATAAAAATTTACTTTCTTCCTTGTAAAAATACCAACAAGGAATCATTCTTTTTTCTACTCTTTCTCACATCTTTCCATCAGAAAGTCCCATTGGCTGTTCCCACAGGACAGCAGCTCAGTTCTGCCACCACTGTCCCTCTAAAGGTGTCACTACTTGGATCCAAGTCACCACTGTGCCTTTCTTGGATGATAGCAGTCACCCTGTCATTGGTCTTCCTAGTTTTTCTGCCCTCATGCTGTATCTTCCCTGTCTGTTCTTTGCCCCAAAGCTAGACTGATCCTTTAAACATTACATGGTGTTGGAGCTGTTCAATATCTTGACTATAGTAGTAGGTGAACCTAAACAGTGACAAAGTTGTGTAGAACATAACACAGTGGCTTCCGTGTGAATACAAGTAAAGGGGAGGAAATTTGAGTAAGATTGTTGGCTTATGTCAGTGCCAGTTCAGTATCCTGGTTATGATATGATACTGTACTTTTAGAAAATGTTATAGTGGGGCAAAGTGAATATTAGTGGGTTGAATGGTGTCCTCCCAAATTCATGTTCATCTGGAACCCCAGAATGTGACCTTGTTTGGACACAGGGTCTTTGCCAATATAACTTACTAAGAATCTTCGGGGCGCCTGGGTGGCTTAGTCGGTTAAGCGTCCGACTTTCGCTTAGGTCATGATCTCGCGGTTCGTGGGTTCAGGCCCCGCGTCGGGCTCTGTGCTGACTGCCAGCTCAGAGCCTGGAGCCTGTTTCAGTCTGTGACTCCCTCTCTCTCTGGCCCTCCCCTGCTCACACTGTCTCTCTGTCTCTCTCCTAGAAATAAATAAAACATTTAAAAAAAAAAAAAAAAAGAATCTCAGGATGAAATCTTCCTGGATTTAGAGTGAACCCTATGTCCAGTGACTGGTATTCTCTCTCCTTTTTTTAAAAAATGTTTTATTTATTTCTGAGAGAGAGAGAGAGTGTGAGCAGGGGACGGTCAGAGAGGGAGGGAGGTATAGAATCTGAAACAGGCTGCAGGCTCTAAGCTGGCTGTCAGCACAGAGCCTGACGCGGGGCTCGAACCCATGAATCGTGAGATCATGACCTGAGCTGAAGTCGGACGCTTAACTGACTGAGCCACCCAGGCGCCCCACTGATGTTGGACTTCTGACCTGAACTGTGAAAAGATAAAAACAAGTTTATTTTAAGCCACCCAGTTTGTGGTACTTTGTTACAGCAACCTGGGAAACTCATACACTGGGCAGAGTGTACAAGGCGGCCTGTTATTTCTCATGCTTCATGTGAATCTCTAGTTATCTGAGTTGGAGATAACCATTTGAGGAACTGCTAGAATGTTTGCCACAGTGACTGCACAGTTTTATATCCTCATCAGCAGTCTGTGAGGGCTCTAATTCTCTACAGCAGCATCAACACTTGCTATGGTCCATCCTTTTTTGTTTGTTTGTTTGTTTATTTATTTTGAGAGAGAAAGAAACAGAGCAGGGGAGGGGCAGAGACAGAGAATCCCAAGCAGGCTCTGCATGAATATGCAGAGCCCGATGCAGGACTCGATCCCATAAACCCTGAGATCATGACCTGAGCCAAAATCAAGAGTTGGACGATCAACTGACTGAGCCACCCAGGGCCCCCCTTGGATCCATTTTAAATTAAATTAATTTTGTCTGACTCATTTTAAGTTAAATTAATTTTGTAGACAGAGGTTAAAATTCATTGTTTTGCATTTGGATATCCAGTTGTCTCAGTACCATTTGTAGAAAAGACTGTTTTTTCACCATGGAATGGTCTTGGTGTAATTGTTGAAAATCAATTAACCATAGATTTATGGGTACATTCTTGGATTCTCAATTATGTTATGGTGGTCACAGGTCTGTCTTTTTGCTAGTACCACACTCCTGTTTATTGTAGCTTTGTAGTAAGTTTTGTAATGAGGATGTGTGAGTTCTCCAACTTTGTTCTTTTTCTTCTTTTTTTTGAATGTTTATTTTTGGGAGTGAGAGAGACAGAGCATGAGTGGGGGAGGGGAAGGGAGAGAGGGAGACACAGAAACCGAAGTAGGCTCCAGGCTCTGAGCTGTCTGCACAGAACTCACCAACTGTGAGATCATGACCTGAGCCAAAGTTGGACGCTTAACCGACTGAGCCATCCAGGCGCCCCCCAACTTTGTTCTTTTTCAAGATTATTTTGGCTGTTCTGGGACTCTTAAGTTTCCATGTGAATTTTGAGGTCACCTGTCACTTTCTTTCTACAAAGAAGTCATATGAGATTCTGATAGGGATTGTGTGGAGTTTTCTTTTAAATATAGTGATTCCTATTTAGTATACAGAATATATAAAGAACTTATAAAACTCAACACCCCCAAAGAGCAAATAATCCAATTAAACGTGGGCAGAAGACATGAATAAACATTTTTCCAAAGAAGATATACAGATAGCCAACAGACACATGAAAAGATGCTCAGAGTGCCTGGCTGGCTTAGTCTGCAGAGCATGTGACTCTTGGTCTCAGGGTTGTGAGTCTGAGTTCCATGTTGGGTGTAGATTACTTAAGCTTAAAAAAAAAAAAAGATGCTTGACATCACTCATTATCTGGGAAATACAGATCAAAACTACCATGAGTTACCTGTCATAATGGCTAAACTCAACACCACAAGAAACAGCAGGTGTTGGCGATGATGTGGAGAAAGGGGAACCCTCATGTACTGTTGGTAGGAACACACACTGGTGTAGCCACTCTGGGAACAGTATTGAGGTTCCTCAAAAAGTTAAAAATAGAACTACCCTATGATCTAGCAATTGCACTACTAGATATTCAGCCAAGGAATACAAAAATACTAAGTTAAAGGGAGACATTCAGCCCGATGTTTATAGCAGCATTATCTACAATAGCCAAACTATGGAAACAGCCCAATTGTCCATCGACTGGTGACTGGATAAAGAAGATGTGGTGTATATGTATACAGTGGAATATTACTCATCCATAAAAAAGAATGAGATCTTGTCATTTGCAATGACATGGATGGAGCTAGAGTGTATTATGCTAAATGAAATAAGAGAAAGACAAATACCATATGATTTCACTCATGTGGAATTTAAGAAACAAAACGGATGAGCAAAGGGGCGAAAAAGAGAAGCAAACCAAGAAACAGTCTCTCAACTGTAGAGTACAAAGTGATGGTCACCAGAGGGGATGTGGGAGGGGAATGGGTTAAATACGTGATGAGGATTAAGGAGTGCACTTGTGATGAGCACTGGGTGATATATTGAAGTGTTCAATCACTATATTGCACACCAGAGTCTCACATTATATTGTATGTTAACTAACTAAAATAACAACCAGAAAATATATCTATAGTGGTCCCTGAGTGAAGTCACATGTATGTCTAATGCCAAGAAACATGAGCAAATGTTTGTTGACATCCAAATTGAGTCACAGACTAACAGATATTGGGTCCTAATGGCAGGGGCCACATTGAAGAGTGTGGACAGGGAGGCAGCACAGACCTGAAGACTTGTGCGAAGGCTGGGCCTACCCATGGCCAAAAATGTGTAACTAGATGGACAGACACGGGGAGATGTCTTTGTATTTATTTGGAAGGTGTAGGCAATGTGCATGTGAGGCAGAGTCTACAGGGTGGTCAGAGTCTGGGCTGGGTGGTGGGGTGTGTCTGAGCTGGATGGTGGTGATGGTTCATATGGGGTGCGTGTGGGCTTTGGGGACAGGCAGGTGTCAGGGATCCTTGGTGTGAGGGGATGCAGCAGGAAGGAACCTATTGTTGATTGTTTTAGAACACCCAGTTGGCAGCCTAGCCCATGGGGACTGGTCACAAAGACTAAGAGCTGTTTGACCCACAGGCCCAGGCACCTTATCTTTGAGACTTAAGCTGAAGAGATGGTAGTGCTTTGCATGTATTAGGTGATCACTGAATACATTGAACAATGAATGAATTCATAGTAATGATCATATGAAGACATTAACTGTTTTTCAAAGTAAGGAGGAATTGAAAAATCACGGATGGTTAGTGATAGAAAAATGCTTAAATACTTAATGAAATGTCAACTTGATGAAATACTATTAATGAGATAATTGTGAAGACTATGGAGATATATGATGGAATGTTTAAGGGAAAATTATTGGTGTGTTTCACGATTATGTAAAATGTGTACATCTGAAGAGAAACTGGAAGGAAATGAAAACTTTGAGTTTAGGTAGTGATATTTGTTTCCAAATTTCCTTTTACTGTTACCTTCCTGATAAAGACCATTGGCTGTGATTGCCTTGGAGCCAGGCTGGGCCCAGCGTGTGGGCTGGGCCTACACCCAGGAGGGCAGAGGGCTGTGGACAGGTCCTGCTGGCCCCTAGTTGCCGTGCGCCTGTGGCCTGCACCTCTGTCTGCTCAGTCATCGCATGCTGACTGGGTGTCTCTCCCATGCCATGTCTGGGCTGTGGCGTGAGCCAGCCAGACAGGAACTTGTACCCCAGCAGAGGACATAGACGTGGGAAGAACAAATGAGGAGGGATGTGCGAGGGGAGGAGGCATTGCAGGCTTGGGGAGTCAGCAGTGGTGTGAGGTGGGGAGCCAGAGCCAGCGCCTGGTTCCTCTAGGTGAGATGGAAGGTTCTGACTTCAGTTTGAACGGGGCCATCCTTGTTGCGTGTTGGGAATCACCTGCGGGGCCAGTGTGTGAGTGGATGACATGAAGAGCTGCTCTGTGGTCAGCTGATGGAGATGTGGCGAGGGGAGACAGAAAGAAGGTCAGATTCAGGGTAAGTTTTAAAGATGGAACACTCGGCGTGCCTGGGTGGCGTGGTCTGTTAAGTGTCTGACTCTTGATCTCAGCCCAGGTCTTGATCTCAGGGTCATGAGCTCTGGTCCCGACTTGGGCTCTAAGCTGGGTGTAGAGCCTACTCAAAAAATAAATAAATAAATAAATAAATAAATAAATAAATAAATAAATAAAGCTGAAACACTCAAGATTGGGAAGTGAGAGAGAAGTTGAGGATGATGTCTTGAGAAATGGTCAGATCTTGGAAATATGTTTGAAGGGGAAACCAAAAGGATTTGCTGATGGATTGGGTGTAGTTTGTGTCATGAAAGAAAACCAGATTTTGAGGCCTTGGGCTTGAGCTCTGGCAGTGGTGGTGGAGTGAGGTGGGGCGTTCCAAGGAGCAGCAGGTTTGGGGGTGCGGATCAAGAGCTCGGTGTTAGATATGTTAACATACATCCAAATGGAGATGTTTAGGTAGAAGGAGGTCTGAGCTGGAAATACAGATGGGGAAGTCTCAGCATTGTAGAGAGGAAATTAAACCAAGCGATGGTATTAGTCACCAGGGAAGGGAGTCTTGAGAGGCCTTCTCAGCCTTACTTATTGTATGGACAGTGTGGCCCTGGCCATTCTTTCCTGTAGGGCTGACCTGTGCAGTAGAGGGGGTCTAGCAGCCTCCTTGGCTTTTACCCACTAGATGCCAGTCACTCTTCCTGACGCTGTCATGACAGTGAAAAATATCTGGGGGTTGGGGGATGTGGTGGGGCAAATTGCCCCTGCTTGAGAACCGCCTATCTAGAGAGACTATAACTGGAATCTGACCACTTCTATGAGTTTGATGTCGGTCACACACTCAGTCTCTAGGACCATTGCAGGATTCTGGTTACTTACTCTTGCTTGTATGAGTCATTTTCTGCCAGGAATCCAGAGGGGCCTTTAACAAAAATACCACTCTCAGATTACTCCCCTCCCTCCCTTAAAGTCACTCTGTTATTATAAAGTTTAGACCCTGTTTGTCAAGGGCCATGGACCAGCCTGCCTACTACTCACTGGGCTCCTCCCTGTCTGGCCTGAGCCCTTGCTGTCCTTGTGCTCAGAATGTTCTTGTGTCTAAAGCACTTGTCCTGTGTTTTTCTGTCCCTTTACCTTGGTTTTTTAGCCGATCTTTTGGTTTTATTTCATTTTAAAAAATTGTTTAATTTACATCCAGGTTAGCTGGCATATAGCGCAATAATGATTTCAGGAGTAGATTCTTTAATGCCCCTTACCCGTTTAGCCCATCCCCCCTCCCACAACCCCTCTAGCAATCTTCTCTTCTCTATATTTAAGAGTCTCTTATGTTTTGTCCTCCTCCCTGTTTTTATATTATTTTGCTTCCCTTCCTTTATGTTCATCTGTTTTGTATCTCAGATTCCTCATATGAGTGAAGTCATATGATAGTTGTCTTTCTCTGACTCATTTAGCTTAGCGTAATATCCTCTAGTTCAATCCACATAGCTGCAAATGTCAAGCTTTCATTCTTTTTGATTGCCAAGTAATACTCCAGTGTGTGTGTGTGTGTGGGGGGGCATCTTCTTTATCCATTCATCCATCAATGGACATTTGGGCTCTTTTCTTGCTTGGGCTCTTGTCCATAGCGCTGCTATAAACATTGGGGGGCATCTGTCCCTTCAAATCAGCACACCTGTATCCCTGGGGTAAATAACCCAGTAGTGCAGTTGCCGGGTCGTAGGGAGGTTCTGTTTTTAATGTTTTGAGGAATCTCTGTACTGTTTTCTAGAGTGGCTGCACCAGTTTGCACTCCCACCAGCCGTGCAAAAGAGATCCTCTTTCTACGCATCCTCGCCCACATCTGTTGCTGTCTGGGTTGTTAATGTTAGCCATTCTGACGGGTGTGAGGTAGGATCTCATTGTGGTTTTAATTTGTATTTCCCAGATGATGAGTGATGTTGAGCATTTTTTCATGTGTTTGTTTGCCATCTGGATGTCTTTGGAGACTGTCTTTTGCCCATTTCTTCACTCGATTAGTTTTTTGGGTGTTGAGTTTGATAAATTCTTTAGATTTTGGATACCAACCCTTTATCTGATATGTCATTTGCAAATATCTTCTCACATTCTGTTGGTTGCCTTTTAGTTTTGCTGATTGTTTCCTTCGCTGTGCAGAAGCTTTTTATCTTGATGAGGTCCCAGTTGTTCATTTTTGCTTTCGTTTCCCTTGTCTCTGGAGAGGTGTTGAGTAAGAAGTTGCTGTGGCTGAGGTCAAAGGTTTTTGCCTGCTTTCTCCTCAAGGATTTTGATGGCTTTTGGTCTTACATTTAGGTCTTTTATCCATTTTGAGTTTATTTTTGTGTATGGTGTAAGAAAGGGGTCCAGGTTGATTTTTCTGCATCTTGCTGCCTGGTCTTCTCAACACCATTTGCTGAAGAGACCGGCTTTATTCCATTGGATATTCATTCTTTCCTGCTTTGTCGAAGATTAGTTGGCCATACATTTGTGGGTCCATTTCTGGGTTCTCTGTTCTGTTCCATTGATCTGAGTGTCTGTTTTTCTATCAATACCATCCTGTCTTGATGATTACAGCTTTGTCATACGTCTTGACGTCCAGAATTGTGATGCCTCCCGCTTCGGTTTTCTCTTTCAAGATTGCTATGGCTATTTGGGATCTTTTCTGGTTTCATACAAATTTTAGGATTGTTTGTTCTAGCTCTGTGAAGAATGCTGGTGTTATTTTGATATGGATTGCACTGAATATGTAGATTGCTTTGGGTAGTATCAACATTTTAACAATGTTTGTTCGGGGCACTGGGGTGACTCAGTCTGTTAAGCGTCCGACTTCGACTCAGGTCATGATCTCACGATTCATGGGTTCAGGCCCCGCATTGGGCTCTGTGCTGACAGCTAGCTCAGAGCCTGGAGCCTCTCTTCGGATTCTGTCTCCCGCTCTCTCTGACCCTCCACCATTTGTGCGCTCTCTCTCCCTCTCTCTCAAAAATAAATAAAAAAACAACATAAAAATTTTTAGAGAAAAAAAACAATATTCTTCCAATCCAGGAACATGGAATATATTTCTTTTTTGTGTGTGTGTCTTCAGTTTCTTTCATAAGCTTTCTGTAGTTTTCAGTGTATAGACTTTTCACCTCTTTGGTTATGTTTATTCCTAAGCATTTTATGATTTTTGGTGCAGTTATCATATGTTGTTTTTTAAGGGGTTTGATGTCCTGCCCTGTTTCCTTCACTTAAGAATGTGCACTTGAGGGCAGCACATCATGTGTCTCCCCATGTATTGTGGCCTCAGTGCCTGTCCTTATAGACTCTTCTGCACCTTCATGCACCAGTGTAGGTGCCTGTTATGAATGCTACCTACGGATGTTGGTGGCCAGTACACATATTTTAAGTAGCTTTTTTCCATAGTACTTATATTTTCCACAGGTTGTTACTGTGTTACTTTTACTACCATAAAGTTCTGCCCAGTCCAAGATAGCTATCATTCCCAATTGTGCTTTTCAGTACTTATAAATTTTAATGTCACATTATTTTCTTAAAAAATGAGGCCTAAGAAATTTGTTTATATTTTTATTTTTTAATGTTCATTTATTTTTGAGAAAGAAAGCGCAAATGGAGGAGAGGCAGAGAGAAGGGTCAGAGGATCCTAAGCAGGCTCTGTGCTGTTAGCAGACAGCCCGATGTGGGGCTCAAACTCAAAAACTGTGAGATCATGACCTGAGCCAAAGTTGGACACTTAACCAACTGAGCCACACAGGCGCCCCCTTAGTTTAGTTTTTGATGTTGAATTCCTTATTTCTTCTGGAGTTGGCTTTTTCTTGTATTTAAAAAAAGATTAAAAAAATAAATGTCAGTTGGGATTCCATCTCCTTTTTTTTTCATGTCCTGCATCATTTCTTCCTAGCTTCAGGTATTGAACAGGTCTTCCTTTCTCCATGAACCTGATGCCCCACATCCCAGAATTCACCTGTTCGTGAATTTATTTCTGGATTTATGCCTTTGGCCAGCTTGCCAGCAGCACACTGTTCAATTACCTTGTTTCATCCTCCATGCTTCTCTACTTCAAAAGCATTCTGGATAATTTTGACCCTTTATTATTATTATTTTTTTAAATTTTTTTTTAATGTTTTATTTATTTCTAGGAGAGAGAGAGAAACAGCGTGAGCAGGGGAGGGTCAGAGAGAGAGGGATTCACAGACTGAAACAGGCTCCAGGCTCTGAGCTGGCAGTCAGCACAGAGCCCGACGCGGGTCTCGAACCCACGAACCGCAAGATCATGACCTAAGTGAAAGTCGGACGCTTAACCGACTGAGCCACCCAGGCGCCCCTTGACCCTTTATTATTTTTTAAATTTTGTAAATGTTTATTTATTTTTGAGAGGGAAAGAGAATGTGAACAAGGGAGGGGCAGAGAGAGGGAGACACAGAATCCGAAGCAGGCTTCAGGCTCTGCACTGTCAGCACAGAGCCCGACGTGAGGCTTGAACTCACGAACCATGAGATCATGACCTGAGCTGAAGTCAGACGCTTAGCTGACTGAGCCACCTAGGCACCCCTATTCATTTAGTTTTTTAATAAAAAGTTTCAGTGAGGGTTGCCTGTTTGGCTCGGTCGGTTAAGCGTCCGACTTTGGCTCAGGTCACGATCTCGCGGTTTGTGGGTTCGAGCCCCGCGTTGGGCTCTGTGCTGACAGCTCTCTGACCTTCCCCTGCTCACGCTGTCTGTCTCTCTCTTTAAAAAAAAAAAAAAGTTTCAGTGAAATTATATTTTTCTTATAGAGCTTCTGCCCATCTTTTGCCCTGTTTATCCCTAGGTAAGTGACAATTCTCTGATGCCATCATTAAGTGATGTTCTCTCAGTAATTACCATGTCTAATTGTTCACTGGTGGTGCGTAGCAGGGCAGCTGAATATTTAACCTTACATATAGTCACCTGCCTTAGCTCTGCTGTTATTCCTAGTAATTTATAGGTCATGTGATCTGCAAGTAATAACAGTTTTATTTCTTCTTTCTGATCCTCGTACTGCAGATTTCTTGTCTAATTGTACCAGTTAGTATTGAATGGAGGCAATATTGGTGGATGCCCTTGTTCTTGGTTTTGTTTATTTATTCATTTTTTTCAAGCTTATTTATTTATTTAGAGAGAGTGTGCATGCGTGCAAGCAGGGGAGGAGCAAAAAGTGTGATCCTGAGCAGGCTCTGCACTGTCAGCATACAGCCTGATGCGGGGCTTGAATTCAGAAACTGTGAGATTACGACCTGACCTGAAATCAAGAGTCAGATACTTAATCAGCTGAGCCACCCAGGTGCCATTTATTTTCATTATTTTATGAGCTTTCCCAGTTCCAGTTTGCAGGTAATTTCAGACTTACAAAATGTTGCAAAAATAATACACAGAATCTCCATATGCCCTTTACTCATTCCCCAAGTGTTACCATTTGAGCACATTTGCTCACTCAGTCGATCTATTCTCCCTATCTAGTTTTTATTTGCTCTCCATGGTCATTCTTGATTTTGTAGGAAATGCATTTACATTGTCTTTTGGGACTTCTTGACCCAATTCCACTGTGGGGAGGGGCAGTCCCCACGTACAGTACCAAGCAATTCTCTGATACCAGCAGGGTGTCCAGTGTCGATGAATTCAACTCAATTCTAACACTGCTTGGAGAGTCTCCGGTCCCACAGGTGAAATGTTGAGGCCTACAAGAGTGTTTCTCCCATTTAAGATGCCAGTCGCAGATCCAGGTGGTCCCCTGTGTCGCTGACCAACTGGCTACAGATTGGAGGTTCCAGTGACCTCTTAGTTTTGAGTAATTTGCTAGAATGGCTCATAGAACTCAGGGACACATCTCACTAGATTCCTAGTTTGTTATAAAAAGATATAACTTGGGAACAGCCCAATGAAAGACATGCCCAGGGCAAGGTGTGTGGAGGGGCAAGCAGCTTCCTTGCCCTCACCAGGTGTACTTACTGCTTTTCCTGAAAACCTCCACCTGGAGGCTCTCTGAGCCCGGCCCTTTAGGGTTTTTATGGAGGCCTCATTACATAGCCATTGATTAAACGCGTTGGTCATTGGTGGGCCGTTGATTCAGCCTCCAGCCCCTCTGGCCTCCCCAGAGGTCTAGGTGGGACTGGAAGTCCTACCCCTCTGACCCTCTAGGCAGGAGTCAAGGGCTAGCAGTTCCCATCCTTCAGTGCTGTCCCAAAGTCGCCTCATTAACATAACAAAAGACACCTGCATCACTCTTTATGCTTAAGAAATTCCAGAAGTTTTCAGGACTGTGAGCCAGAAATGAAGAAGATCAAATATATATTTCCTATAATACATTGTAGTATCACAGCATGATGTTTACTTTATTAGTTTTTTAATACTCTTTATCAGAATAAGGAAAATTCTATTCCTAATTTACTGAGGTTTTTTAAAATGTTTTTTATTTATTTCTGAGAGAGTGAGACATGAGAGAGACAGTGTGAGCAGGGGAGGGTCAGAGAGAGAGGGAGACACAGAATCTGAAGCAGCTCCAGGCTCTGAGCTGTCAGCACAGAGCCCGATGCGGGGCTCGCACCCATGAATTGTGAGATCATGACCTGAGCTGAAGTTGGATGCTTAACCGACTGAGCCACTCAGGCGCCACTGAGTTTTTAAAATCATACTTGGGTATTGAATTTTACCAAATACTTTTTCAACATTAAAAAAAAATCTGTTAAGTTGGTAAATTAACATTTGTAAATTTTATAAAGTTAAATCACATTTGTATACCTGGGATTCACCCAGCAATGCCTGGTAGTGTTTTCTGTGCTTTTGGATTCAAGCTGCTGATGTATTGCTTAGAAGTTTTCATTTATATTTATAATAGAAATTACCAATCATTTTATTGTCTCTTTCCTTCTCCTCTTGGATTCATTTTCTTGTTCATGTATACCTTCTTTAGATGGATTTGTTGTTAACCCATTGAAAAAGGTATTGGGGACCTTTTTTTCATGAAGCTGTAGCCCACAGGTTCTGTTTTGATAGTTACTTTGGGTATGAAGAGGTAGGGAAGAACTGAGTAGGTAGAGAAACAGGGCCCGGTGGGGCCAGCATGCTGTAGGGCTGGGTGCATCAGAATTCTCAGTATACTTGTGGCCCAAAAAAAGAGAAAGAAAAGAAAAATAAATAGTAAGGAAAGGTGCATGTTGCAGGGTAACTTTCTGCCTCCCTTTCTGCTCTTAATCTTGCTTACAAAGGTCACATGCTATTAATAATTTCATATAATTCCTTCCCAAAAGATTTTTGTGCACATGCCAGCGCCTCTGTTCTTACTGGGATCTCACACACACTCTTCTGTACCTCACCACGTGTTTGTCTCCATGGTTTTCTCCCAGTAGCTCACCAACTTTTTCTTACACTTTTCGAGAGCTTTTAAGTATTTCCTTGTGAGTCTGTAACAATTTCTGTATTTAGTTGGTGGATATTTATTTATTTAAAGTTTATTTATTTATTTTGAGAGAGAGAGAGAAAGCAAGAGCGAGTAGTAGAGGGGCAGAGAGAAAGGGAAAGAGAGAGATCCCAAGCAGGCTCCGTGCTGACAGTGCAGAGGGTAATGTAGGGCTCGAACTCACGAACCGTGAGATCATGACCTGAGCTGAAACCAAGAGTGGGACGCTTAACTGACTGAGCCACCCTAGGCGCCCCTAGTTGGTGGATATTTAGATAGTCTAATCTAGAAAGAAGGCTGAGTGAATGTCCTAGTTAGGTATGATTTGGAGTCCTTTGGAAGGGTGTCTTAGGGTAAACAAAAATAACAGTTGCCTTGCCAAGGGTTATGTTTGTGTTAAAATTTTATAAATGTTTCCAAGCTGCCCTCAAAGTAGTTTCATTAATTTTATTATACCAACAGTAGATGAGACCTGCCTCTTTATCCATACTCTCATATTGTCAGAGCTTAAGATTTTTTGCCCATCTGATAGGTGAAAATGGTAACTTCGTTGCTTTAAATGAACTTTCTTAGTAATGAGTGAGTCGTTATCTCTGTTTTCATTTATGTTTCTTTAGATAGCCTGATTTTTCTTTCCTTTGTAAGTCAGGGGAGTGGGAGCTGAGGGTGGGGTAGGATTGTCACCTGTTCTTCACGAGCTGTGAGTAGATTTATACAGGACTGTGGCTCCGTTGACACTGTGTGTTCTACTGCTGAACTTCCAGTCTGTGTCTGAGTTTGGTGTCTTTGTTGTTTGCTCTTGGCTGAGTGGAATCCAGATACTTCAAGAAGAATGACCTTCATTTTTCTGGCTGGTTTTTTACTTGACCCTCTCCCTCTGATGGTTCTGGGGTTCAGCCACAGCCTGGAGCCCCCAGTCAATACCAGCATCCAGCCAAAAATACAGCGAGTGGGTAGGGAGCTTACCAAAGAGCATTTATATAGGAAGGTTAGTATTACTTATTTTCATATAACCTCAAAAATAAGAAATAATATTTGTGGTTTTGTTTTGAAGTTTCCTTGAAATCTGAACACACTACTTTTAAAATATTGCCTCTTTTAGAAAAGGGGCTTCAAATATTTAGTTTTGTGTTAAGAGCCACAACTTGGACTTGATTGGAGGGCCGGCACAGTTGTGGAAGGGTCTCTTCCCCTAAAGCGGAAGTTCCACAGGGGAGGGTGGGGGGACACATGGGCGGAGACCTGCTGTTCTCACCCTTGGTGGGGACCCTGAGGCCCACCCCAAGGCCTGCTTGTGCTGGGAGGGCAGGAGCATGTGGACCAGGGGTCTGACGTGCGGGGCGAGCTTCAGGTTTGCTTCCCTGTGATGCAGTCACCGGGCTCTTGGCTCTAAAGGTCTTCTCTGTGGTGAGTTCCTTATGACAGCGCGGGTAAAATGACTCTTGTTCCCTTAGACTTGACCTCAGATTCCTATCCTAGGTTTTTGTTAGTATTTTTTATACAAAGCTGATCCCAAGAGACCCTAAGAGCGATTTTTCTTTTGGGGGTGGCGAGGCTTGAGCTGTTTTGATGGTTTCTGTAGAAAGCCCTTTACTCGTTTTTTTTTTTTAAATTGTTAATTTTTTTTTTTTTAATATTTTTATTTATTTCTAGGAGAGAGAGAGACAGCGTGAGCAGCGGAGGGTCAGAGAGAGAGGGAGTCACAGACTGAAGCAGGCTCCAGGCTCTGAGCTGGCAGTCAGCACAGAGCCCGACGTGGGGCTCGAACCCATGAACCGCGAGATCATGACCTAAGCGAAAGTCGGACGCCTAACCGACTAAGCCACCCAGGCGCCCCTAAATTGTTAATTTTTAATTATTTATTTTTTTTTACAAATAGTTTATTGTCAAATTGGTTTCCACATAACACCCAGTGCTCATCCCCACAAGTGCCCTCCTCCATGCCCATCCCCCACTCACCCCCCACATCCATCAGTCCTCAGTTTGTTTCTCAGCATTCAAGAGTCTCTCATGGTTTGCCTCCCTCCCTTTCCCCCACCATTTCCCCCCTTCTTCTCCCCCATGGTCCTCAGTTAAGTTCCTCCTAATCCTCCTATACGTGCAAACATATGGTATCTGTCCTTCTCTGCCTGACTTATTTCACTCAGCATAACATTCTCAAGGTCCATCCATGTTGCTACACGTGGCCAGATTTCATTCTTTCTCATTGCCATGTAGCATTACATTGTATAGATAAACCACATCTTCTTGATCCATTCGCCTGTTGATGGACACTTAGGCTCTTTCCATGCTTTAGCTATTGTTGAGAGTGCTGCTATGAACGACCTTTACTCGTTTTTAAGGTGAAGACGATAAGTGTCCAAATGGTGTCCTCCTAAGAAAACTCAAATCACTTAAAAATATTTGTTGTAGCCATCTGCAGAGTTTCAGGTGCACGGTGGGCCTGCAGCTCTAGCCTGCTCCCTGCCTGGAGCCCCCTCCATTTTGGAGGGACTTGCAGATGGTGGAAGAGGGCTCCTCCTCCGAGGAGCTGGAGTGGAGCTGCTGTGACTCCCTGCAGTGGCCACAGCCAGCAACTGCACCAGCGCAGAAGGGAAAAAATGGATAGAGGTGCCGGCAAGGAATGTGGCGTTTAGTATTTTTCCTCCCTTGTTTAACCCCTTTCTTCAGGAAGGTGCACCTAGGCTGGGGGCAGGGCCTAGGAGGTAGGGGGCTGGTGGGGTCACCTCCTTGTCTCCCCCTCCCCCCCGCCTCACCTCCACCCCCCTGCAGAATAAGCATGTTGTGATGTCCTGTCACCGGATGTGCGTGCTTTCTTGGGAGTGGGGTGGGCAACTCCTCCAAAGCTCTGAGTATTGCAAACTGTGTGAGGTCTGTTCTGTATTGCAGGAAGAAGCTCCTAACTAGTTATGCGGATGATAAACCAGTATTTTTTCTCTTGCTTCATTGTTTGTAAAGAAAGTACTAGAAGCTTTTGCTGACTAATGGTGTTGCCTTGTTTTTCCTTCCCTGCCCCATGGCGGCCTCAGTGGTGGTGGAGAGCAAGGAGGGCGTGGGTGAGGGAGTGCGAGGGCCTGGGGCCGGCCAGGCTGTGTATGGAGGATCTGGCCGTGTTATTTTGCAATTGGCTCATTTTCCATGCAGGCTAAGGAGAGAAAAGTCTGTCAGCTCTGGGCTTGAGACAGGCACTGACTACACCCCAAGAGTGCCCCTTGGAAGGCAGTGCCTTGCCTAATGGGATACCTGCTTGGGCACGTGTTCAGGTTGCAGGATGGCCCTGTCTGCCTTGGTGAGTGGGGGACTCCATTTTCCTTGGAACAACAGAAATGAGGTCATGGAGAGATGCAGAGACCCAAGGCAGCAGAGCTTCCACTAGGGTTTCTCAGCTGTTCTGTAGAAAAGCACGTGCTAGACACATCTTAGGGGGAGTGACCTAGTGAGGGGCTGTGGTTTTACGTATTGGAAATCGCAGGATTGGAGCAGATTGGTTCATAGGCTGCCTGTTCTAGAACTGTATTCTTGGAACAAAAGGGTGGGGGAGGGTAGGCTACTCTCCTAGATCTGAGGAAACTCCAGCTCAGCCTGCGGAATGAGGAAGAGGGAACAATAGGGACAGCTCCTTTGTGACCGCCCTTGAACGCGGGGCCATGTGAACCCAGACCCTGGCCCGCCGGCCCGCTGGGAAATGGCGCTGCTGCGGGTGGTGGTTCTGAGAGGGACCATTTGACCAGGTACGCGGGCGTGTGCGGAACACCTGTGGTGGCAATTTCAGTGGTGCTTCATGTTAGCAGCTCGGCCCATAATGGAGTATTTGTTTTATTTTCTAAGTGGAAAGTGTGCTTTTAGAGGAACTGTTTTCCCAGGCCATGTTGAGGTTGTACCGTGTACAAGCGCAGGTTCTGGCCTCCTTTCTCTCTCCTTCCCCCCCCCCTCCCCCTCGCCAGATGAAGGGTCCGTCTTTGCCAGGGGTGACTGGAGACCATTGGCAGGTGAAGACTGCAGGTGCAAGGTGGGGGCAGAGCCTGCGCAGGTGGGGAAGGCAGGTGGTTGGTGGGGGAGGCCTCTCTTAGGTAGACATTTTCTTTCCATTTTAAGAGAATTTTATAGATGGGGGGTGTTTTTTAAGTGTTAGAAGATTTTTATCTCCTTGAAGCAGCACAAATCATTTGAGGACCATGGTATTAAGAGAAATCAGCATAACCAAAGTAAAAAAATTCAAGTGTAGTAAAAAGTTTTGGTGGATTTTTAAAATTAGAAATATCTTCGGTCAAGCATTTTGTCATCTTTTTAGAGAACTAGTGGAGGAAGGGTACGCTTCTGTACTGTTCATCACAGTGGCCTGGGTTTTGTGGCTTTTGAAACCGTGTAGGAGTTCATGCTGCATAGGATGCGTGCTGCTCGGTGGGCTTCATAGAACCGGCGAAGAGCCTGTCCAGACTAGCTTAGCTTCAGGGAAAACCTCTGGAGGATTGTGCCAGGTGGTTTGAGGGACTTCCTAGAGGTCCATTTCCTCTAACACATTTCCATTTCACAGACTTTCTTTATAAAAGAAAAGTGAGCGAGTGTTGTGAAGGAGAGCTCATAGCTACTTCTTAGACTTTGAAGAGCATGTTCTTTTCTGCCTGGGGCCGGAAGTGGGGCCCTTGGAACTACGGACAGGAGGAGGACCACCAAAGGAAGAAGTGGTGTGGCTGCCCCCCCCCCCCCCCCGCCCGAGTCTGACCGACATGGGGCTTTGGGCTCTGTCTAGGAGAGGGGTCTCTCCCGCTCACCTGCCCATCCACGTTCCATTCACCCACGTCCCCCATGCCTGACCTCCCCCACCCCATCCACTCTCCCACCCCCTCTCCTCTCCACCCCTCCCTCCTCCACCCCTCGTCCATTCCAGCAGCCACCAACTCCCCCATCCATCCATCCATCACATACTCATTACCTATTATATACCAGAATGACTAGTCTGGAAACTTGGGTGTGTCCATGAATAGAGCACAAAAAATCCAGAACATTTTCATGATTCCCAAAAGAAACCTTATACCATCAGTAGTCACTCCCATTTTCTCCTACCCCTGACCCTTTGCAGTTAGGCATCTGTGTTCTGTCTCTGTAGATTTGTGTATTCTGGACTTTTCATTAAATGGAATCATATAGTATGTGATCTTCTGTGCATGCGTACTTGGAGAGCTCATTTATTTTTAATTTTTTGGAGAGTTTAGATAATGGATTACTGAGGGTTTCCTGTCTATAGTTATTTTGTTAATACTTGTATACAGATGATCATCAGTTTTTTAAAATGTTTATTTTTGAGACAGAGCATGAGTGGGGGAAGGCAGAGAGAGAGGGGGACAGAGCATCTGAAGTGGGCTCTATGGGACAGCAGAAAGCCCGATGTGGGGCTTGAACTCACAAACCATGAGATCATGACCTGAGCTGAAGTCAGACACTTAACTGACTGAGCCACCCAGGTGCCCCAAGATGAACATCAATTTAAGAAACTTCATACTAAGTTTAGGAAAGAAATGGAAATACATCTGTTGTTAGCTTAGTTATTCTGAGTTGTTGGACTGATGGTGATTTTTATTTTATTTAAATTTTTTAAAATGAGCATATATTAGTTTTGTGGTAAAAAAATTAATAGCAATCCTCATTTATCTGCATTTTAATTCATGTGATTAATGCTAATTAGTTTTTAATTTTTTTTAATTTTATTTTTATTTTTATTAAAAAATTTTTTTTTATAGTTTATTTTTGAGACAGAGAGAGACAGAGCATGAGCAGGGGAGGGGCAGAGAAAGAGGGAGACATGGAATCCGAAACCGGCTCCAGGCTCTGAGCTGCCAGCACAGAACCCAGTGCGGGGCTTGAACCCACGAACCGCAAGATCGTGACCTGAGCCGAAGTCGGATGATTAACTGACTGAGCCACCCAGGTGCCCATTTGAATTTTTTAAAAATTCCCAAAGGGAGGATGATCCCAAGTAGAGATAATACTCTGTGGAAACAGAGCTAATAAAAAAGCTGCATCATATACTTGCAATCAGTATAAAACAGGAGTACCAGCCCTGCAGCACTTTGGCCAGGCCGCACCCCTCCCACACTTGGCTGCACTTGGTCCTTTCCCTACCCCCTTGTCCTTCCCTTTACCAGCTTCTCAGTCTCATCCCATCATGCTCTTTCCCTTGTCCCTCCCATCAGCAAAGCTCCACTAATGCCTGCTGCATACCAGACATAGTAGCAGGTCCCCAAGACACTTCCAGACCTATAAGGTCAGACTGTACTAATACCAGAAAGGACATCATTGGCTTTTGTCACCCTTGTCTGTCAAGGGGCTGTAATGCACACTTCCATCGGCTGGCTACATGATGCAGGGCATGGGAGCATCCAAGCCTTAAGCCAGAAGAGATATTTGCAGACTTGTAAAAAAAAAAAATGACATGAACACATGCTTGCTCTTTCTTCTTCTTCTTTTTTTTAAGTAGCCTTCTTGCCTATCACGGGGCCCTGAGTGGGGCCCAATGCAGGGCTCGAACTTACCACCCTGAGATCAAGACGTGAGCTGAGATCAAGAGTCATATACTTAACTGACTGAGCCTCCCAGGTGCCTCTCTCTTTCTTTTGAAAAGTAGTTACTTTTTATAAAAATAATTTGATGTTAACATGAAATATGTTATTATTTTTAAAGGAAGGGACAGCGATTTTAAGATTTTCTCTATTTTGGTTTGTAAATATCAACAGCCATGACCCATAGGAACAAAATCTCTTTGGGATGCTTAGTAATCTCTAGAGTATAACCTGGTCCTGGGACTGGAATGTTTGAGGACTACTGTTTTATTGTACACTAGGGGCTTGGTGGTCCAGCAGTGGGAAAAAACCCGACAAAATTCCCGTTTCCCATAGAGTGTACATTCTTATGGGGGATAAGTTCCACCTTTTTATGTCATGTACTTCAAGATATTCAACTCTTGGTTCACTTTCTTTATCATGCATGGTCTTTTTGTCAAAATAGGGGTTTTGAATGGAATTCAGCTATAAATGTGTTTGTTTTTGCATGTTAGTTCACTCCTGTTACAGAGCAGTATTGTAGAAATGTTTTTTTTTTTTTTTTTTAAATCACCAATATGATTAGGAAGGTGGTCTTTTTCCAAGAATATTTCTGGTTAGAAGGGAAATTTATTAATATTTTTCTATGGGTTTCTTCCCATAGCCTGTACTTACTCTTTTAACCACCAGATGGTGCCTTTGTTCTGATAAGCTAGAATGATAACTCTTGGGCATTTTCTGAACATTTTTCCAGGGATGATGCGCGCAAAGGCCACCTCTTCCTCTCAGGCTAGTACAGTCCCGCTTTGTAGAATGGTGTCCCTGAGCACTGTAAGAACTCATTCCCTAGCAGGTGTCTGTTGGGCATCTGCTGTGTACGTGCTCATACTGGAATAGACGTTGGTGGCTGCCTCCCACCTCTGTCTTCTACTTTAATGTTACTGATATTTCAGCTACGGCTGTTGCTTGAATTCCTTTTCTGATCCGAAAAGAGGAATAGGCTTCTCCTTTTCCTTCGTGTATAAACGCTACAGTCTCATTTTTATCTCCTGCATTTTTCAGAAGAATAGGGTGCCCCAAGAGGGGAGGTGCCCCGTGTTAGGTGCGCTGTACTTGTGGGAGCGCGGGAGGCGGTGTTGAGCTCTGGCTCTGAGGATGTGCCCAGAGGCCGTGGTCAGTTGCTGCCGGCCGGCCCTCCGACTGTGCCACAGGGCCTCACCGTGCCGAGGAGTGGGACACCCAACAACTGAAAATTAACTGGGCAGCTGTTCTCTTCAGGGCCAAGGGCTGATGAGTTTCAGAGCCTGGAGGAAGTGCAGGTCCTGCCTTCAGGGAGCCTGCAGCAGAAATTGCCAGGTTTTTTCCAGCATATTAAAACCTTTTTGTCACATCAGAAAATTTCAGGGCTGTTGTCATGGTAGTAATTGTGAAGTATGTACTAATCGAAAGAACAGAAAGTGACAAAATTACGGTCAGTCTAGTAATGCTACCTTCATAAAAAAATAGCTTGTATATTTGCTTGGTCCACAGCCAGTCCTGGGAAGCCTGCAAATTTGTGGGTCCTTTCTGGTGACTCCATTGTTCTCAGGAGCCTGTGGTTGAAGGCAGTGATCTAGGGCAGACCAGTGTTTTGCCCTGGAATAGGGCACACAGTCTGACTCAACGGGCGGTGACAGCTGCTCTGTCCCCTCTCTCTGTTATACAATGAGAGGAAATGGGTGATAGAGAGATGCTGGGGCCTAGCAGGGAGAATTTCTAAAACACAGATATGGCCCTCAGTCCTGGAGCACAAGGAGCACAGAGGGATGACAGCACCTGCTGTTTGGTAGATAGACGCTCGGTGAAAGCTGGACCCCTTTTAACCTGAATACACGCCAGGGCTTCGTTGGGACTGTCTCCGTATGGCCACATTTTAAGAAGCAAATTCTAGGGGCCAAAAGAAGTTACACAGGATTTACTGATGTATATCAAGGAATATATCAATGTTAAAACTTTTTATTTTTATTTTTTTATTTTAGAGAGAGAGGATCCTTGGGGAAGGGGCAGAGGGAGAGAGAGAATCCCCAGCAGCTTCCATGCTCAGTGCGGGGCCCAGTGTGGGGCTTGATCCCACAACCCTGGAGTCATGACCTGGACCAAAATCAAGAGTTGGTCTCTCAGCCACACGAGCCCCCAGGTGCCCCGTATCAAGGGATGTTAAGATGACAGACAGTAAAGCCCACTGTGGATTCTCCAGCCCCCCCTTGCCTGTCCGGCACTCCACACTGTGGCCCACCCAGCTCACTCCTCCCCAGCACGTGGCCTGGAACACTCAGCTCTCAGCTCTGCACCTTCTTTTTGTGCCCTTTGTTCTTGTGTCCAGTCTTGGAGAGCAAGTGCAGATGCGCTTGGGGGCTCGTTGTACGTTACTTTGTGCAGGCTTCTTGCTGTCAGAGGACTGCATTGTATATGTGAAAAAAATTTTTTTTTAACATTTATTTCTGAGAGACTGAGAAAGACAAAGCATGAACGGGGGAGAGGCAGAAAGAGAAAGGGAGACACAGAATCTGGAGCAGGCTCCAGGCTCTGAGCTGTCAGCACAGATCCCGACGCGGGGCTCGAACTCATAAGCGATGAGATCATGACCTGAGCCAAAGTCGGACGCTCAACCAATCTAGCCACCCAGGCGCCCCTGTAATCATCATTTTAAAAAGTGTTCTTCAGGGGCGCCTGGGTGGCTTAGTCGGTTAGGCGTCCGACTTTCGCTTGGGTCGTGATCCCGTGGTTTGTGGGTTCGAGCCCCGCGTCGGGCTCTGTACTGACTGCCAGCTCAGAGCCTGGAGCCTGTTTCGGTCTGTGACTCCCTCTCTCTCTGACCCTCCCCTGCTCACGCTGTCTCTCTCTCTCCTAGAAATAAATAAAACATTAAAAAAAAAATTAAAAAAAAAAAAAAAAGTGTTCTTCAGGAAGCCCTGGAATATGTGTTACGTGCCAGGTGTTCTGCTAGATGCTGGGTTGCAAAGATGAGTAAATCAGAGCCCGTGCTGCTGAAGGTCCCTTTCTGGTGAGACAGAGGTGTGTGTGCAATCTCAGTGCAGCATGTGATCAGCCAGAAGACCCTGGGGACTTTGCAGGTCTGAGTGGCAGCGTTTGATCTTGGAGGACGAAAGCTGGGGGATGGACAAAGGCAGTGGCCAGAGACTCAGGGGCTCTGTTCAAGCCACCCTCAGTAGCTTGATGCAGGCGGCACTTAAATGTGTTTGACAGGCTGTTTTGGTGCCTAAAGATTTTTGGGCTAGGTCAGGAGTTAGCAGACTTCCTGGAAAGGGCCAGGTGTGCAGGTCACACATGGCTTTAAATGTATATTCATTCATACATTCGATCTTTTTTTCTTTCTTTCTTCTTATTATTTTTAATGTTTATGTTTGAGAGGAGGAGTGACAATGTGAGCGGGGGAGGGGCAGAGAGAGAGGGGGAGACACAGAATCCGAAGCAGCTCCAGGCTCTGAGCTGACAGCACAGAGCCCATCTTGAGGCTCGAACTAATGAACTGTGAGATCATCACCTGAGCCGAAGTTGGATGCTTAGCCAACTGAGCCACCCAGGTGCCCCCTTTTTTATTTTTATAAAAAAAAAAAATGTAGTTTTTAGCTTGTGGGAAGTATGAAAATAGGCTTAGACTTGATTTGGCCAGTGGAGCCCAGGCCTACAGTGCCGAAGCGCCCTCTGTGCTACACTGGGAGGTGTGAGCCAGGGCGCATGGCAGTGGGAAGCATTGGGTGTTTTCAGATTGTGGTGAGGTCACAGTTCTAGAAAGATAATTCTAACTGCAGAATAAGTATTAGGTAGGAAAGGACAGAGACTGGAGGCAGAAAAATGAGTAGACCATTTTTGTTTACTGATGACATTCGGGATGATGTGGTTTACAATAAGAAGGTGGCAGTGGAGTTTGGTGGGAAGTGCAGGAGGCACACAACATGGTGAGTGCACGAAGAGGGGAGCTTCGCCGGGGGTGTGCACAACTAGTCTCCACGGTGCTTGTAGTAATGAAGCAGTTGGCTGTAGCCGGGTGATCCACTGTTGCATGTCTTGCATATGATGTTATAGAGACCTTTATCATCAGGTTCAGTGAAAAAAATGGATTAAAACAAGTATATTATTAATCTGTTAATGTAAAAAACCTATAAGTGCTAAACTAAGGTGTTTACTGTTGGTGGTAGGCTTATAGGTAACTTTTATTACCGTTTCTTTCTTGTGTTAGACACCTCCTTCCTCCTGCCACCCCTGCCCTGCATTGGCTAGAGCCCCTGATGCATTGTTGCAGATCATGACAGAATTTTGTCAGATGTGGGTTTTTTTTTTGCATCTGTTGAGATGATCATTTTTTTTAATCATTGTGGTTTTTTTCCTAAATTCTGTTAGTAATTATTGCATTGATTATCAGATGTTAAACCAACCTTGCATTCTTGGGGTAGATCTCACTTGGTCATGGATGTGTAATCATTTTTACATGTTGCTGGGTTCATATCCTGTTTTGCTAAGGGTTATTGCGTCTGTGAGAAGACTGGTCTGTGTTTTTAGGAAATCTGCGGCTTACTTGTTTGCTGTGTGATCCTGCTGCTATGGGGGATCTAGGGAGCTCCTCCTACCCTCCAGTCCTCTTTCACATTCAGGGCCAAGCATCTCCCTGTCTATTGGCCACTTGGGAATGCCTGTTTCTCTCTTTTGCCCGTTATTTTGTTGGTTGTCTCTGTCTTTACAAAACTGATTTGGAGTTACTATTTTTCTGTTCCTTCTTGGGTTAAGAGTACTATTAAAGGTACTAAGCCTTTATTTTTTTTCGGGTATTTATTTATTTAGGTTTTATTTATTTTGAGAGAAATACACACACACACACACACACACACACACACACACACACGTGAGTGGGGGAGGGGCAGAGAGAGAGAGGGAGAGAGAGAAGACCAAGCAGGCTGTGCACTGTCAGCACAGAACCCTAAATGGGGCTTGATCCCATGAACTGTGAGCTCTTGACCTGAAATAAACAGTTGGATGCTTAACTGACTGATGCACCTAGGAGCCCCTTTTTTTTTTTCTCAGTCTTTTAGAGTTTATTTCTTTATTTTGTCACATAAGTGTTTAAAATATTTTGGTAGTTAAATCTGTAAAGCTTTACTTCTGTGATTCCTGGTCTTGGAGTCAGTTAGGGTTGGGATCAGGGGCTTCTCACCTCAGGGCCACCAGGGGTTTCTCCTAGTGCTTGTATGGTTGTGCTGCACTGTCTGTACGCCCGGGACCCATCGATTTATGGTTGTGACGGCCTTTCCCCATGGCTAGCCCGTGGGCTCAGTGACCATTTTATTAATCACCTCCTCTTCTACTTATTTGAAATGCCCTCACCCTGTATTATGTCCTTATTTGTACATGTGACTGTTTCTAGTTTCTTTTACGCATATTTAAGGAAAACTAAGATTTTCATAGGCAGTGATAGATTTTCTTTCACAGAGTCATGTCATGGCTAATGAATATAATTATCCTACTTAACTTGTGGAGGTGGTTGTTGCTTATGCTGTTAGAAACCTCAAACTGATCGATCACCTTTTACATAGATGTATCAGAAGAAATAGTCCATTATACGGTTTACATTAAGCATGAAATGCCACTGTTTTTAATTAGTACCATTCTGCCATTATAAGATTATTGTTGAGGCACCTGCGTGGCTCATTTGGTTGTGTCCAACTTCTGCTCAGGTCATGACCTAGCAGTTTGTTGGGTTCGAGCCCCGTGTCGGGCTCTATGCTGACAGCTCAGAGCCTGGAGCCTGCTTCAGATTCTGTGTCTCCCTCTCTGACCCTCCCCCACTCATGCTCTGTCTTTTTCAAAAATAAATGAAAAATAAAAAAATGTAAAAAAAAAAAAAGATTATTGTTCATCAGGTTACCTTAGCAGCCATGGTAGCTGATAATTAGAAGCTAGCATGGCGATTTTACAAAGAGCCCTCAGTTTGAGGGATACACAGAATTCAGCACAAACACACTATAGTTTCATTTTTTTTTGTCATATGTGTAACCAGCACTTCAGTATGTAAGGGTCAAGCTGAAATCCCGAGAACTGTAGTCAGCCTCAAGTTCCAGGATTTTGCTAGAATTTTGTAGTATCTGTATTGCACATCTTACAAATTCTTTGTCCAAAAATTGTCTTCTGACAGTATATTATGGATATAAACAGCACAAAGTACTTTTACTTATATTCTTCCATTATCATTGGCAGTAAAAATGTTGACTGTTCCTCTATAAATTCAGGATTGTCCGTTACCCCGATATTTCCCAATTTCCAGGTTGTAGCCCCAGTGTCCCTGGGAAGCCTCTGTGTCACCCCTGCAGACTCAGCCTCTAAGCAAGTGGAACCATTGTGTTGGAAGCACTCATTCTGGTGTTCCCTATAAGGTTCTGACCAACCCGATCTGACTTGTGCTGGTAGGAGAGTTAGCTGGCTTGGAAAACAGCGGAGGTTCGTGTGCCTTTGTGTATTTGTCACTTAGGGTATTAGGAATCAACTCAGTAGCTCCTTAATGGTCTAACAGCAGTAACATTGAGTGATGTGAACCTTGAGGTTGGCTGGCCGGAAGGGCTCCTGATCACTTCAGTGCTTCATGTCTTCTCTGACTTGGCTCTGTCGGCAGCTCCTTTGATGTGTAGACCCCACCTGCTAAGACCTGTTGTGTGTTGGGGACAGGCAGGGCCATGCAGCCGGGCCTCACACTATTGGTTTTTTGGTAAAGTAGGCCTGGATCACAGGAGAGGTTTCTTTCTCTTACAGTTGAGATTGAATCCTGGATTTACCACAGATAGACATGAGAAGGATAGGGAGTTGTTTTCCAAAATGTTTTTAGGGTTTCAGTCTTAAGAAGGAAAAAAACCCCACCCCTCTGTTTAAGAGCCCCGCTGAGACATTTGGCACATCATTTGTGTAAGGGAAAGTATGGCTTTCATTTCTAGCTCTGTCCCTTACTTACGGCATTCCTGCGGGAATTTACGGGGAACTACATGCAAAGGAATATGTTGAGTGAAGATGTTCACTTCAAGGTTGTTTAAGATGCTGAGATGGCCTGGATGCCCTGCGTGTCTCTTGGCTGGGTCGTGTGTGCGGGGCGAGCTCTGTGCATGCTGGGGGCCCGCTGCTGCAGCCTGTGCTGCGACAGCGTCCATTCATTTGCTCACAGTAGTTAAGGGAAACATTTACTACCCGTTTGTGTGGTCTGTATTAGTTGTACCTTCATGAGTGTATTTGCACAGAAAAATGTTTGGAAGGTTACATGCAGACGTTACAGTAGATGCTTTATAGGTAGTTTTCACCTAATGTTCCCAATTCATTTGCTCATTAAAAATGTAAAGTCATGCAATAATATATGAATTTTCCTTTTGAAAATAAAATTTTGTTCAGGCAGGATCTGCCCTCTCTGTCCCTGTGTGTCCCTTTCTTACTCTGTCCCCACAGCTTCTATGATGAGTTGATACACATCCCTTCAGATTTCTCTCTTACAGAGTTTTGTGAAGATATATTCGAGCCCACCAAAACCGTGTAGTCAGTCTTTAGGTGTGTTTTTTCTGTCTATAGAACTGCTTTTCTTCTGCTTTTGAAATACTTTCAAACTTAATGTATGAAAGTTGCAAGTATGATAAAGGAGATTTTTTTTTCCATGAGCCGTTTGAGATTAGGTTGCCTGCCAGATGCACCACTGCTCCTGCAGCCACAATCCAGCCGTCGACATTGGGTTAATATCTCTCTTCTCAACAGTGTAGTTTGTGAGGTCATGCTTTCAACACTGGTGTGCTAACCCCATTTTTAGATACACAAGTATTATATGTTATATTCTGATTTGTATTGTACGTACATTACATCTTTCCTTGTAAAGGAGTCCTTTCTAAGAATTGCATTGGCTTCATTAAAGAACCCATGAATGTATCGGTAAGGTTATCTTGGCACACCCCTCAATCTCTCTTCCCCTCTTTGTTTTTTGTTTGTTTCTTTTAATTTTTTTTTAACATTTATTTTTGAGAGACAGAGAGAGACAGATCATGAACAGGGAGGGGCAGAGAGAGAGGGAGACACAGAATTCAAAGCAGGCTCCAGGCTCTGAGCTGTCAGCACAGAGCCCAGTGCGGGGCTCGAACCCACGAACCGTGAGATCAAGACCTGAGCCAAAGTCAGACGCTTAACCAACTGAGCCATCCAGGTGCCCCTCTTTGTTTTTTATTGTGGCAGAATAAACTTAAACAGAAGTCTTACCATTTCAGCCATTTTTTAGAGTTTAGTTATTTTTGAGAGAGAGAGAGAGCATGCATGAGCAGTGGAGGGGCAGAGAGAAAGGGGGAGAGAGAGAATCCTAAGCAGGCTCTGCACCATTAGTGCAGAGCCCAGTTCGGGGCTCAGAGTCACTAACCTTGAGATCAGGACCTGTGCTGAAATCAAGAGCAGAAGCTTAATCGACTGAGCCACCCAGGTGCCCCTCAGCCATTTTTAAGCCTAGTTTTTGGTGGCATAAGTACATTTATGGTATTGTGTGACCATCATCACTATCAGTTTGTAAAACATTCCTGCCACCCCAAGCAGAAACTCCGTACCCATTAAGCCATAACTCTCCTTTCCTTTTTTTGTCTCCATGAATTTGCCTAAAGGATGTGTTTCATGTAAGTAGACTAATTTGTCATTTTGTGTCTGGTGCATCTCACTCTGCATAATGTTCTCAAGGTTCATCTATGCGATGGCCTGAGCCAGAACCTCATTTCTTTTTCTGGCTGAGTAATCTTCCATCGTTTAGACTACATTTTGTTTACTCATCTGTTGATGAACATATGAGTTTTTTCCATCTTTTGACTCTTGTAAATAGTGCTGCTCTGAACGTTTGTGTACAAATATCTGTTTGAGTGTCTCTTTTCAGTCTTTGGAGTGTATACCCAGGAGTAAATTGCTGAGTCTTGTGGTAATTCTTTAACTTTCTGAGGAACCACCAAACTTTTCCATAGTAGCCACATCGTTTTTGCATTCCTGCCAGCAGCGCGCGAGGGTCTTAGCTTCTCTACATCCTTGCCAGCTCTTGTTTTTGTTTTGGCTCATCTTTTTGACCGTGGCCGTCCCAGTTCGTGGGAAGTGGGTGCCGTCTCCCAGCCTCGTTCTTTCCAGTCAGGGATCATGGCTCTGTGCCTCCTTGGGCTCTGGTCATTTTGTTCCCTTACTCCTTCAATACAGCTTTTAAAATGGTCCGTGTTGGGGCGCCTGGGTGGCTCAGTAGGTTAGGCGGCCGACTTCGGCTCAGATCATGATCTTGTGGTCTGTGAGTTCAAGCCCCGTGTCGGGCTCTGTGCTGACAGCTTAGAGCCTGGAGCCTGGTTCGGATTCTGTGTCTCCCTCTCTCTCTCTGCCCCTACTCCGCTCAAGCTCTGTCTCTCTCTGTCTCAAAAATAAATAAACATTAGAAAAAATTTAATAAAATGGTTCTTGTTTCCTGAAATAGAAATGAAGCACAGTTTACTAAAAATCCATGGGAAATTGCTGATTCTATTGAAGTGCAAAGTAGGCAGAACTGATGAGAAGGTTGACTGGACTGTGGAAGAATTTGGAAAAGGCATAAATGGGAATTGTGGGAAACAATAGACCAATACTGGGCAAGGTACCAAAATATTGTCAGGGGAAGGACTCCTTTATTGGCATTCATGTAGTATATTTATATATATTTTTGAGTATTTCCTTTACTTATTTATTTCTAATTTTTTATTTTAGAGAGCATGTGTACTAGCAGGGTAGAGGGGCAGAGGGAGAGAGAGTCTTAATCAGGCTCCACACTGACCGCGATGGACATAGGGCTCCATCCCACTCTGCTGGGATCATGACCGAGCCAAAATCAAGAGTCAGGTGGTTTTTTTCTAATCAATATTTTTTACTTTAGAAGGGAGTTCTTACGACAGTAAAAACTGAGAAAACATTAACAAAAATTTTTTAACGTTTTATTTATTTTTGAGTAACAGAACGTGAGTGGGGGAGGGGCAGAGGGAAAGGGTGACAGAGGATCCAAAGCAGGCTCCAGGCTCTGCACTGACAACAGCGAGCCTGATGTGGAGCCCAAACCCACGAACCGCACTGAGCCACCCAGGCACCCCAGATAACATGTTTTTGTTTGTGTGTTTTGCATCTGAGGAAGAGTCAGGTGAGCTTGTACATTGATCTGATGTGTGCCCCTGCTGTGTGTATTAGCAGTGAATAATGCTTTGGGCTCCAGTTAAGTGAGGGCTGTGAGCACTGGGGGAGGGGCTGGCCTCGAAGCTGGTGATAAGGGAGTGGGCTGGGCCAGGGCCCCTTTCACAAGAGGGCATGGTATTACAGACTCGTGGGGGCCCGTAAAACAAGTGAGAAGTCGGAGAGCTGGGGGGGTGTGACAGCCCTCCCTGAGATGGTCCAAGTAGTGGGGCCAGACCCCACCCTTTTGGGAATGGGTCCTGTATCCTTTTGAGCGTGGCAGTGATGGAATATAGCTGCTGCCCTTGTAGGGCATGGCTGGAGAGAAGAGAGCAGTGAATGTGGTGACTGGTCACTGGGGCAGACAGGTTGCATGGAATCCGCTGGGGCTGGGACCAGATTGAGACATGCTTGCGTTTGAGTAGTTGAATTTAGGGAGTGAGTGACAAGTTGGTGTGTGGCACATGGCAGATGCTAGAAATATCTTTATGACTTTACATTGAGCAGTAAAAGTGACCAGGATTTATTGTGTGTCGCCCACCGTTTTTGAACATTCTGTAGCCTCCTAAGCCCTCTGTGCTGGGTTTTGGGTAGTTGTACACATTTTGGTCAAGAGGAAAGTGAGGCAACGAGGTATCACGCCTGGTCAGTGGAGAGCTGAGCTTGCATCATGTGACAGTGTCAGACCTGCTGTGGACTGTATGTCGAGTCCCACAGGGGCGCAGATGTCAATCTGTTGTTTAGAACTAGTTTTTCTTTAGGATTTTATGAAGGATTTAAATTTTCATCGTGTGCAAAGAAGACGACTTAGAATTCGTGATTATGGTCAAGATTTTGCCACGTGTTTCCTATCTTGTTCGTTTCTTCTCTACCTTTTCCTTTTTTGTTTTTTTTTTGTTTTGTTGCTGAGGTATCTTTAAAAAAAATTTTTTTTTTTAACATTTATTTATTTTTGAGAGACAGAGCCAGACAGAGCACGAATGGAGAGGCAGAGAGAGGCGAGGACATAGACTCCAAAGCAGGCACCAGGCTCTGAGCTGTCAGCACAGAGCCCAGCTTGGGGCTTGAATTCATGGACTGGGAGATCATGACCTGAGGTGGTCGGCCACCTAACCTACTGAGCCACCCAGGCGCCTCTGTTGCTGAGATATCTTAAAGCACAGCATAGGGGCCATGAAACTTCCACTTCTCAACTCAGAGGATGTATCTTTTAAAAATGCAGAAGACATCCTTACATAACTACAGTGTTGTTTTCACATGTAACAAAATTTGAAGTAATTGCTTGATATCAACTATTTTTTTTTTTTAATTTTTAAAAATGTTGTATTTAAGGGCGCCTGGGTGGCTTAGTCGGTTAAGCGTCCGACTTTCGCTTAGGTCATGATCTCGCGGTTCGTGGGTTCGAGCCCCGCGTCAGGCTCTGTGCTGACTGCCAGCTCAGAGCCTGGAGCCTGTTTCAGATTCTGTGTCTCCCTCTCTCTCTGGCCCTCCCCTGCTCTCTCTCTCTCTCTCTCTCCTAGAAATAAATAAAAATATTTAAAAAAATGTTGTATTTATTTCTGAGAGAGAGAGAGAGACAGCATAAGCAGGGGAGGGTCAGAGAGAGGGAGATACAGTGCAGTGCTCGAACTCACGAACCAGGAGATCATGACCTGAGCTGAAGTCAGAGGCTTAACTGACTGAGCCACCCAGGCACGCCTCATCTAACTATTTTAAAACCACCCTCCGATTATGTCACAATGTCTTTTTATGGTTGGTTGGTTCAAATTAGTATCCTAATAGAATCCATGCTTTCCATTTGGTTGTTATGTTTGATATCTGGAACTGTTCACCCTGCCAGTATCTTTTAACTTTTGCGATGAGGAAGCTATGTCAGTGGTCTTGCGGAATGTCCCACGTTGTGGATTTCTGTTACTAAATTTGTTAGAACAAATGTATTTATGAGTCACGTTACCCATTTTGTTTTTTATATTGATAATCTAAGGCATAACAGATGACATCATGTTGAGTGATTCCCCTTCCTGAAGGTTTTATATTATGAAAAGTTTGGTTGAAACCGAGGAAGTAAGAGCTAGATCTTTGGAGTGGAACTGAATCACTCTAGTCTGGTAAGCTGACTCTCACTGTTGCGTCACTGAGGTATACGTGGGTGTAGCTGGTGGACAGGCCTGCGTGGGGCACACAGCTGAGGGCTGTGTCCTCGTGACCCCATTGTCTCCCCTCTGTGCCTTTCTGCCAGTGAGGCGTCCTCATTTCTAATGGAGTCTGTGCATTCTCACTTTAATTTACTCTGCGTTAAATGAGGAGAGATGGAGTAGATGTTTAGTAGATTGTGAGTCTCCACAATGTCATGTTGAGTTGTGTGTCCCGTGAGCATCTAATGGCACCAGGCACACCCAGACCCACCACCGGTGAGCTGCTTAGCCAGGTAGAGAACCCCTGCCATTGCTGTGGAGGGTGGGACCCATCAGTGTGGGAACCAGGCCGAAGTTTCCCATGGGACGCAGGCATCACCTTTGCAGGTCTGGAAACTTGATTTTTGTCAGTAAACAAAATTGTGGTGATCACACCGTTCAAATTCATAAGAGGCTGATGTATAAATGAAAAAATCAGCATATTTGTGGTGGTAAGAAATATGCGTAGACATCTTCACTGTGTGGAATGTCAGACTGAAAGTAAACATTGTGTGATCCCCATTCTCTGGTT
The DNA here is from genome assembly GCF_003009895.1 of Hyaena hyaena. Taxonomy (NCBI): domain Eukaryota; kingdom Metazoa; phylum Chordata; class Mammalia; order Carnivora; family Hyaenidae; genus Hyaena; species Hyaena hyaena. The sequence goes on from NW_024081542.1 coordinate 424,942, forward strand.
TATGCCTTTGGAACAGACACCTGCTATAGCCCAGCACTTGGCTAGTTATATCTTGGGAGATTGTTCTGGTTGTAGCTGGCTTTTGTTTTTGCTTTCTTCCACAGACCAGAAAGGGTTCAGAGAGCATGCTTTAACTCATGGAAGCCCAGGCGGCTGTGGAGTCAGGATGCAGAGTGGGAGAGGCCCGTGCTTTCCCCACAGGCGTCCACAGCATCTGCTCTTTTTCTCAGTTTGCTGCGTCTTCTTTGGAAATCAAGTTCTACAGGGGTCCGACCTCTGTTCTTGGTCCCAGGCCCCAGACTATGTTTGCTGTGGCCTGGAAGGGACACAAAGGAGAAGGGCACAGTTTGAGTTGTCTGTTAATGCTTAGCACTCTGCCCTGAAACATAGTGCTTCAAGACAACAGTGATCATTTGTTTTCCTTCATGGGGCCAGCAGTTCAGACAGGGTGGTTGGGGGGATGGCTTTTTTCTGGTCCATGAGCCTGGGGCCTCAGCTGGAAGCCTCAAGCACTGGGATGACATGTCATCTCAAGGCTGTTCACATGTACTTCTGGTGGTCTGTGCTTTTTATGTGGGCTGCTGGCTGGAATGCCCACAGGTGGCCACAGGTCTGGGGTCCTCAGGGCATGTGCCTGGGCAGAGCCGTGCCAATGTCTGTGACCTGGCCTCACGCACCACGGAGCTCACTTTAGCCATGGTCTCAGGTCCAGGCTGTCACAAAAGCCCATCTTATTAAAGGTGAAGGAGCACACCCTACCTCTCTTGGAGGAACGTCAGCATCACCTTGTTAGAAGGGTGTGTAGAGTCGTGGGCCCCATGGTCCGACCATCTTTGGAAAGCTACAGTAGCCAAGGAAAACATAGATCCAGGGAACAGCAGGCATGTAGCCCCTTTGGTTTTCTCCTTTGCAGAGAGGCCAATTAAGGGTTAAGTAGCAGATGGAAAGGGAGCCTGTTCTGATATATCACAGTCCCTTAAATGTAATTTCTGGGGCCACTTTGGATAGTAATTGTATTTTCCAAAATTAGGAACTAACTCCTTTTGCTGCCAAAGGGAAAAAACAAAAAGACAAAAGAGGGAAAAGGAAATCTATCAGATATTGAAAGGATTCATTCTTTTTCTCCCCACCCCTTTTGATAATTAGCTAGTGAAATTGGTATGTGGAAAATAGTTGAAAATTAGGGGGTGGGGAGATAGCGCTCTACATCTCACAAGTTTCCTGGACAGAAGACACAGCCCGTCTTTGAGAACCCGTTTGGTGTTGACACTGCTGTGCTGGTGCTGATGCAGTTCTCGAGGAGAAGACGCGGTCCCTGGTCCAGATCTTGGGCAGAGTCCTAAAGCAGAGAGGAACAAATGGCAGGTCAGAATTCGCATCTCTCAGAAGGTGGCTAGAGCCATGGCATCTCCATCCTTAGGGAGAGAAGACCCTCTTTGCCTGCCCTGCTTGTTGGATGCGGCAGATTGCCTCCAGCGGCTGAGTCAGGAAAGCCCGTGAGCCATGAGCAGTGTGCTATTTGTTGGAGGAGAAAGGCTTTTCTTTCCACGGCCTCCTAGCTGTGAAGTGTAAAAGCAAGGTCACCCGTGGAACCAGAGTCCAGCAAGCATGCACTTATTGTGGAGATACGTGTTTAGACAGGATTTCTCCTTCCTTTTTCTTAGTATTTTGCCATTGTTGGGTATCTTTACAGCTCCAGTAGATAATATGTGAAAGCTATCATACACCCCAAAACACGAGGGTGGGGGTACTGTGAGGCTGCACTGGGGAGACGGTAGTTTCATGGGAGGACGTGGACTTCCTTCCTCCTCCCCGCGTAGTGTGGGCAGCTCTTTTACCAGGCCCCACTGTGGGTTGCCATGCTGGTCAGCTTCTCTCAAATTCTTTTTTGGAATGGCTTTGACTCATTTTAAACATAAGATTGTGTGTGTATGTGTGTGTGTAGCAGTTAAAGAGTTCATCTTTTCAACATCTGTGCTTGAAATAGGAGTTCTGAATAACGTGGATACATGGATGCAGGGTGGTTTGAGCCCTGAGGAGGGAGAGAGCTTATCTATGAGATGATCGTGACCTTAGAAATGCCAGTGCTGCCAGGGCAGGGGGAGCAGCTTTCAGGCCCAGAATCAGACCAGAGCACTGGCTCCACGCACACACAGCAGGGTCTGAGGTCTGTGTGCCAGGTTGGCTCGACGTTTATTTTCATATATGTATTGCTGACCTCTGAGTTATGGAGCCGATTGTCAGAAAATGTTTGTCCACATGTGCTACTCCCTGCGGGCTTGGTCTGGCCTGGTCTTTTGTCCAGTGGACCCCCACACCGCTTTGGAGGTTAGAGTATTTAGAAGCAATTTTAAATTTCTGGTGACTTCAAGGATTTTTCCTTGACTGTCATAAATGAGGATACTTTTTGTGTTCGATGCTTTTTTTTTGAGACTAGAGTTTTCTCTTCACATCATTTGGGGAGTTGGAATGAACATGGGAAAAGATGCTCCTTTCCTTAAGAGTCTGTGTAGCAGCGTCTTTGTGGAGAACGCCACGTTACAATTGGACTTCACTAATTTAAGTCACCTGTGAGAACAGAGCTCTCTGGAAAAGTGAGCCAAAGAGTCCTGAGATAGAGGATTCTCTTTTTTTCCCTCTTAAGTTTTCCTTTCAGACTACTCTGCACTCCCAGCTCATTTGTTGTGGTTCTGCCTGAGTAGAGGCTGGCCAGGCTTTGGCCGTCCAGGGTCGGCCCCACCGCTGGCGGGTGGAGCCTCTGTGGGGCTGGCCCAGAGCTGTCATTGCTGTGGTTCCTGGCTTGTCTGTGTGCTGTGCACACCATTGCTCTGATCTGTTGGAGGTAACTGGCTACCGATGAGGTGGGCCAAGCCTGGGCCGGCGGCTGGGGCCTTGGTCCTTGGCTACCCTTCTTGGTTCCCAGGCCGCCATGGAGCCGAGGAGGCTTTCCTTCCCATGAGCCAAAGGCCAGTCTGGATTTAGAGCTGACACAGTGTCGTGGTTCTTTCTGCCCTGTCATTAGACTTTAAATGGATAAAATTATTTAATTACTCTATGGGCTTGTCTTTGAATAATTTCAGTACAGATTATCCAAAAATTGGTCCAGCCCTTATTTGTCTTTGAATTTTAGGAACCTTCTAAGGGGTGATACCAAAATTTCTGTGATCTTTCCCCACCAGCCATTATTTATTTTATAAAAAGAAAAAAAATCAGCAGTGTGGTAGAAACCCAATGGGACAGGCACCCGAGAAGTTGAGCCTTTCCACACCCTGGGAAACTGGGTTTGGACTCTCACATGCAGGGTAGGCCGCCTGACCTTGGGCACATCTCTAACCTTGTGCCCGAGACTCTGCCTGTGCAGGTAGGTGCTTTGCCTCACAGGTGGACCAGTGCAGGTGCTGATGAGGAGGCTCACTGCGGTGACAGTAAATAAAACACAAGTGATGGCTCATAATTTTGCATGGAAAAGTAACGAAGGCTCTACACAAAATCTTCACCTTCTTAATTTATACTGTATGCATAGCAGAAACTATCTTCTTAAAAACTATCTGAAATCAAATGTAGTAAAATTGAAGTTAATTGTATTATGGTGAATTACGTTTGATGCAACCGTTTCCTGTCCCCTCACAAAGGAGAAGTACTTCTTGTGGATGAAAAGGAGGGCTGACTGAGGGGCCAAGTGGGGAGACCCTGGTCTGCCCTGAGAGGAAAATGCATTTAATTTAAAGTGTCATGAAGGGTTTGCTTTTGTTTTATTTTCACATTATGTTATTTAAGTTGTAAATGATTATTATATGTTTATTTTATGGTTATATCACATAAAGTGATGGTACTATACAGACTCGTAAGAGATTTGTTCGTTCTTTTTCATTTTTTTTTTTATGTTTGTTTTTGAAAGAGAGAGGGAGAGAGGGAGAAAGCGTGAGCAGGGGAGGGTCAGAGAGAGAGGGAGACAGAGGATCTGAAGCATGCCCTGTGCTGTTAGCTCAGAGCCCGACACGGGCTTTAAATTCATGAACTGTGAGATCGTGACCTAAGCCAAAGTCAGATGCTGAACTGACTGAGCCACCCAGGCACCCCAAGATTTTTTTCTTTTGGTCATGAAGAAAACCAAGCTGAAGCCTAGATTATGTCCACACATCTCTCAGTGCGGAGTAAAAATGGCAGCGCTGTCTTCTGTCCAGTACTGCATTTAAAAATGAAAAAAAAAGTGGCGCCTGGGTGGCTTACTTGGTTAAGTGTCCACCTCCTGATTTCAGCGCAGGTCATGATCTCACGGTTCATGAGATAGAGTCCTGAGTTGGGCTCTGCACTGGGCCTGGAGCCTGCTTGGGATTTCTCTCTCTCTCCCTCCCCCCCCTTCTCTCTCTCTCTCTCAAAATAAATAAGTAAACAGTAAAAAAAAAAAAAAATACAGTAGATACCGCATCTTCCCCTCCCCCATGCCATCTTTTGTTAACTTTAATTTTTTATGGTTTTATTTATTTATTAAAAAAATTCTTTTTGATGTTTATTTATTTTTGAGAGAGAGACACACACACAGAGTATGAGCCAGGAGGGTCAGAGAGAGAGGGAGACAGAATCGGAAGCAGGCTCTAGGCTCTGAGCTGTCAGCACAGAGCCTGACACAGGGTTTGAACCCACAAGTTGTGAGGTCGTGACCCGAGCTGAAGTCACTTAACTGACTGAGCCACCCATGTGCCCCTCGTTTTATTTATTTGAGAGAGAGAGAGGGCTCACACGTGCGTGTGCGCACAAGTGGGGGAGGGGTAGAGGGAGACTTAGAATCCAAAGCAGGCTCCAGACCCGAAACTGTCAGCACAGAGCCTGATGTAGGGCTTGAACTCATGAACCACGAGATCATGACCTGAGTCCAAGTGGGACACTTAACTGACTGAGCCACCCAGATGCCCCTCTTGTTACCTTTAAAAACAAACAGCTGTTTTTCTTGAGAAATACTCTGTAGTATTGTGTAGTTAGAATTGGTTGGTTGCCTGACTGTACTGTAGTTGCTTCTGGTTTTTGTGGAGTCGAGGCGTCTGGCTGCATAAAGCATGCTGTTCACGGTTTAAGATAGGCGTGAGTGCGTGCTGTAGGTCACACCCATTCCCCTGTGCTGTGGGCGTCAGATAGATTGCTGGCATGGAATTCAGTTAGGGTACCTGAAGGCCCTGGAGTAAGACTTCATAATGCCTTTGGGTTTTTTCTTTATTTTCCTCTGTGTTCTTTGTCTTACGAAGAAATTGTTTCATTAACAGTTCTTTTTCTGGGGCACCTGAGTGGCTCAGTCTTGAAGCATCTGACTTTGGCTCAGGTCATGATCTCATGGCTTGTGAGTTTGAATTCCACGTCCGGTGCACATGAGCCCTGCTTCAGGCGAGCCCCCTTCTCTCTCTCTCTCTCTCCCCGCCCCTTGCTTACTTGTGCTGTCTCTTTCTTTCCCAAAAAAAGTAATTATTTTTCTTCTTAGGAATATGATTTCATGGGCGCCTGGGTGGCTCAGTAAGTTAAGCATCAGACTTTGGCTCAGGTCATGATCTCACAGTTCGTGGGTTCAAGCCCCACATCGGGCTCTGTGCTGACAGCTCAGAGCCTGGAGCTGCTTCAGATTCTGTGTCTCTCTCTCTCTCTGGCCCTCCCCTGCTCGCGCTGTCTCTTTCTCTCTCTCAAAAATAAATAAACTAGAAAAAAAATTTAAAAAAGGGAATATGATTTCACAGGGCAGAAAATATTGTCTTTTAAAAATGTCAACATTATGGGGCGCCTGGGTGGCTCAGTCCGTTAAGCGTCAACTTTAGCTCAGGTCATGATCTCACGGTTCACAGGTTTGAGCCCTCGTGTCGGGTTCTATGCTGACAGCTCAGAGTCTGGAGATGCTTCAGATTCTGTGTCTCCCTCTTTGCCCTCCCCGGCTTGCACTCTGTGTGTGTGTCTCTCTCTCAAAAATAAACAAACATTTTTTAAAAAACCACAGTTTTTGTTTTTAATGTCAACATTGCCACTTCAGAATTATTGAACTCTGGAGGCCTTCTGTCTCGTGCTGACTCTCATAGATTCCACGCAGGGTTGCCAAATTCAGCATATAAAAAATACAGGCTGCCCAGTTACATTTGAAGTTCAGGTAAACTTCAGTAAAAACTGTAAAGCTTACAGTAAAAAAATTGATTTGTCATATAGCTGAACTTCAAATATAAATGGACATCTGTAGCTGGAAGTACACTTGGCCTGGTTATGTCCAGCACGGGGCCAGGTTCTGCCTCACGCTCTGGAACACGTTTTCTCCCTAGATTTTTGTTTATATTGTAATCTACCAATTTGCGTTTAAGGACAAAAACTTCACAGACTAGACAATTTTCCTTTTTTCTCCATCCATAATAGTGCTTCAGTGTATCAGATGGAAATTCAAAAGGGCAGAATGTCATTTTCTAGAAGGTCAGATCTAACTCTAGCACATAAAGTGCATGCAGAGTGGACTCCATTATTCTGTTCTGCCTTTTCCCAAAAAGTTTGCTCCGTTGCTGTGGTTTATTATTTTTTATGATCACATACTGGACAGACTTTGTACGGCGCCTCTCCTTCCTGCAGGGGTGCTTCAGCCTCTGGCGGTTACAGCTCTGCTCTAACTGGGAATTTATCGTAGGCCGTGAGGTTGAATGCGAGTCTGGGTCAGCGGGTGAGGGAACTGTTAGTGCCACAGTTCTGGGCCCGCTTCCTGGCTCTGGTTCCACTGCAGGTCCCCAGGCAGCCTTGTTGAGGGGACGGGTGAGGAAGAGAAGAGCTTTCAGGGTGGGAATCCGTCCCCCAGGTCTCCTCCTCTTCCTCCTCCTCCTCCGCACAGCCCTTTCCTTCCTCCTCTGCCCTGTGCCGCCGTCAGTGGTCACTCAGAGTAAGAAGCAGGGAGGATGCTTGGCTTCTAAAAGTAAGAGACCAGACAAGGCGGAGCTGTTGGTGTCTTGTTTTTGGCTCTCAGGCTTGGCCAGGCCCTGGCATGATGATTAGTGCTTGTCAGAAGGGTTCCTGGGTGCAGCCGAACAGACGCAGAACAGAATGGTGGATACTTCTGGCATTGTTGGAAGGTGTGTTAGGTAATATTCTTAAAACAGAGTTTTTTTGGGGGAAGAAGTCATGAAATTTAATTTCATGGCTGGGATATGTGGCCATGGGTGGTTTGTAAGCACATTCGTGAGTATTCTGGGGAGGCCTGTTCTGCCATGCCTGGCCCGGGAGCGCCGGGGGGTTTGGAGGCATTTGCAGCAGGCCTGTGATGTGGGGGCTTTGGTGTCCTTGATGTGTGGCTTGGCCTCAAGGCCAGTCGACAATCCTAAAAGCTGTTTAGGACCCCAGAAGGCTTTTGTTTATGTGAGTTCTATCTACTGGTATTGACCAAAAAATAAATTAAAACTGAAGCTTTAAAAAAAACAATTATTTACTTAAAAATAACAAAAGTAAATGTGTAAGCTGTTGTTTATGTGTTACGGTAAATAATTTCTGTGAAAAATAACTAATTTTCTAAAACAAAACCTCTGAAGAGTGGTATTGCTTTACAGGTTGGTGTATCTCTTCCTTGCCTGGCTTCTGACTGCAGGGATGTGTCGTTTGGTTGCAGTATGTGAGGAAGATCTGGCCTCGTGTAGACACGTGTATTTTGAGCCTTTTAGATGATTCCAGATGTGTTTCTGACTGTAGTGTGTCGGAACCCGACAGAACGAAGCAGAATGCTGATGGCCTTCCTTCCCTGTAAGGTTTAAGCCCATGGTCGGCCTCACATCTTAGTGCACCTTCCTGCTATGTGTGGTTTTAAAGATTAGGTACTGCTTGGGGTGCCTGGGTGGCTCAATTGGTTAAGCGTCTGACTTTGGCACACTTCATGATCTCACAGCTCATGAGTTCAAGCCCCACATCGGGCTCTGTGCTGACAGCTCAGAGCCTGGAACCTTCTTCGGATTATCTCCCTCTCTCTCTGCCCCTCCCCCACTCGCATTCTGTCTCAAAAATAAACATTTACAATAATTTAAGAAAATAAAGATTAGGGAAAAAAAAAAAGAAGAAAATAAAGATTAGGTATTGCTCATCTGGGAAACACTGGCTCACTAAATTATGGAGATCTTTTAAACGTTGGGACATATCGTTATCCAAGATCAAAATCATATTCTCTTATTAACATCTTGTCTGTTATCAAAAGTCTTTCAAGTGTCAGACAGCTGTCAAGCTCATGGGGGCAGGTATACATTTACCCAAAATTCTAATTTCCTTTTTTAAAATTTTTTTCATGTTTTAATTTATTATTGAGAGACAGAGCATGAACATGGGAGGGGCAGAGAGGGGGGGAGCCAGAATCTGAAGGAGGGTCCAGGCTCTGAGCTGTCAGCACAGAGTCTGATGCAGGGCTTGAACCTATAGACTATGAGATCATGACCTGAGCTGACGTCGGATGTTTAACCGACTGAGCCATCCAGGCGTCCCCAAAATTCTAATTTCCAGTCAGAAGCTAGAATTTTAACGTTGGCACCACATACTGTTGTTTTTCTTTGAGGTTGCAGGCTCACTGTATTTGTTTTAAGAAAATATTTGGCCTGTACCCACATGTGCGTAGCCATAGATCTTGCCAGTTCTCCCAAATGCAGATGCCCAGTGAGTGACACTCAGCCCAGCCCCTACCCCTGGCTTTTCCTGAGAGACCAGCAGACGTGGTTTGCTGCTGGCTTACCTCTCGTCTGCCGCCATCGTGAGAAGGCCTATGGGGAGGCTGCTGATTGCACCACTCCACCAAGGGCGTGCTTAGGTGAAGTTGGCTTTTCTGCCCTGAGTGAGTAGCGTTGATGAATTCAGTCACTTAGATGTTTAATTTGGTCAAAAAAAGACAGGTATTATATGTTTTCACTCATCTGTGGAATTTGAGAAACTTAACAGAAGACCATAGGGAAAGGGAAGGAGAAATACATTGCAAACAGAGAGGGAGGCAAACCATAAGAGACTCTTAAATACAGAGAACAAACTGAGGGTTGATGGGGGTGGGGCAGAGAAAATGGGAGATGGGCCTTGAGGAGCGCACTTGTTTCGATGAGCACTGGGTGTTGTATGTGAGCGATGAACCATGGGAATCTACTAGAGCCAAGACTACACTGTATACACTGTATGTTAGCTAACTTGACAATAAATTTTTTTTTAATGTTTTATTTTTTGAGAGAGACAGACAGCATGAGCAGCAGAGGGTCAGAGAGAGAGGGAGACACAGAATCTGAAGCAGGCTCCAGGCTCTGAGCTGTCAGCACAGAGCCTGACGCGGGGCTCGAACCCACGAACCGTGAGATCATGACCTGAGCCGAAGTCGGACGCTTAACTGACTGAGCCTCCCAGGTGCCCCAACAATAATTTATTAAATTATTGTTATTAAGTTATTAAATTATTATTAAATTATTAAACAAGTAAATAAAAATAATAAAAGGAGTTTAATTTGTTTACATTAACCATTTTGGCTCTTGCACAGTGAAACAGGCAGGTGAGGTCCTAGTATTATAATGAAACTAGCTTTGACCTCTTGGACCCCTAGAACGGTCTCAGGACCCTAGAGTACTCCTGTTTGAGAGTGGGTTGTGGGTGTAAGCCAGAGGTGGGTGGTTGGGATGTAGCCGTGATGGCCTGGGAGGGGGGGTAAGGCCTGAGCATCTGGGCCCCATGGAGGAGGTCAGGGGGCCGGGGTTAGATGCCATGGCCCCCTGCCCGCCTTGCTGAGATGCGTGGCCAAGACCTGACCCTCGGAGGGATGTCAAGTGCTGCTGGTAAGCTTAGAGGGGGCAGGAGAGTTTTCCTGCCCCCACGTGCAGTGGTCAGGGGCTCCATGGGGAGTCCAGGAGGCCTTCCTCGGGCTCTGCTTCTGTTGCCACATCTTATTTCTTCAGACTCTGTAAACCCAGATTATTTGTCAACTCCCCTCCCTCCCTCCCTCCCTCCCTCGCTCCCTTCCTTCTCTCCTTCCCTCCTTCCCTCCTTCCCTCCATCCTTCCTTCCTGAGAGAGAAAAAGAACACAGGAGTAGGGGAGGGGCAGAGGGAGAGAGAGAAGATCTCAAACAGACTCTACACCCAGTGCACAACTGTAGCACCCAACTTGTAGCTCGACCCCACAACTGTGGGATCATGACCTGATCTGACCTGTGCCAGCCAGCCCTGTGAAGCCATCTCACTGGTGGCTCCTCGGCGATGCCAGGTCTGTGTCTGCCCCGCACCCGGGGCATGTGCTAGCCCCAGTGTAGCCACAAAAGGCTTAGCCCACAGAGAGGCTTCTGCTCAGCTGGTGGGAAATCTCGTGGCCAGAGATACGACTGTGGACAACAGTGTGATGTGGTGCCTCATGCTCTAGGAGTCTGAGAGTCTAGAACTTTCCTTGCCCTCACCTGGAATTGGTTTTTTCTCTTCTGGAGCCTCAGTTCTCTTGGTTGGGTGTGGTAGAGAGGAACCACGATGCTGTGCTTAGTGTGCATGTCGCTGCCGAGGTGTCTTTGCTTTGGGGTCGTGCAGTGTCCAGAGCGTCAGCTGTGCGTGCAGCTGCGAGCTGCTTTCCTCTCCACTGTGCTCTAAAGCCAGTGTCCTCCCCTCATACTGCCGTGAGACTCCGGCCGTTGTCAGGGCCCCCAGCCCCAGGCGGCCCGCCGGCAGGTTTGCAGTTCTGTTTGGTTCTGCTGTTGCCAGTACAGGACTTTGTCACTGGTTTGGGCTACGTGTTCCATCCTCACCCCTCTCCTGGTTTGGTGTTGATTTTGTGGATCGCTGGCTTCTGTGAGAAGGTGATGAAAGCCATGCTCCCTCTTGTTAGCACACGTGAGTTCAGTCCACAGAGAGCATCTGAATTTAGATTTTTTGTTCTTCCTGCTTTAATCGTGGGCTGAGCTCATCATTGGGCTCAGTCCTTGGGCGTTTGGACTTCCAGATGTGCACATTGGCCGTGCCCTGCTCTGTCCTCACCAGTGAGGGGTTAGAGTGGTTACCACTCAGCCTCCTTTACTTATGCAGCAGACACTGGCTGTGCATCTAGGCCGTTCCAGAGAATTCACACAGGCGTATAGCTGTGTGGAAAGCAGACGTGGAAGTGGACCCAGCGGCCTTTCTAACTTGGTCCTCTTAGAAAGGCGCCAGTAGTTCTGTGGCCACATGCTCATTGGCTCCTTCTGCACGCCAGGCTTTGCCGGCATGTCGGGATGTGTCAGAGAGCAGGACAGGCCCCTCCTGTGGAACCCAGAGTTTGCGTGCTGCTGGGCAGACAGGCTGGGTGGTGTGTCTGGTGGTGGTGAGTGCCAGGGGGCATCAAGGCAGGGTCCGGGGGAGGCTTTCTGATAAGGTGCAGATTGGCCAGTCAAGAGGCTGCAGGGTCCAGGGGCAGGAAGCTGGGGTCAAGAGTGTGGAATGGGGATCAGAGGCTGGGCCCTGCGACTTTGCTGCCCATGATGAACATCTGTTTCTCCTTAGTGAGCTGGGAAGACCCTGGGGTTCCAAGAGGCATCCATCCAGGTTTGATCCCTGCAGGGAAATATTCTCCACCTTCTGGGACAAAGTCGAGCCCCTGGATTTTTCCTTGGTGCCTGGCACTGAATTCTGGCTTCCTATGGCAGGAGTGGTTAAGAGGAATTACAGAAGGTGGTCCACTGCTTAGACTCTGAAAACCAGTGGGGCCACGTGCGGTGCTCAAGGAAAGGTGGGAGAGTGGCATGCTCAAGCCCTCTCTCGTCCTGTCTACCTGGGAGATGAAGTCAGCTCTGTTCAGGGACTGCGGGGGGGAACATTGTGGAAGCACCGAGGAAGAAGGGGCGTCATGGGGCGGGAGGCTGCTGTGCGTACTTGAAGCGGGTTGGTGGTCCAGGGTGACAGGGAGGGACGCTGCCACCGCTCTTAGGAGCTACGCCAGCATCCAGGGGAGTCAGCAAGGGGCCCAAGGTTCTGAGAATGTTCTGAGAATGTTTTGTGGTGTCTTTTGGAGAACGTGTTCCAGAAGTTAGACATGCATTCTGGGGGTTGTACCCTCAGCTTCGGAAAGTCACAAGTAGGGGGGCTGGAGGGCCTGCATCTGCCCCTTCTGCTTCTCTGTGGACCTGTGGCGGCAGCGGCTGCTGCACCTGCAGGGGCCGCACCAGGACTGTTTTGTGTCCAGCCAGACTCTCACCCGCCCAAAGGCAAGAATTAAAAAAAGAAAAAACAATTCCAAGAGATGTTGTGCAATTCATGCCTCCACATAGTAGAGCACATGGGGTTTTTTGTTTTGTTTTTACAAATAATTTATTGTCAAGTTGGTTTCCATATAACACCCAGTGCTCATCCCCACAAGTGCCCTCCTCCATGCCCATCATTCCCTTCCCCCCCATCTGCCCTCAGTTTGTTCTCAGCATTCAAGAGTCTCTCATGGTTTGCCTCCCTCCCTCTCCCCCACCATTTCTCCCCTTCTCCTCCCCCACGGTCCTCCGTTAAGTTCCTCCTAATCCTCCTATACGTGCAAACATGTGATATTTGTCCTTCTCTACCTGCACATGTTTAATGATTCATATTATATTGAATTTTCTTGATTTATCCATTTCTGTAATTTTTTGTAGATTCGTGTTCATTTGAAATACTTAGTTAAATTATTAGCAGAATGCACTTTGATATGATTTGTAACATTCCAGTAACAGTCAAAACTTTTGAGATTTCTAATTATGTGACACGTGAACACATTCTTATTATTAAGAAACTGTCTCAGAAAATGCAGGTAAAGTAGAAGTTCCTTTGGGCTACCTTCGAAGTGTCCTTCCTCCTCCTGGAGGTGACTGGTATCTCCTGGCTTGAATACATCCTAACTGTGCAGTCGTCTGACCGTGAGTTTCTATCAGGATCCAGATATCGTGTCCGTCCAGAGGAGTCATGTTGGCGAATTGCTTAGTCTGCCTGTGGGTGAATCCAGGCTGATGGCTGTTTCTTCTTTAGCAGGCAGTTCCGGCCAAGGGGGAGACGAAGCAGGATTGCTGCATGAAAACAGAGCTGCTGAGGGAAGGTAAGGGCGCAGTTTGCTCCTTCGGGAGAAGCAGCCAGAAGACCCGTCACTCTGGCGTCTCCTCACCCGTCCCCGGCTCCCAACTTCTGTGCTTTTACTTGGATTATGGTGTGGCTTCCCATCCCCCATCCCAGGTGGACACAGGGGCACACACACAAGATCTGCAGGAAAGGGAGCCTTGGCCCAAGAGCGGAAATCAAACCCTGGGAGGTGCTTGTCTTCAAGCGCACCCAGAAAGTTGAAAGTGAGAAGGGCCGTGGGCATGTTCACGGCAGCTTTACTTCTAGCGCTCCGAGCGGAAGTGCCCAGGTGCCCACGTCCTGGTTACGGCCTGCGGCGTGCACGCAGCGGGCGGTGCTCAGCACCTCAGAGGAGGGAGCGCCCTTGTTCTCACAGCAGCCCAGATGGTACTCGGTGTGTTTTGCTAAGCGAAGGCAGCCGAACCCACAGGCAATGTGCCTGTGACTCCATTTGTGTGACATTCAGGACAAGGTAAAACTGGAGGCTTGGAAAACAGCAGATTTGCCATGAGGAGCAGGGAGGCTACAGAAGGGGCGTTTGCAGAGCAGACCCTGTGAGGAGCCGTGGTGCGAGGCACTCCGCTCTGGTGGTTAGGACTGTGGAACAGACTGTGACAAGTGAGTCTGGCTGTCACACATGAGCCACATGGAGGTGCTGAAAAGTTCACTTTGGAGAGCCGCTGTGAGGCTGTGGCCCGAGAACAGTGCCGACACTGGATGTCGCTCTGCTGTGTCTGTCAGGGGAGACGGGCGAGCCGCCCTGGACCGCCTGCCACATGGGCACTGGGGCTGAGCAACGTGTCACGCCATCATCCCAGCATCCTTGAAAGGTTAGTGCAGGAGGAACCTGCCCACGGTCATCACTGTCCCCCTCATTGACGCTGGTGGCTGCTGCAGGCACTCCTGGTGTTCTGGCCGCATGCCAGCCAGTGTGGTGTGGTTCTGTCTCTCTTCTGAAGAGGGGGAGCTGAGGTGGGGTGCGCTGCTGGGTCAAGGTCACCCAGGCCACCAGACTGGCAGCTAGACCTCTCCCCTGAGAATGCAGAGACAATGGTGTGCAGACGGTGTGTGGGAGGTGCCGGTGGTGGCTGGCGAGACTGCCGTTGTGTGCACAGCAGGAGAGACGAGCGGAGAGCAGGGGCCTGTCTTACCAGGGCCCGCAGGTCGGCCCGCAGCGTCACCGCACCGACCTGTGTGTCTTGGTGGGTGTGCCTCTGAGTGCCCCGGATGCAGCCTCGCAGGGCATCCTGGCGGCGGTGGGATGGCCTGCTGAGGACCACCTTGCCGCCCACGCTGGTGGCTGCTCTTCCGTGCCCTTCCTGAACTGCGGCGCGGGTACCCAGCATGCATTGCTGCAGCCCCTGTCTGCTTCTCAGGCAGTCCAGGAGCTCCTGTGACACCTTTCCACATCCACACAGTCCCCTCACGCGAGCACTATGCACACAGCCAAAGGCCGCCGCGGCTGAGCGTGGAATGCGGGCGTTCTGGTGGCCAGGCCGCAGGGCAGGGCTGTCTTTCTCTGCGTGACATGCCGTGCTAACACACCTTTGTAACTGAACTGCTTCCGTTGCCAGCAGAGGTCCGGGGGCTCCTGGGAGCACAGCAGGTCGGGAGGCTGGGCAGCGCCTGCTTCGCCGCCTCTGACTATTTCCGGACCCCACTCCCTCCGCAGTGAGAGCCCTGCTCTCTGCGGGGGAGGGGGCAGCTCAGGTCTGACCCAGCCAAGCACCTGCCTGGTTGAGTAAGAGCTGTGGTCCTGCCCTGTGTCCTGCCCTCACTTTGGACCTTTGGGGACCTCATGCAGGTAGGATCTCTTAAGGCCTGCTTCCTGGTGCTGTCCTCCCCCACACTCCTTGAAGTGTCTTCTTCCATGGTCACCCATGGTCTCAGACTCTTCTTTTTCCCTCCCAGGCTCCCCTCCTGGGGCCTTTTCTGATTGAAGTTGTGGATAAATAATGCCAGGTGCCATTTTCCTCTCTCACACTGCCCCTGAGCCAAGGTCTTGACTTTCCCTTTTGAGGAATCGTTAGACTAATTTCCACAGCAGAGGTACATTTTACATTCGCACCAGCAGTGTGGGAAGGGGCCAGTTCTCCCACTTCCTGCCAGCACTTGTTACTGGCTGTGATTTGATTATAGCCATCTGAGTGGGTACAAAGTAGTGTCTCATTGTGGTTTTGATGTGTGTTTTCCAGATGATTAGTGATGCTGAGCATCTTTTCATGTGCGTATTGGCCCTTCGTATGTTTTCAGAGGAGTATCAATTTTAGATCCTGAGCCTGTTTTTTAAATCAGTTATTGATTTTTATTGTTGAATTGTCAGAGTTTTATATATTATAGATACTAGTTTATTAGCAGATATATGGTTTGCACATATTTTCTCCCATTCTTTGGCTTGTCTTTTCACTTTTTTTGATGGTATCCTTTGAAGCACAGACATTTTTCATTTTGATGAAGTCCAGTTTATCTGTTTTTTTTTTTTTTTGGCTGCTTTTGTTTTCAGTGTAACATCTAAAAAACCATTGCTTAATAGAAGGTCACGAAGATTTATGCATGTGCTTTCTTCTAAGAGCTCTATAGTTTTATCTCTTAGAGATAACTGTAGGATAGTTATCAACTATAGTCTTATAGTTGACCCATTTTGAGTTAATTTTTGTACATGGAATGACATAGGGGTCCAGCTTCCTTCTTTTCTGAGTGAGCGTTCCAGCAAATTACCAAACTCGAGGAGGGGGAGTGATGCATAGGGCGGGGTGCGGGGGAAGGGCTGTGCAGCTTTTGTGCCCTCTCTGGGTGCGCTGTCCTCCCCGTGTGTGTGTGTTCACCTACCTGGAAGCTCTCTGAACCCCCTGGTTCAGGGATTTCTGTGGCCATGTCATCACGGAGGTGTGATGCATTATTAACTCTGTCTAACCTTCTCCCCTCTCTGGGGAGGATGGCGTAGGGCTGAAAGTTCCAAGCTTCTGACTATGGTTTTTCTTTCTGGTGACCAGCCCCATCCAAGAGCGCATCCAGAGTCACCTCCGGAGCTGTGTCACGAGCTGGGGGCAGAGACCAAATACCCACATCTTGTTACATCTCGCTATTGTATCTCATTTATCTTTTCTTATTACTGTTATAACTTATGCTTTTGATGCATAACAAAACTTCTCCCTGTTTCTAGATCACAGATCTGTTCCCTACATTTTCCCTTGTCAACTTTGAGGTTTTCAGACCTCCTAGGACAAGTGTTTTACAAACTCAGATTTGTGGATGAGCCACCGGAGGTCTCGGTGAGGCCCAGGTGTGTGGAGCCCACCTTCAGAGATTCAGAACCAGCAGGTCTAGGCTGTGACCTGGGAAATCTACCTTCTACCCAGCTCACCCCCTTGGGCTGCTGTCCATGACCCTGCTGTGTCCAGCAGACACCCCAGCTCCTCTTGTGGTGGAGAGGCCTGTGGTACCCTTCTCCAGAGGAGGGAACCCGTCTCCATTTGCCTTCAGTGTTCTTTTTCATAATTTACTTTGCTGTTTGGGAAAATCCGTTTTTTTCCTCTACATTTTAGAATAAGGTGGTGGAGGGGGCCCCTGGGTGGCTCAGTCGATTAAGTGTCTGCCTCTTGATTTTGGCTCAGGTCATGATCTCACATTTGGCGGGTGTGAGCCCGTGTCCGGCCGCACACTTGTCATTGCGCAGCCTGCTTGGGATTCTCTCTCTCCTTGTCTGTCTCAAAAATAAGTAAATAAACTTTAAATAAAAACCTTAAGGGCGCCTGGGTGGCTCAGTCGGTTAAGCGTCCCAACTTTGGCTCAAGTCATGATCTCAACGGTTTGTGGGTTCGAATCCCGCATTGAGCTCTGTGCTGACGGCTAGCTCAGAGCCTGGAGCCTGTTTCAGATTCTGTGTCTCCCTCTCTCTGACCCTCCCCTGCTCACACTGTCTCTCTCTCTCTCAGAAATACATAAAACATTTAAAAAAAAAAAAACCTTAAATAAATTAATAGCTGTATAATCATTTAGGAAGTATTTAC
This sequence comes from Hyaena hyaena, assembly GCF_003009895.1. Lineage (NCBI taxonomy): Eukaryota > Metazoa > Chordata > Mammalia > Carnivora > Hyaenidae > Hyaena > Hyaena hyaena. The sequence goes on from NW_024081542.1 coordinate 441,985, forward strand.
TGTGCTCATACTGCCCTGTTTCTGTCTCAGGGCACATAGTGGACAGACAGACAAAACTCTCCTTGCACACCTGACACTCTAGGGCAGAGGGACAGACAGTACCGTAATGATGGGATCTCCTGTGAGAGTTGATGGAGTAAAGGGACTGGGATGGGTAGAGTATTGAACTTGACCCAAGCTCCTTCTGCATCCATGGTGTAGTCCTGGGCTTTCTGCTTTGGTCTGTCCATGAGGTTACATATATTTGTAGATCTTCTGATGTTAAATGTATTTATAAGTGGTCCCAGACAAGGTCTGTCAGAATTGCCCTGGGAGACCGAGCTCTTATAGAGAATAGGCTTGTAGTCCAGGGGTTTATAATGGGCGTTCTAGCTGATAAACTGAAAATAGGACCCTTTTTCTGGTTTTTGCCCATTTTCTTTAAGTTTGTTCTTGTGAAGCTACTTCTAAGGCCTTTCTGTCTATAAACAGTTTTATTTTATAGTGGTGTGTTTGTACCTGATGGATATGGAAATCTGTATAATATTTTGGAATCTTGAGGAGCGCTTATCTTGTGCTTCTGGGTTTACACGGTGTCTCCCAAGGCAGGACCGCAGGTCCTTGCACTACCTCCCATGCAGGATGGACAGATAGCCACATGCCTGAGCTTGCGGCAGATTCCTCTGTTCAGGGTGTGGCCTTCTCTAGACTTTAACAACTAACTTGCAGAATTAATGTCGAAGACATTTTATTTTATTTTCTTAGGTTTAAATTTTTAAAAAAATGGGGCGCCTGGGTGGCTCAGTTGGTTAAGCATCCAACTTCGGCTCAGGTCACCATGTCACGGTTCATGGGTTCGAGCCCTGCGTCGGGCTCTGTGCTGACAGCTAGCTCAGAGCCTGGAGCCTGTCTTCAGATTCTGTGTCTCCCTCTCTTTCTGACCCTCCCCTGCTCATGCTGTCTCTAACTCTCTCTCAAAAATAAATAAAACATTAAAAAATTTTTTTAAAAATAAATTAAAAAATTTTTAATTTATTTTTAAATTAAAAATTTAAAGTATTTATTTTTGAGAGAGACAGCATGTACACATGAGCTGGGGAGGGGCAGAGAGAGAGGGAGACACAGAATCTGAAGCAGGCGCCAGGCTCCGAGCCTCCAGCTCCTGCCTGATGCAGGGCTCAAACTCATGAACCGTGAGATCGTGACCTGAGCCGAAGTCAGATACTTAACTGACTGAGGGAACCAGGCGCCCCGTTTTATTTTTATTTTGAAGTAATCTCTTTAATCAACATGGGGCTTGAACTCACAACCTTGAGATCAAGAGTAGCTTACTCTTCCGACTGAGCCAGCTAGGCACCCCTAAGGCATCATTTTACATTTAGTCTGTTTGACCTTAAATCTTTGTACATGAAATGAAACGATTTTCCTGTGGATCGCTTTCTGTAGACCACTCAGAGGGACGGTAACTGCTGTGTGGGTCGTGTCATGGCAAGGCCGGGCTGCAACCTCTGACGCCGTCTCCTCTGTTCGCAGAGATCTCTATGGCAGCTGATGGAGGCTCATCAGAGAAGCAGGGAGGAGAGGGCCCCGTGGCCGCAGACAGCGAAGCTAACGGGTCCTGTGGAAAGAGCGAGGCGAGCAGTCACGTGACTGCCGCGCAACACACTCAGGAGAACACGGCGGTCAGCCCACAGGACGGTACCAACAAACTAGCTCGAATAGCCGAAAATGGGGTTTCAGAAAGAGACAGTGAAACGGGGAAGCAAAACCACGTCAGCACGGATGACTTCACACAGACTTCTGTCATCGGGAGCAATGGGTACTTCTTGAATAAACCACCCCTGCAGGAGCAGCCCATGCGGATTACCAGCACTTTGGCTTCCTCGCTTCCTGGTCATGCTGCAAAAACCCTTCCCGGAGGTTCCGGCAAAGGGAGGACTCCCAGTGCTTTTTCTCAGACGCCAACCCCAGCGCCGGCCAAGCTTGCGGAAGCGAGTAAAGACACGGAGGACAAGAAGCCCTCGGGCCCTGGGGCCGACGTCAAGGTTCACAGGGCACGGAAGACCATGCCAAAATCCATCCTGGGCCTGGTAATGCGACCCTTGTCGGGGTGGGGCTCTTCTTGTGTCTGTCGCGCTGTTTCCTTCCTGTCTGTGTTCGCTTTTGTCGCGGTGACGGCAGACAGACTCTGTGCGTGAAGGAGAAAGGCCAGTAAATGGCAGGGGTCGCCAAAGAGGTGGTTGTCTGTGGGCCTGGCAAGATGAGGAGGGGTTGCTGACAGTTCAGGCATGAACGGCCAGCAGACGACCCCTCCCAGCCCGCCTTCTGGGCTTCATGCTGCTTCTGGGTGTCCGTTGTCCACTGAGGCCAGATGCATCAGATGCTTCGCGGAGCCCTCTTCTCCTCTGCTGCGGGCCTGGGGGCTTGCCCTCCAGTGCAGGAAGGCCGAGCACGGACTCGGGAGAGAGGCAGTCATGAACTTGGTTAGCTTCTTGGTGTGACAGAGGGTAGGGACAAGGGACACACTGAAGACACACCCTCTTTCCATGCTAGGCCCCTGGGAGCAGGGGACAGGCAACGAGAGCCCAGTATCCTGCTGGGTGAGATGGCTTTTGCCACCAGCGAGTATTCTATGCCCGCGTCTGCTGCGTTTTCTTGGAATGTCCATAGTCATGTTTTGGCCTCCCAGTTCCACGTTAATGTGGCTGGGAATGAGGTCTAGGTCTGTAGATGTGTTCCCTGGGGATTTCTTGTACCTTCCATTGCTGGTGAGTCTGACTGTTCGTCATTAGCAGGTCCTGTGCGATTTCCTCTCTGCAGCCTTCCAGGGTTGAAGGTATAGGCCTGTCCCCATGGGCCCTGTCAGTGTGGGACGTGTGTCTTTCCTCAGCTCTAGAAAAATGCTTTGTGCAGCTTTCTTTCTGTGGAGCTTGGAGCTCTTGAGGTCTTGGACGTGGGGTCTTCTGTCTCCCTGGACGACTCCTTAAGTGTTTTCCAGTTTTGATGTCTTCTTTAGCACTTTATTTTCTTGCTGTTCATTCTATATTCATGATGATTTTACTTTTGACAGTGTTTTGCATACCTCATATCTCCAGTTAGTTTATTTACTATATTTTGTCTTCTCCTTCAAAAGACATTAGTTACAATTCTTTTATAGTCTGTTTTTTTTTCTTTAAATTTTTAATGTTTATTTTATTTTTGAGAGAGAGAGACAGAGTGCAAGCGGGAAAGGGGCAGACAGGGAGGGAGACACAGAATCCAAAGAAGGCTCCAGGCTGTGAGTTGTCAACACAGCCTGATGTGGGGCTTGAACCCACGAACCATGAGATTATGACTTGAGCCAAAGTCCCAAGCTTAACTGACTGAGCTGCCCAGGTGCCCCTTATAGTCTATTCTAAATCCTGTTTCCTCAAGTGCGAATGCTGTTCGGGCCTAGCGCCTTGCATTTGTGTTGGTTTGTCTCCCCAGGGGCGTGCTCATCTCTATTTCCATGGTTTTATATTGCCTGACTGTGAACTCTGTTGCATTTCCTGTAGCCTGCCCTCAGTGATTGTGGGGAGCCCCCGATGTGCCCTGGGGCTGGGCTGCTGACTGCCCCTTGCTGCTGGGTCCCCATAGCTGCCGGTTGATTCCTGCTCCAGGCTTGCTGGGGGCCCGGCATCCTCTGACGCCTGAGTCTCTGTGTAGGCCTCATCCCTCCCAGACTTGCTGGCTTGGTTTCCACCTTTTGCGGTATTCTTGTGTATGGTCCAAAACTTAAAAAAACAAAAAACAAAACAAAACAAAACACAAAAAAACTAACTTTTTAATAATTAGGAATTTATAAGAAGCTGCAAAAATAGTACAGATACCCCCATATGCCCTTCACCCGGTTTCCCCCAGGTAACAATTTACACGGCGATTTCAGTGAACACCCAGCACCAAACAGTTCCCCAATGTCCCCGTTCATCCCTACCCACCCTGTCCCCAGCCCCTGTTCTCCGCATCCATAGCCATGTCATGTCGGGTGTGCTGTAAGAAGGTGGGGGATTTGAGAGTGGCCAGTTCCTATGAGACCAGCCACATTATATCAGCGGCTCCTTCCTTTTCATTCTGAGGGGTTTTCTGTGGTGTGGACGTCCCAAATGAACCACTCACAGATTGAATGGCTTTTGGGGGTTTCCATTTGGGGGCTATTATATAAAGTTGCTCCAGACATTTGTGTAAAAAATTTTTTTGGGACAGAAATTTTCATTTCTCTGGGTTAAATATCCAGGATTACAATTGCAGGGTTATACGTTAGTTGGATATTTAGCTTTATAAGTTAACTGCCAAACCAGATTCCAGGCTGGCTACGACATTTTACAGTCCTGGAAGCAAGGTATGAACAGTCACGTTTCTCACATTGTTGCTGCCATTTGGCATTGCCGCCAGTTTTTATTGTAGCCATGACACCTCGTCATGGTTTTGGTTTGAACTCCCCTCGTGGCTGATGAAAGGTTGGACACCTTTTCCTGTGCTTATTTGCCATCTGTATGTCCTTTTTGGTGAAATGTCTCTCATATCTCTTGCCCATCTTACAGCTAATTGTTGAGCAAGCTTTCAAAGTTCTGGGTGTGGGCTCTTGGCCACGGATTGGCTTCTGGACTTTCTCTCCATCTGCGGCTCGTCCTCACCCTCTTAAGTAGGGTTTTCCCCAGAGCAGAAGTATTTCCTTCTGCCCAAGTCCACGTCATCTGTGTTTCTTTCTTTCATGGCCCGTGCTTCTGGCATCGTGTCTTTGAACTCTCCACCTACCCTTGGGTCCCAAGATTTTCTGTATGTTTTAAGAAGGTTTTTTAATTTTTATGTGAACTTTATTTTTTTTTTTAAATTTATTTTTATTTATTTTTATTTATTTCTAGGAGAGAGAGAGAGACAGCGTGAGCAGGGGAGGGTCAGAGAGAGAGGGAGACACAGACTCTGAAATAGGCTCCAGGCTCTGAGCTGGCAGTCAGCACAGAGCCCGACGCGGGGCTCGAACCCACGAACCGTGAGATCATGACCTAAGCGAAAGTCAGATGCTTAACCGACTAAGCCACCCAGGCGCCCCTTTATGTGAACTTTAAATATATGGTCCCTTTTTAGTGTGTGTATTAGACACCAGGTTTAGGGTGATGTTCATTATTTTTGCCTGCCAAGTTTTTGGCTCACCATTATCAATTTTTAAATGCATATCTGAAATTTTATATTATTTATCTCCTTGAAGTTATACTTTTATTCTGTTCCCACTTCCAAGATTTTATTCCAGTATATGTTTTTATTCTTGAGTTTCCTTTATTGTCACTCTGTCATATTCCTATAAGGAAAAAAAGGCAAATGAAATTTAATTTGAAGAAATTTCTCTGACCATGTGGGCTTACCCAAATGTTACTTGTGTGCTGAATTATTATAACTGTTAGTGGTGTGCAGTTGATTGTCACACGTATCATTTTGGTCATTTGTAAGGACATAGGACAAAAAAGCTTTTGAGACTTCAGAAACAGATTTCCTGAAGATCACCCCTGCCTGATGTACACCTGGAAGCCTCTTCTGTCCCTGATCCCCCCCCTGTAGCTACAAGATGAGCCACGCCGGTGGGGTCCCCCAAGGCCCCTCTGATATGGAGCCTCCTGGCTCCAGACCCGGCCTCTCCTGACCTTGGGGTTCCCTGCCCCCCCAAACCCAGGTCAGTCTTGTTTGGTTTTCTTAGGAGACCGTGTTTTATTAAAAATTGTGTTTTATAATAGTCGTTCCAATGATGAGCGATGCAGGCTTGTGATAATAAACCCATTTTCTTTGTAAGAGCTTAAAACCGAAAGCATGTTCTTGCCACATGGCCGGTGTCCCTTGGCAGTGCAGGTCCCTCTCGTGTGGTGCTGGTCCTGTCAGAAAGTGCCAGCGCGGGGTTCCACTTGTTCACGGCGCGGAGAAGCTGGGCCCTGTTTCCCCTGCACTGAAGTGGTTGTTAGCGTGTCCTGTGCTGCAGACCAGGACACTGGTCTAGTTGAATTGTGCCTCAGCATGGTGTCGCTGTCCCCACATCCTCCCTGTCCACTTTCACACAGCCACTGGCATTCTCCAGGTTCTGGGAAAAAGATGTGGCCGCGCCCTTGGAACCCTCAGCCCTCAGCCTGCTTAGAGAGGCAGTTCTGAAAGCCAGTATCGAGCAGTCCTTGTTAGTTGCCCCTGGAATTAAGTGTTTGGAAGGAGAGAACTCCCGCTGAGCGGACATGGGCCTGTCTGGTGGCTCAGGGAATGGCCTCCAGGCAGAACGGGAGAGGCGATATGCAGAGGGGACATATGCAGAGGGGACGAGGGGGCCAGCAGGGGTCAGACCCTGTGGTGTCTGCGGCGATGCAGGCACCCTTCTCCGCAGCCCATGACGCGGGGCCTCCCTCTGTGTGGGGGAGGCCGAAGCTCCGCTGGGCGCTCAAGGCTCTGTCACAGCAGTGGGTGCCCCTCCATGAAGTTGATTGCTATCCTGCCTGCATGGGAAGCAGATCTTGTCTCTTTTATCTTTTTTGCTTTTGTCTGATAGTAGAGCCCTGGCAGAGTCTAGAATTTTCACCCAAGTTCAGCAGCTCTTGATTTTTTTTTTTTTTTTGTTCAGATTTTCAGAAATAATATCTTAAAGATTTTGTGCCCAAGTGAGAATTAGTCTCATATGACTATTTACTTCCCAGGTTTAATGTTTGCCTCCCATTTATGTATAGCATTTGCCTGTATGAGCTGGTGGAGGCGGAGAGTCACTGTGGCTGCACAGTCTGTGTGGTGGTTTGTAGGAGACAGAAAGGAACATTCTCTGACTCTTGTGTTCCAGCCGTGACTTCAGAGACAAACCTGGTATGTTTGAGAGAGACTAAAGAATTTTACAGAGCTGACAAGTTCCATGTGGACAGTAACTATGTGCTGAGGGCGGGTTAATTGTAGAGGTGGTGGGGAAGAGGGTGGGGTTGGGGGAGGGAGGAAGGGTGCTCCAGGGCTGAGCCACGTTCCCAGCTAAGCAGCCAAGCGACAAACATGAGCACAAGCACACAGTGTCGCTGAGCCGTGAGTAAGTCCCCCTGGGCTGTCAGCCATAGGCCATGTTCCCAAGCAGGCTCACTTTTAAGGGCGGGGGCATCAAGCGCATGCTGTCGTGCAGTCGCCCCTCGCCCCTCCCCCCCCCGTCCGCTCCCGGTCCCTCCGTCTCCAGAATGTGTTCATCTTCCCAGACTGCACTCTGTCCCTTTACACACGGCCCCTCCCCTCCCCCCCCCCCCCCCCCCCCCCCCTGTGTCTGTGGCTCCGACTCCTCCAGGGCCTCCCGAGAGGGTCCACTCCTACAGAGCGTGTCCCCCTGTGACGGGCTGACCTNGTCCACTCCTACAGAGCGTGTCCCCCTGTGACGGGCTGACCTCACTCAGCACAGGGTCCTCCGGGCCATCCACGTGGTAGCCGGTGTCGGGATTTCCCTCCTGTTTAAGGCTACTGTTCCATGGTGGCTGGAGCACATTTGGTTTATCCATTTCACCTGTCGGCCCCTTGGGTTTCTTCCACCTCATGGCTTCAACACGCCATGAACCATTGCATACAGACAGCTCTTTGAGACTCTGTTTTCAATTCTTTAAGGTATATATCCAGAGTGGGATTGGTGGATCATATGCTAATTCTATGTTTAGCTTTTTGAGAAACTGCCAGACTGTTCTCCACAGCGGCTGTGCCATTTTATGTTCCCACCAACAGTGCACAAGGGTTCCAATTTCTTCATGTCCTTTTCAACATTTGTTTTCTGTGTGTGTATGTTTTTAATTGAGGTATAATCGACAATTTTTGTTTTTTATAGTAGCCATCCTAATGGTGTGAGGAGATATGGTTTTGAGTTGCATTTTCCTGCTGATTATTGATGTTGAACATCTTTTCATGTTGAGTGTCTTCTTTGGAGAAATGTGTAATCAGATGCTTTGTCCATTTTTTAATCAGGTTGTTTGTTTTGTTGTTGAGTTGTAGGGGTTCTTTATATGTTCTGGATATTAATCGCTCATCAGATATGTGATTTGCAAATACTTTCTCCCATTCTGTAGGTTGCTTGTTCATTCTGTTGATTGTATCCTTCGATGAACAGAAATTTTTAATTTCGGAAAAGTCTAATTTATCTGATTTTTCTTTTGTTGCCATTGCTTTTGGTGTCATATCCAAGAAACCACTGCCAAATCCAGTGTCATGAAGCTTTTTCTGTGTTTTCTTCTAAGAGTTTTAGAGTTTTTTACAGTTCAGGTCTTCAGTCCGTTCTGAGCAAATGTTTGCACACTCCGTTCTTTTGTACGTGGAAATCCCATTGAAGGCGCCTCTTTCTTCACTGTTTATTGCCCCTACTGTGTGCACAGTAAAACTTAGTGAAATGGAATTTGCTTTGAGGTCCAACTATTTCGAGGCTGCAGGTGATTTTAGGGAAGCAGACGGAGGGGAGGGGTGGCTGTGTCTAGGCAGTCTGGAATGAGTCAGGACGAGGGCTGTGACGGCGGTACTGCAGGCTGCCCGAGTCTTGGAAGGCTGAGACTGAAGACAGATTTAGGAGATTGGTAAAACTGTGCGCTTAAGAGGAGTTAAAAAATGCAGCATGGTATCTGTCGTGCCATTGCAGGGGAAGGTGGGGACGTTGCAAGTGCAGCCTTGAAAACCATAGGCCGTGAAAGCACTTCCCTTAGTAATAATTTGCCACAATCGGGGGTTAGCAGACTCTCCTTGGGAAGAGCCAGGTGGACAACATTTTGTGGTTTGTGTGTCGCATATGGTCACTGCTGCGGCTGCTTCTTGCTCCTTCTCCTCCTCATTCTCGTCAACACCCGTTCTGAGCTTGCAGACGCTGGCCTGCATCATCGGAGGGGTGGCCCGGCGCACATGCATGGGCGCCAGGCACTCTGACGGCGGCGGACTGTGTACTTCATCCTCTCCTTTATCTCATCTCTTGGTCAAGGCGAGTTTATGGGGGAAAGGAACTGCATTTTTGGGGGCATGTTGTATCAGTGACCATCTGCTTGTATGTAATTACAGTTATTAATTGTCTTTGTTTTGAAGCATGCAACCAATAAGGATCCCAGAGAAGCTCGAGATCATGAGGAGTCAAATGAGGAGATCAACAAAAACCTTTCTGATTTTGGACGACAGCAGCTTTTACCCCCCTTCCCACCCCTTCATCAATCACTACCTCAAAACCAGTGCTACGTGGCCACCACAAAGTCACAGACAGGTAATAGGGAGCTCTGACAGTGGTCTCTGCTCTCTGAATGTATGTTCTGAACCTGCACCTCTTGAAACCTGCAACTAGAAACGTGTTGACTGTGAATGCACATGTGCCGTAGGGGAGTGGGGTCAGGGTCGACGGGCTCTTCTCTGCTCACCCATGAACTTGCATAGGGATGTCAGACCTCTCTTTTGAAACCTGTCGAATCCCGAGATTGCTTTCTATGCCTCTTGTTAATCTCAAAATGAAGATGGTTTTTCATTAAGTCTTACCCCCTTGTTCGGATTGGATAGAAGACCCTAGATTTGAGAACTCCCCCCAGTTTATAAATCAAGTGCTGTTGGAAACAACAGTGTACTGGGGAGGCCTTTGGGCTAAGATTATGGAGAAGGGTGGTTTGATTCTGTGATCAGCCACTTCCCGTGGGCATTTCTCACTCATTTGAGCTTGTTTCTGTCCATGGCCAATTGAGGGAGTAGGTGAACTTTGATCTCTTATTGGGACCTTTGCAGAAGGTGGGGCTGCAGGAGCAGCCCCGCAGGGAGGGTGCTGGGGTGGGCGTGTCTCCAGCAAGGGGCCTCCCTCTGGGGCCTCTGAGGCACCCACAGTTCCTACAGAGATGAGGTGACTCTCTCCAGTGCAGAAAGGCCCTTTCTGTTAGGTCTTCCTGTGTATCAGGCACTCCTGGTGTCACCTCCTGGGAAGGGTACAAAACCACAATTTCCATGGCTGCGAGTGAGTCTCCTGCAGAGGGAAGGTACCACTGTGGCCGCCTCGCCTTATCACAGGATGGATAGTGCACCCATCAGTGTCACGGGGCATGCAGAAAGCCTGCCGGGGGAGGTCGGGACCCGGGGAGTGGGGCACGTGTGGACACAACCCCCTGTGACCTTGTTCCGGGCACGTCATGCTATTTTCTGGGGTGTGTGTGTGTGGGGGGGTGCAGAGTGTTGGAGCCGGTCTTCTCTCTGTATTTTAAATTACTGTGGTGCTGGCTCCAGAGGTTCGTTCCTTTCCCCTCCTGTTGCAGCACAAACGGGAAGGCCAGACAGACTGGCTGCAAAGCGCATCTTACTTCCCATCCTGTGACTGTACAGGACGTGCGTCTCAGCCTGGGCACAGCTGTGCCTGGCACCAGTCACCCTGTTCTGGCACAGGATGGACAGAGCTGTGTTCCCTTGTGACCAGTTATGCGCTCAGAGCCATCCCAGTGGGGTGCAGGGCTGCGTGGATGACTGTCCCAAATGCCCTATGTGCCCCTTGGCCTAGGCCTGAGACACGCCTGGTGTCCTTGATGCCACATGCTTGTCTGTCTGCGTGGCCCTTCCTGTGGCATAGTTCATGCTCTTGCATGCTTTTCCAGTGCCCTTTTCCTCTGCTTTGTGGAATGGAAATGGAATGCAGCATAGATTTTCCAGCCCTTTAGTCGAATGGTCTTCAAAATTTTTTAAAACTCTAGAGCTTTAAAAAAAAATTATAGACTGCCTTATTCTATTTAAAAAAAAATTAAAAATAAAAAACCTTATTTTTGAGAGAGAGAGAGAGAGAGACAGAGACAGAGTGTAAGCAGAGGAGGGGCAGAGAGAGAGGGAGACACAGAATCTGAAGCAGGCTCCAGGCTCTGAGCTGTCAGCACAGAGCCCGATGTGGGGCTTGAACCCATGAACAAGGAGATCATGATCTGTTCTGAAGTCAGACGTTTAACTGACTGAGCCACCCAGGCACCCGACAGCCTCATTCTATAAAACTAGTCAACCTGGAGCTGCTTTATTCACAACAGCGTTAGGAGCCCTCAGTCCTCAGGAGTCCCAGCTTGTCTGCAAACCCCAGACCCCCCCCCCCCCCCCCCCCCCCCCCCCCCCCCCCCCCCCCCCCCCCCCCCCCCACCGACATTTGCCCTTTCCTGCCCTGTGCTTCCCTCGACGTCGTGTTCCTATGTGGTTCGCTTCATGTACCTCTTTCCCCTTGGTTGGTGCACTGCTGGGTGAGGTGGAAGGTGCTGGGAAGCGGTTCAGGAGATGACGATGGCCAATGCTGCGTGGCCACACTTACTTCAGAGGTGGACATACCTAGAGACTGTGCCATGTGCTCCTCGTTGTGGGTAAGGAGCAGAGTCTCAGGGAGGCAGACCGAACCCGTCTCCAGTGATAAGCAGCAAGGCCACCACCCCTCCTCAGCCTCCCTGGTGCAGCCGCACTGGTCCTGGAGGTGGGACCAGCCAGAGGCAGGGGACCAGGCAGGGGGCTCTCCAGAGCCCTGCTGCTGAAGGGCGGTGGGTTCTCCCTCGCACTTCTGCCTGCCTGCTATAGGCTCGTCGTGTTTGCCACGCACGGGGCTGAGTGTTTATTGTGAGTAAAATGAATGATCTGTAAAGTCTTAGCAGCTTTCTCTGTGCCACTTGGGACAAGTAAGAAATGCCTGTCACTGTTGGGGCGTGCTGATGATTTTGGTAATCAGAATTTGTGAATGATCACCTACCTTTAAAAAACATTTGAATGGTATTTCTTTTTCCTTTCTTGTCCCCTTTTGACTTTTTTTTTTTTTTAGCTTGCTTGCCTTTTGTTTTAGCAGCTGCAGTATCTCGGAAGAAAAAACGAAGAATGGGAACCTATAGCCTGGTTCCTAAGAAAAAGACCAAAGTATTAAAACAGAGGACGGTGATTGAGATGTTTAAGAGTATAACTCATTCCACTGTGGGCTCCAAGGTAAGGCGCGCCTGGCTGCTTGCACACGTGCTTGGAAACCCACGTCTCTGTCAGGACCTCTCTGGCCACGAGAGCACCGTGTGAGGAGGTTGTTGGTAATTCGATGACCTCGGTCCCTTGTGAAGGAGCCCAGGCTCTGAGGCGCCTTGCTCTGGGGCGCGGCCTCCTGCCCGGTGCTCGCTGCTGCCCGCTTGTCCCTCCCTCCCCTCCTTCTTGGCCCTTCCCCCAGCGGCAGGGTCTCTGCATCCCACCCCGCAGGCGACGCCCTGGCGGGAGTTGGCAGCTTGCTCCTGAGGCCGCGGTTCCGAGTGACAGCTGTGTCCTTGCCCGTGTTCCAGGGCGACAAGGACCTGGGCGCCAGCGCCCTCCACGTGAATGGGGAGAGCTTAGAGCTGGACTCGGAGGAGGACGAGTCGGAGGAGCTGGATGAGGAGGAGGACCAGGGGGCTGAGCAGGCCGCTGCGTTCCCCACGGAGGACAGCAGGACCTCTAAGGGGGGCGTGCCCGAGGCCGACCGCACCCAGAAGGTAGGCCTTCCTCCCCCCCGCGGAGGGGCTTACCGTCCAAGAGGGGCAGTCCGGCCCTCTCGGCCCCAGTCATTTCCCTGCTTCCGCCACCTCCTCCTCCTCCTTTTCTTTTTCTTTAAGTTTATTTGTTTATTTTGAGAGAGATTGGGGGACACGCGCCAGCGTGCATGCGAGTGGGGGAGGGGCAGAGGGCGAGAACCCTGAGCAGGTCCTGTGCTGTCCGGGCCCTGGGATCACGACCTGAGCGGAAATCAAGAGTCGGACGCTCAACTGACCGAGCCACCCTGGCACCTCTTCCCTGTTTTCTTCTGACTTGGGTTTTTGCATTCTATTTCTCTTGAGGTTTTAGATTTATTTTCGTCAGACGAGTCTGTGTCTTCTTGTATAGCATCCTCTGAAGTAAATGTCTGGAGCCTGTTTGGGCTCTAGATGGACAGGAATACACCGATGGTGGACTGTGTGCCAGCGGTGGCTGCTTGTCGCTGGTCTCGGGGTGAACCACCCCAAGTGTTCAGTCCTAGGTGTGCTGCTGGGGCGGGGCCCCTGCAGGGGAGGCGCTGGCACCAGGAGGCCCCTCTCGTCATGGTTGGAGTGAGTGTCCGGGGCTGCCAGCCGGGCCTGGGGAGCGGTTGCGAGCAGTCTGTCAGCACCCGCTGTGCCCCGGTGTGTCGGGACCGCGTCACAGGCAGTTCGTCCGTGTCCACCCGAGGACGTGCTCTGGGAGGTGGCAGCACGCCGGCTCAGTCACCCGGCGCCACGTGCAGGCGGCCCCGGAGCTCAACACCAGGCGGGGCGCGGGGGGGGTTCCAGGGGCAACGGGCGCAGAGCCGGGTAGAATCGTTCCTGAGCAGATGCTGACATCCGGGCCTGCGTTTATGCTCGTAGTTCTCAGGCGGGTGAAGAGGGCGAGGAGGGCCAGGAGGGGTTGAGAATCAGGTGGTCACAGATGGGAGTGATCCTGCTGTTCTGTGTACCCTACTTTTTGGAGAGAACTTGGACCGACTTTATGTAAGATGGGCTGTCGTATCTGATGAGGTTTTTAAAACTCATGGTAGGCAGAGAAGTTCCAGATGAGTTCATTGAAATAATGACCTGTTTGAAATATATAATTTTGCTACTCAGCTTTCTAAACTTTGAGTCAGAGTGCTGTGCTCTGGAGACACGGCCTTTCTGGCACGTGTATAGTATGTCCCTCCAGCTCAGAGTTTTGGGGGTTTCTTTTCTTGTGTCAGAAGCCACGACTACTAGTCTGTCTCTTTATGATTTGGGGGTTCTGTGTTCTAATTACTATAAGCAGTATAAGCAGACCTTTTTTTTTTTTTTGCTTCATACTTCATAGTTTATTAGATGACTTTATGTACATTACTTCCTGTCATTCTCACAACAATCTAGTGATGGTGGTGTTATTATCTCACCTTATAGATGAGGGAAATAAAACTCAGAGAGGTTGAGTAACTTTCCCAAGACCGCACAGCTAGTAAAAGGCAGAGTTCAGACTTGAATACAAATCTAGAAAGTAGAATTTCTACCCACTTTCTTTATGTTCCTTATATTTTTATCCACATGGCATGTTTCATTCCTCCATTTAGAATATAAGAACCTCAAGCACAGGGGGACATGATTCCACATCATTTTAGTCCCTCCCAAACACTTCATGTACACATTAGGTGCTTTCTAAATGCTGCCTGAGTAAAAACCAACATGCTTGAGATGTAGTTGTATCATATTATAAGCAGACCTTTCTTAGTGGTGATTTTGAATGAGTTAATGTAAGGTGACTTATACTTCATTGGTTTCATTCTTTATGTATAAATATTTGACTCATGTACATTTGTTTTGGGATAAAATAGGAGTTAGAAACACTGAAAATGGGTGTATCTTATAAGACATATATTATATCTCAATAAAGCTTTTCAGACAGAATGTGAGGGCAGGGTCCCATAGCTTCCCTCAAAACGGTTATTAGCCCCATGATGTCAGCGCCATTTGACTGATGTTTCTTTCCCTTGCTGATTTAAAACGCCACCTTTATCGAACACTGTATGGCGTGCGTTTCTGGATTCTCTCTTCTAAGATTTTATTTTTAAGTAATCTCTACACCCACATGGGGCTTGGACTCACATCCCCAAGATCAAGAGTCTCACACTTCACTGACTGAGCCAGCCAGGCACCCCCTGGATTCTCTTGTTGATTGAGGTTCTCCTCTTCCGGAGAGAATCCAGACACTGACTAATACTGAATAACTTTACACATTGAACATTGATGGAAAGGAACAAAATTAAATGGATAGTGAGGCAACAAAAAGAATCAAGAAACAGGTGGCAGCAGAATCAAGAGGACAGCCGCCAGGTGGGAACCAAACAAGGCGACAGGGACAGATCAAAACAGATTGGCAGTTGATAATAAACAGTAACGGGGTTTTATGTGAAATGCTCTGGAAAATAAAGAACGATGGGAATGGATGCCAGTTTCTTCTGAGGCCAAACTCACTTTCAGCCCTAAATACAATATTGGTCAGACACAACTGTATATTCATTATTGTGACTGTAGAGAAGGTAGGGCTTCCTGCGAGAAGACATTGATTTATGACAGGAAGCTTGTTGATGAGACTTCCTGGATTAACAGCTTAAGTGAGGAAAACCAGCCTTTTATAAAGTTCGGCTTTATATTTCTTGGATTTAGGGGGATGACTTCATGATTGCCACTGTGACAAGGTACAATCCACTGAGCAGAGTGACTGCATCCGCGTGCCGTCACCTGGCTCACAGGCAGGGGTTGTCCGAGCCTCCCCTGCATGCCCTCCCCGTCGCCACAGCCTGGTCTTTGCCCTTTCTGTGCTTTGTGTCTGTGGGGTCCTGCACACGCTTTTGTATTTTGGAGTGCGGCCTGTTTTACTCAGTATCATGTTTGTGAAGTTTATTTACATTATCCCATTCATTTTTATTGTTACACGCAGTGGATTATAAAGTGGTCTGGGGGGGGGGGGCGCGGATCTCAGACCCTTCCAGAGGGTGCATGGGATCAAAACTATTCTTGTAATAATGCTAAGATGCTACTTACCTTTTTAACCTTTGCTCATCAGAGTTACATTGGGGTTTAAACATTTCCCAGTTTAAATTTGTACAGTAGTGAATGCTAATAGATATAACCTAGATCAAGAAAAGTGCTTTGTCATTCTCAGTAATTTTTAATAGAGCAAAGGGTTCCTGAGACCGGAATGCTCCAGAATTACCACAGTACAGTATTCCTTTGGACCACTGTTCAATTTATGTATCTGTACCACTGTTGTTGGACATTTGGGCTGTTTCCAGTTGGGGCCGTGACAGGTGACATTGCCGTGAGCATTCTTGTGTGTCCCTGGGTGTACCCCTACGCTGGGGTTGCCGTGTCATGGGAGTGGTGGTGGGCACAGCCACCCAGCTCTCCTGCTACCCGTCGCGCTGGCTTGACGGACTTGGTATTGCCCACCCGGAGAGCGTAGTGGTGTTGCGTGATAGTTCTGCTTCGCATCTCCCTGATTTCCCAGAGGCTTGGGTACTTTTTCATATGTTTATCTGCCACGTGGATGCCTTCTTTTGTGAAGTGCCTGTTGAGGACTCAGCCGTTTATCTGGTTAGTTGACCTTTTTAAAAACCATTTTGTAGGAAATGAGCTCCTGTTGTATGTGTTGCCAACATATCTTCTTTCTTTTAAGTTCTTTTTTTTTAAAGTTATTTCTTTGTTTTGAGAGAGAGAGAGAGACTGTGTGAGCAGGGAAGGGGAAGAAAGAGAGGAGAGAGCAAGCATCCCAAGCAGGCTCCATGCTGTCAGTGGGGAGCCCGATGTGGGGCTCAGACTCACGAACCGTGAGATCATGACCTGAGCCAAAGTCAGACTGAGCCGCCCAGGTGCCCTGCCAGTATCTTCTTCCACTGTGGCAGGCTTTTCACTGATCTGATCGTCATTCTTGTCTTGCCGTTTGGGTCAGAAGCCAGTCCCAGGACGTGTTGCGTGGTTACTGTGTGGCACAGTCATTCGGGGCATTGTTTGGGGGAGAGCTGGACCCTTACCTCCTAGCCTGGGACTGTAATGGGGCCTGGTGACCGGAGTTGTGTCCTGTGGGGCCAGGGTCTCCTGCTTGCCACCCACCTGCTGAACCTTTACCCACCCTGTGTGATCTCTTCCTGGCTCAGTCATGTCTCTGCTCCACGTCAGACTTCAGTCGTGCCGGCTGGTACATTTCTTTTTCCAGTTTCCTCAGGTTTTCAGCTTGTGCTTTACTTCTTGCAACCATCACATGTGCAGTTACCAGGCGACTCCTAGATAGTAACCCTTATCCCTTCCTTTATAGTCACTTTACAGGAGTTTCAGAAGAACTGGAATCGACTATGTTGTTATTCCGCCGGTTTCAGTTGGCAGGTTCGTTGGTCAGTCTTTTAAAAATAAAAACTACCCAATGGCACATAAAGATACTTATATTAAATAAACCTGACTAAAGATATCAGAATCCTACTGAAGAAGGTTACTTAGTGGTGAACATTTAAAAATATTTCTAATTAAAGAGAGAGGGATTGCTGCTTTCTCCCCTAACATGAGCACTGCAGTGGCTGGTCATTCTTTCTGTGATGCTGTAAGGTGAGAACTAGAAGGAAACATTAAAATTTAAAAGAACAAGGGAGAAGAGTTTGCCAAGAATATAATCATCTGTATAAAGAATTCAAGAAAATCGTCTGAGGAACCATTATAACTAGTGAGTGGGACTTACATGTAGTCAAGACAAAATGATTCGTTTTCTTGTGTAGTTGCAATAGCCAGTTAGGAAATGGAATGCCAGCAATATCAATAATATCAGTAAGTCCAGGGTGGCGGGGTGGCTCAGTTGATTAAGCGTCCGACTTTGGCTCAGGTCATGATCTCACAGTTCCTAAGATCAAGTCCTGTGTCGGTCTCTGAGCTCAGAGCCCGTAGCCTGCTTCGAATTCTGCATCTCCTTCTCTCTCTGACCCTCCCCCACTTGTGTTTTCTCCCCAACCCCTCAAAAATAAACATTTAAAAAATACCAGTCATTTCTAGGAGTTTTTAAATTTTTTTTAAGGATTTATTTATTTATTTATTATTTTTAAATAGTTTATTGTCAAGTTGGTTTCCATATAACACCCAGTGCTCATCCCTACAAGTGCCCTCCTCCATGCCCATCATCCCCCTTCCCCTCCCCCCCACCCCCATCAGCCCTCGGTTTGTTATCAGCAGTCAAGAGTCTCTCATGGTTTGCTTCCCTCCCTGTCCCCCACTTTTTCCCCTTCTTCTCCCCCATGGTCCTCCGTTAAGTTCCTCCTAATCCACCTATACGTGCAAACATAAGGTATCTGTCCTTCTCTGCCTGACTTATTTCGCTCAGCATAACACCCTCAAGTTCCATCCATGTTGCTACACATGGCCAGAACCCATCTTTCTCGTTGCCATGTAGTATTCCATTGTATAGATAAACCACATCTTGATCCATTCGTCCATTGATGGACACTTAGGCTCTTTCCATGTTTTGGCTATTGTTGAGAGTGCTGCACTGAACATTGCAGTACATGTGCCCCTATGCATCATTACTCTACGAGTATTTTTTAACTTTTCTAAATGGAAAATGTCAAGCTCTGCAAACATACAGATAATTGTGAACAGTTGCCAACACTTGGCCAATCTTGCATGTCCACACACACATGGATTGTCTTGAAAAAGATATTTCCATATGGATCTTTAAAAGAGAAGGACTCTTTGAAAAACAAAACCATAGGATCCTACCTAAAATTTAGCATAAGTTTTCAATATCACCAGGCTACTTAGCAATAAATTTAATAGGAAGTGTCTGTTACCTAGAAGAGAAAAACTGAAGCTTTGCTGAAAGAGGTTGAGAAAGAGACATAGGTTCACAGAAAGACGTATTAATTTCCTGAGAAAAAAACATTGTTTGAGTGAAGACCCTTTACTTGCCTGAGTGAAGACCCATTGTTTGTGAGGGAAGATCTGTTATTTGTCTGAGGGAAGACCTGTTACCTGTCTGAAGGAAGACCCATTGTTTGTCTGAGGAGAGACTCATTGTTTGTCTGAGGGAAGACCCATGGCTTGAGGAGTGATTCATTGTTTGTCTGAAGGAAGACTTGTTACTTGTCTGAGGGAAGACCCCTTGTTCGAGGGAAGAACCAGTATTTGAGGAAAGGCCTGTTACTCGTCTGAGGGAAACCCATTGTTTATGTGAGAGAAGACTCACTACTTGCCTCTGGGAAGACCCTTTACTTATCTGAGGGATAACCTGTTACCCTCTGAGGGAAGACCCATTGTTTGAGAGACGACCCTTTACACGTCTGAGGGAAGACCTCTTGTTTGTACAGGAAAGATCTTTTACTTGTCTAAAGAAGGATCCTTTACTTGTCTAAGGGAAGACCCATTGTTTGAGGGAAGAACCAGTGTTTGTCTCAGGGAAGAACCAGTATTTGAGGGAAGACCTGTTCTTATCTGAAGGAAGACTGTTTCCTTGTCTGAGGGAAGACCTGTTACTTGTTTGTGGGAAACCCATGGTTTGTCTGAGGGAGTCCCTGTTGTTTGTCTAAGGGAATACCCTTTCCTTGTCTGAGGGAAGACCCATGATTTGTTTGAGAGGATACCCTCTCCTCGTCGGGGGGAAGACCTGTTATTCTGAGGGAAGACCTTTTACTTGTCTGAGGAAAACCTGTTACTTGTTGAGGGAAGACCCCTTGTTTGTCTGAGGGAAGACCTGTTATTACTTGTCTCAGGTAAGACCTGTTGTTTGAGGGAAGAAAGACATGTATTCATGTATTACCTGTTCATGTATTACCCGTGTGGATAGAAAAGATAAATACAGCAGAAAAACATTGAGGTACCAGTGTTGTTTTGATACAGAAAGAATTCCAAAACATACTGTAATTAGAAGAAAGTTTCATTCACAAAGTTGTGTTTGGTGCTGTGCCAGCCAGCAGGCAGAAGCATGTTTCCGTGTTCAGGCGAACATGGAAACCTTGACCTGAGCCCATTTGTGTGAAACCTTTGCTGGAAGGAGTGTGAGAAGCAATAGTGTGATGATCCTGGGGGGCTGCCTTGGACCTTGGGTGGGGTTGAGGGTGGGTTTTGCATTCTGTATTATTTTGTGACCTCTGGAAATCTTTTTACTGTGTTTTGTTACTTAAAAAAAGTTTTTTAAACATTTTTATTTTTGAGAGAGAGACACAGAGCACAAGCGGGGGAGGGAGAGGGAGACACAGAATCCGAAGCAGACTCCAGGCTCCGAGCTGTCAGCACAGAGCATGACGCAGGGCTCAAACCCATGAACCGTGAGATCATGACCTGAGCTGAAGTTGGACGCTTAACTGGCTGAGCCACCCAGGCGCCCCTGTTCTGTTACTTTTTAATTGAATTCTGCTCCACATAAAATGCATCAAGTGCGCTAATCTTGGACGTACAGCTCATGGTCGCTTACATGCTGGGGGAGCCGCCTTCTGATCAGTACAGAAATCGTGCGAAAGGACAGCCCGCCCTGGGATGAGGCTCTCGAGTGGGAAGTGGGCACTGGTCACATCACGGACACGCCGTGTGTGTTTGTGTCTCCCCCCAGCCCCCTGCCCGCCTGTGCACATGGATCTCTGGCGCTGACCGCCTGGGTGTCTGGTAACATGTTTTTATGGAGTCCCCTCCACTGAAGGGTCTCATTGGTTGTGTTTTCTTTCTGGCTTGCTGTTTTGCTGACCAGACGGATGGTGAGTCTGAAGAGGAGCAGGAATCAGCCGGCACCGGGGAGGAGGACGAGGATGGAGACGAGTCAGATCTGGTAACCCCAGCCCCGTGCTCTCGTCTCGGGTGTAGTGGCAGAGTAAAGCAGGAAGCTAGCTCTGTAGTCTGGCCGTCTTAGATGGTGTGTGCTTGGAATCGGGGCCCCTGACGGCAGATCTGGTCCCAGACCTTGGCGAGGAGCATGAGAGAGACCGCTGAGCAGAGAGCCAAAGGCGATGGGCTTGGCGCGGGTGCTCATGGGGCTGTCAGGGCCAGGCGGCCGTCTGGGCGGGAGGTCAGGGCTCTGGTGCGAGGGGTGGTGGGATGGGGAGGAGCTGGCAGCGAGGACAGCGGTCATGATTCTGCCCTGTGACCAAT
This sequence comes from Hyaena hyaena, assembly GCF_003009895.1. Lineage (NCBI taxonomy): Eukaryota > Metazoa > Chordata > Mammalia > Carnivora > Hyaenidae > Hyaena > Hyaena hyaena. The sequence continues at coordinate 462,549 of NW_024081542.1, forward strand.
GCAAGAGGGAAGGAAGGATCCAAGGTGTCTGAGGTGGAGCTGGCAGGACCTTTTATGGGCTGGGTGTCCCATGGAGGTGAGGGGCCAGAGGGCAGGGGCGCTGGGTCTGTGGGAATAGGGGAGAGCATGAGCCCCAGGGTGGGGGCTGGGAAGCACCCAGCAGGAATGCTTTAGGCAGGGAAAGAGTTGATGTGAGACTGCGGAGGGTCACAGGAGCTGAGAAATCCTCTCAAGAGGGAGACAGTGGGCCACCGACGTCAGCGTGTCTCAGGAAGAGGACCTGGGAGGCATCATTGGGTTTGGTGATAAGCCTTCGTTTCTCTGGAATGGCGAGTTGAAAGCGACAGCAACCTTGGGGGTAGTGCTTGCAGAAGTTGGGTCTGAAGTTTGGCAGTAAGGGGGACAGGGGTGAGGCAGAGGGGATGGAGCGCAGGCTGCATCGGGCTGCTTGTGGTGGGGCAGAGGGGTCCTGTGCGCGCTGGCCCACCACAGTCAGAGCTGGGCATCGGGCACCAGGTGGTCAGAAGGGCCCGCATGCTCCTCTGTCTTTGGAACAGCCTCTCAGCTCCTCTGTGTGTCCATAGTGAGCAGGGATGCGAGGTCCTCACTCTAGACTGGTGAGAGGTGGCAGTTCTGCTGTGGGTTTGTGTGTGGTTCGGGGTCGTTAGATGCCCATTCTGCATCCAGACTTTAGAAATAGTCATAAAAATCTAAAAATGTTATAAGTTAATTATAATTTCTTTCTTTGTGTTCCATGTAGATAATTAACATGGACATAGATTCTGAAGCAAATAGAGGCCTTGAGTGTTTCTAGTCTCACGAGCAGAATGAATGGATGCTTAAGTTAAAAGTGAATTTGCTCACTGGGAGCTTATTTATTTAGTTCCTGAGTAGAACCTCCTCATTCTTTTTTGTGCCAAATTCAAGCAAGATTTATAAATTCCATTTAAATGTTCTTGGCCTTCCTCTTCCTTCCCTAACCCTTCCCTTCCCTTCCCTTCCCTTCCCTTCCCTTCCCTTCCCTTCCCTTCCCTTCCCTTCCCTTCCCTTCCCTTCCCTACCCTTCCCTAACCCTTCCCTATCCCTTCCCTTCCCTTCCCTAACCCTTCCCTTCCCTTCCCTTCCCTTCTCTTCCCTAACCCTAACCCTAACCCTAACCCAACCCTTCCCTTCCCTAACCCTTCCCTAACCCAACCCTTCCCTAACCCAACCCTTCCCTAACCCAACCCTTCCCTAACCCTTCCCTAACCCTTCCCTAACCCTTCCCTTCCCTTCCCTTCCCTTCCCTTCCCTTCCCTTCCCTTCCCTTCCCTTCCCTTCCCAGGTATTCTAGTTTGCAAGAAAACACAACTTTTAGTACCTTTTACTTTCAGAAGTTCCCATGCTTTGCTTTTTTCTATTCCTGCCCCTTTGGTTCTCAGAGTTCTGAATCCAGTATCAAGAAGAAGTTTCTCAAGAGGAAAGGGAAGCCTGACAGCCCCTGGATCAAACCCACTAGGAAACGGAGGCGGAGAAATAAAAAGAAGCAAAGCGGTATCCTAGGTAAACGTGCTGTTGCGTTCTTGGACTCCGTGGGTGGCGGTGGGGCCACGGGAGGCTGGCCTGGGGTGGGGGTGGGGGTTCTATATAGGATTTCATTAGAAAAAGGGCTCTACTGTTTTAAGGGGTGGAAACGTCTGAACTTTGTTAGAGACCCTCAGGTGATCCTCAGGTGGCTTCCTTCTGGCAAAACTCCCTCAATGCTGACTTCGTGGTTGAATGTTGAGCTAATGGGGATTATTCATCTCCTTCCCCGTGAGCCCAGCAATCTGTGGCTTGTGAACATCATGTGGTTACTGTGTCTACCCTCAGTGTCAGGTGCGGGCAGCGTCAGCCCGGGTCCACACAGTGGCTTTTGGCCTTTTGGTCAGATTCCCCTGTTCTGGAAGTAATTTTGTTAAAGAGGATGCAGGGAAAGAAATGACCCTGAAATCCAGAAGGTGCACAGGCCTACTGGGCCAGGGGTCACTTCTTACAGCTTTGTTGCTGAAGGTTTGTTGCTTGTGATCTAGTGTATGTAATTCACGTTCAAGGTGGTGACCTTTTACGCACGTGTATGACCCTGAGACCTCCAGTACAGACCCTGTAGTGAATGCCCTGCTGCCACTTGGTGGCCTGTCTCTCTTCCCAGCCAGCCCTTCCCATCCCTAGGCTCCTCTCCTCCATGCTGTGTGTGCAGATTGGTTAGCATGGCCTAGGGCCCCGCTGGAGTGTACCACGGGGTAGGCACCTTTCCCCAGTGGCTTTTTGTCATGTAATCTTTTGAGTCCTCTGCATTGTAGTACCAGAGGACAGGTGGCCGTGGCATGGCTGTCCCTGGGTTTATCCTTCGCCTGTTGATGGACATTTGGGCTCTTTCCAGTTTTTGCTTCTTCCAAATAGAAGTGCTACAGATATTTGTATATGATCTTCATTGAACAGATGCCTTCGTTTATCTTGGGTAAATATTTAGGAGTGGAATGCCTGAGTTATGTGCTGTGTGTCTGATTTTTTAGGTAAGTGCCAGACGGTTTTCAGTGAGAAACCTGAGCACTGCCCTCTTTTACGTTCCCACAGCAGCACGCGAGCGCCGCCTCTCCGCGCCCTTGCCTCGCTTCTCGTGGCTGTTGGGCCTCTTTGGGCCCCATGCTGCTGGGGCGCCGCAGGCCTCCCTGCGCCTTCACTTTGTATTTAGCAAGTGAGTAGTGAGGTGGCACACCATGGCCCTGTGTATCTTCCTTTGTCAGGGTTTCTCTCCTCTGCTCATTTAAAAATCAGATTGTTTACCTCGTTGACTTGCAAGAGTCCTCTCAGTATTCAGATACAGATCTTTTGTTAGGTACATGTTTTGCAAATACATACACCTAGTAAAAGTTTAAAAATTTCTGCTGAAGTCTAATTTATGAATTATTTTCTTTTAAAATTCATGCTTTTTGGGATCTCTGAAATCTTTCACTAAGGCAGATCACAAAGATTTTGTTCTTTATTTTCTTCTTGAAGTTTTGAGTTATTGCTGTGGGTGGTGTGCAGCAGGGCCATGCTCCTTTTGTGTGTGGGTGCCCCGTTGTCCCTGCATCATTGCTTAAATTGACATCTTTCTCTGTGTCGCCCTTTGAACCTTTGTCAATAGTCGTCATAGAGCCGGTTTCATTTGCTTGCTTATCTTTACAACACCACCGAGAGCCAAGGAGCTTGTGCTGTTCGTCTCTAGCCCCCAGTACATGAGTTGGTTTGCTAAGTGGGTGTCGGGGAGGCAGAGCCATCTCCAAAAGCACAGAGGATTGCTGTGTGTTGCACCCGCGAGCCTCCCATGAGCTCCATCTCCTTCACTCATGTTTCCTTTTCTCTTCGCTGCCAGTGACCAGCCCATGTGGCTTTTATGCAGGCTGAGAAAAGCGTTGCTAGATCCAAGACTTGGATATGACGTGTAAGATGCACGCTTCACTGTTTACAGACACAGGAGTTTGAGTCGTACTCTTTTCTACAAAGTGTTTAGGATTGCCCAGACTGCTCACGTGCTTCAGATTTGTGGTGGTGATTCTCACCGTGGTTGGCATCTTCCTGTCTATCCATGAGCCAAGGTGCAGAGTGTGGCACGCATTCAAAGGCCTTGGATGCCACACTGCTGAGTTACGGCTCACTTGCTTGTGATCACAGACATATCATCGGCTACTAATGTTCAGAAGCTTGGTGTGAAATATGGGCACCTTCCCTTTGCTGGCATTCGATATTACCCTGTGTAGGTGTGTGCTGTCCACAGGCCTCCTCGGGGAAGTCTGCTTACAATGCCAAGGACCCACGTGGGCTCTCTGGGGGTGTGTGGACAAGCTGGTTCCAGAGCACAGGAAGCCCGAGTCTAGTTAGCCACCGTTTCACAGGCTCCTCAGTTGCATTCAGATTGTGTCGCCCTGTGGTATGTGATACCCTTCATAGACCACCAGGCCTGACAGGTGGAAGTGTCCCTGTAGTCCCGCATCCTTTCCCTGTGAATCCAGAATTCAGATGTCTGTGGGCTTGGGCAGGTTTTCCCGGAACGTTGCACACGGCATGGGGTGGCTTTGCAGCTACCTTTCATCAGCTGGTCTTTCACACCTGCAATCAGATTTTTGTGTTTTATTTTTAAAGCTTTTTTTTTTTTTTTTTTTTAATTTTTATCTTAGAGAGCAAGCAGTGGAGGGGCAGAGGGAGACAGAGAGAATCCCAAGCAGGCTCCATGCTCAGCTCAGAGCCTGGCACGGGGCTCGATCCCACAACCCTGGGGTCATGACCTGAGCCAAAATCAAGAGTTGGAAGCTCAACCGACTGAGCCACCCAGGCAGCCTTGTTTTATTATTAAAGTAGTATTTATAGAACATTTATTTACTATGTTTTTATCTGTTTCCTTGATTATTTGATCAGCTTTTACCTAACTGATGTAGTTCCGGAGAAAGATGTTTTTACATGTTAGTTCCTTGTTTTTCTTGATACAGCTCCCCCTCCTCCCATGAACCGTCTGTGGACAAGGGGGAGTTAGCAGAAGGATGCACAGGAAAGAAAATGAGAGTGAGGCCGCAGTGGCCTGGACAGTGGTGGGGTTTGGGTTTGTTGTTTTGAATGGGTTAATTAGCATTCTCCCTGGTCTCTGCTGGAGAGGCCTGGCCCCCGTGCAGCGTTTCACTGGTCCCTTTTGAACGCAGGTTCTGAAGCGTATACGTCATCTTCAGGAAGCACGGAGCAGACAGCACCAGGAGACAGCACGGGATACATGGAAGTCTCTCTGGACTCCCTGGATCTCCGTGTCAAGGGGACACTGCCCTCACAAGCAGAAGGTGCTGTTTGCTGGGGTGTTGGCCTTGTATTAACGTGATGCCCCCTGGTGGGTAGTAATGGAACGTTAGATTAATTGCATCCCTAAAAGGTGGCTGAGTGGACCCTCAGGGGCGTGTTTACCCGTCACCTACAGCACTGGCGTGAAACACTTCACGAGAGCAGGCTCTTAGGTGGTCCTGGCTTGCATTTCCCTCTGTCAGCCAGACACGTTGTCACGTAGAGTTCCTGATGGAAAAGTGTCCTCCTTCCCTGCTGACTCAGGAAATACACAGGTGCTAAAACTCTGAATAGCGTGGCTTTGTCATCATCTGGCTCCAGTTGTGATTGGCGCTCAGGTCTGTTCTGTCCTGAAACAAAGGGCACACCCAGTGCTGGTTTGGGCTGTGAGGGTGCGGGCGCAGCCATGGCCCCCTGCCGCCCTGGAGCTCTCTCGCCCGCTGGCCCCAGTTGTGCAGGGCTTTGCCTCCACCGCTGTTTCCTCTTCTTGAACCGTTTCAGAATCTTTCCTCAGTGAAAAGTAACTAATTGCTATTTTGGAAAATCTCTTTACAATGTAAAATCCCCAATTATTTACATCCCACATGGACCATGAAGCTGTGGGTCATGTGCTGTTAACGGGTTTAACCTGCCAGTCTTCTGAGGACACATAACTAGCTTTTTAGAGGAATTTTGATCACCTTTTTAGTGTGGGAAATCATACCTTTAGCTGAAGACACAAGTTGTAGACTTGTCCTTCAGAGAAACCATTTTTCTTCTTCTTGCACCAAATGGAGCAGAAAGTATCTCCGTAACATCGTAAAGTTGTTGGCAGAGTCACCTCGTGCTTTCTTTCCACATGAATCATTTTTCTAAACGTGATTTTAAGTTTGTCTCAGGAATTTAGATTTGGATGTAAGATGGAAATAGTATTTCCTTTAATCAGACTGCCCTGCTGCTGTGCCCCAGTGGGGAGGCATGTGAGAAGCACAGTGGAAATTCCTGTCGCTCACTCGTGTGGCGACCTGGGCTCGTCCTGGCTTGTTAGCTGAGCAGCGGGAGGTTGTGTGTTTAATGCTTCTGTTCTGTTTCTGATGAAAGTAAGGGCCAGACTGGTGCGGGCCAAGCTGGAGAAGTAGGAGGAGAAAGCAGAGGGTTCCTGAGTTTCTGTGACATTTTCTAAGTTGACTTCCTAATCTTGACAGGATTGGCAACTGCTCACTAATTAGTCAGTGCGGGGTCAAAAGTCATACTTCCGATTGAGAGAATCGGCATATGGAAGACACAAGTTACATTTGTGTGTGTACATTTATTTTAGTGCCTGGGGTTGGGGGGCCTACTTCTGTGACAGGTGCAGAGGGAGGGCAGGCGGTGGTTCAGGGTCGTGAATCCTGACGGCCCCAGGCTTGAGCCTGGAGAAGGTTTACCATCAGAATTCCCTGCCTGCACGTCCTTCTTGGCATCTTTGCTGCCAGGTCGGACGAGTTGAGGTTGAGTGACGTCGTGGTGCCGGCAGGCCATGGGAGGGGAAGCCAGAAGTGGGTGCCGTGGAGATTTTGGGGGGAGCCAGAGCTCAGTGGGAGTGGGTACTCGGGTGGGGTTCTCTTGAGCCATTCACCTGATGGATGCCCCTGGCAGCTCCCGCTGCTGGAGACAGGAGCACATCCCACATTCAGGAGGCGTCTGAACCACTGCTGCCTTGTCCCTGAGTGTGGGAAACCAACTCCGAAGGCCCGGTCCTCACCCCTGCCCTCACCCTTCTCGGCCATGCTGGCTGGGCCCCCGCACCACCTCTGTCTTCCTCATTGTAAAATCTAGTTGCCAAGCAGTCTTCGCCAGGGCTCTCCCAGTTTTAAACTTGTAGTGAATCCAGTGTTAGTTCTCGCTCACCATTTCCCTGTGTCCTCTCCTCACGAAGGACAGGTGTCACTGTCTTGGGGTGTAGGTGACCCAGAGACTCGTCAGTGTAACTGCCGCCAGTGGTGGAGGACCTGCGTCCTCGCTCTCCTGGCAAGGACCGGCCTTGGATTACACACGAGCGGAGCGGTGGGCAGTGAGGGCGTGTCCTCCAGCCCCACGCGGGCCCGCGCTGAGCTGCGGTGGTACGAGGCCAGTATTCTTTGCCTGTCTCACGAGAAGAGAGCTCAGAATGTGTCTTTCTGTGGAAGCAGCCGGACCCTGTAGCCGGGCCGGATTGAGGGGTCTTCCCGCACCCCACCCCTCGAGGCCGGCCTGACTCCGGCCGTGCTCAGGTGTGGGCTACAGGCCCCTCTCCTCCCCAGCACTGCTCGTCTAGCGTCTTCACCCTGAGGTGGGGACGAGGAGGAGGTGAGGAGTGCCGTCCTCACGAACACCCTCCCTGTGGGCCTGGCTTCCTTCAGCTCTTCTCTCCTCAGTCCACTGAATGTCCTACATGGAAAAGAAACCCTTCCAAATGGAATTTAATGTTTGTTTCTGTGGCTGCAATTCTAAAACCAGGGGAGGAAAACAAGGTCTCAACATGTATTGTATGCTTTTTTTGTGTGAAAACCAAAGATTTAGCAGTAGCTGATGAAGGTATAGTCTTTCTCTGAACTTAGGTCCTGGCTCCCGAGAACATGGATTAGCAAGGGATTCTTAGGGGCCTGCCAGGTGCTGTGCTGGCGGGAGAGGTTCCCGCCTTTTCCCACCAGCAGCAGGCCCTCCACCTGTAGGTGGGCCTTCCTGCTGTGGGGTGCTGCATGTGCTGGCAAAGTAATTGGCATTGTTTTATTTCCTTGCACATGAGGTGTGCAAGACTGTATAATTGGTCACTTTCTAGACCGCATCTTGAAGTGGGGACTTTGTACCACTGAATATAGCAGACGCCAGTCTGGGCATGCACTGTGCTGTTAGTGACACTCCTGCGTCTCTGTGACTTTAGGGCTAGCCAATGGTCCTGACGTGGTGGAGACGGATGGCCTTCAGGAAGTGCCCCTCTGCAGCTGCCGGATGGAAACCCCGAAGAGCCGAGAGATCACCACTCTGGCCAACAATCAGTGCATGGCTACGGAAAGTGTGGACCATGAAGTAAGCAAGCTCACTTTTGCAGCAGTCATGGGACTAAGGCAGGACCCCGGAAGCATGGTGGAATTGGCGGTCTCGTAGGCCTGCTGTACCTCTGCAGCTTCTGGCTGGGCTCTTGGGCACAGAAGAGGGTCCCTCATCTAATCTATAAGGCTGTTTGGCACCCCAGAAACACAGTCTATACTCGATGGACAGAACAAATACCTATATGGTCTTTGTTGTTGAGTGCTGGTATCCTGATGGGCCCGGGGGTTTGACTGTATTTCTCCTTCCCTCTCCTTTCCTTTAGCATCTTAGGGACTCATGCATGGTCTTTTCTGAATTCAGTGTGTTGTAAAGTAAAGCAGAGATCCATAAAATAATACAAGACAGATGTTTGGCCCGATGAGTGTGTTCAGGGCAAACATGCTGGTAGCTTGCCACCAAGGTTCGGGATCGACCCTGGGCCTGAGTGACCCCCAGTCTGCCAATCCACAGTGCTCGCCTTCCCTGCGTGTGCGGAGTAGGCTCATTCTGCCCTTAAGAACTTGGAGACGTTGTTGGCCTTTTGTCTTTTAATTTTCTATAATCTCCCTTCTTTTCTTTTCTCCTCTCCTCCCCTCCCCTCTCCTCCTCCCCTTTCCCCTCTCCTCTCCTCTCCCCTTTCCTTTCCCCTCCCATCCATCCCGTCCCCTCCCCCATCCGTGGAACAACCTGGGCCACATGGCTGCCTCAACTAGACTCTGTGCCTCATGCTCACAGTGCAGTCCACTGGCCCTCTGTCCTCCCTGCTCACCTGCAACTTGCTGCAGGGACAGACCAGACCAGGACAAGACGGGCAGCGTACCTGGTTGTCTCTTTCTGATGGTGGCAGCTGCTTACTCTTGATGTCGGTATTTATTAACTCCTCCTAGGTTTCAGCATGGCTGTGGTCTTTCACATATTGTTGTGTAGAGGGGCCTGTCTTCCCATTTGTTCTGTCCCGCAGCGGACATCTAGAGGATCGTATACAAGAGATCGTATACACAGGGTCTGTGAGAGCCCGTCTCTGTTTCTCTCCATCCTTCACATCATGAATTTAGTCTCGGTCATCTGAGGTTGACCAGTTCTTTCTTTTATAATGTTAATGAATTTATGTATTTAAACACCTTTGATGGGTTTTAATTCTCTGTGTTGTAATTATTCTTGAAGCTCAGATTGCCCCATCTTTGGCATGGGTGTGTGGGAACTCTTCGTGCTGAACTCTCGTGGAGTTGGAAGGTTAAGACTATTTTCATAATGACACTAAAAAGTTGTGTGTCTTTTCACTGATCTTTTTCACAAAGTATATGCTGGCATTTTATACATTGAGAATCTGTTTCACTCCTGGAATTCGTAATTTCCTTAGTGTTACAGGGTCATTCAAAGTACAAGATGGTGGAGTTTAATGGGACAGTACTGAAACCTTGCGGACAGTGGTCTGAGAGTTCATGTAGCAGCAAAGCGTTTACGGAACTTCCCTTGGAGAGTTTGGTGTGGCCGCTCTAAGTGCAGAAGTGGATGGAGAGTCTGGCTCTCTTATTAAGCCAGGTATTCAAAGAGTTTTACAAGACAATATAGAACACGCTGCTCTTCTCACTAAAATGGTCTTTATGTTAATGTGATAGGTTTATTGCTATTCTTAAATAAGTTAAAATTTAAAATTATTCTTAAATATCTCCAGTGGTAAAATGTCAGGAGATACACCGCACCTGGACAAAAGGTCTTTGGGACCCTTGTTTGTTTTTTAATATTTTTATAAATGTTTATTTATTTTTGAGAGAGAATGCGATCAGGGGAGGGGCAAAGAGAGAGGGAGACACAGAATATGAAGCAGCTCCAGGCTCTGAACTGTCAGCACAGAGCCTGACGTGGGGCTTGAACCTGCGAACTGTGAGATCATGACCTGAGCTAAAGTCGGACGCTTAACCGACTGAGCCACCCAGGGACCCTTAATAGTTTTTCATAATGCACAAAGAATCCTGAAACCAAAGATTATGAGAAGCACTGGCCTTATCTCCCTCACCCTATTGTTTGTGACCTGTTCCCTGGTGCCCCTGTGCCCTGGGCAGGCAGGAGACCTGGTGGCCGGCTTTGTGAGTTCCTGGAGGCTGTGGCGTACTGGCCCCAGGTCTCAGGCCGCCCTCCCCAGTCCTCCCTGCTTCCCAGTGAGGGCCTGTTGGTATTTTGGTGTCCCCGTCCTTGGGTCCCTGAGACTCTGCCTTGGTCTTCCTTCTCTTCCTGCCCCAACACCAGCGTCACACATGTCTTATCGCTAAACGGGGTTGTGGCTGCTTCCAGACGCTTGCGTCTTGCAGCTGTGGTAGCTTGCTTTTGTTGTAAATATGTCTGTGGCTTGTGGCTTTGCGGTCTGTTGCTCAGTTTTATGTGGGATTCCAGGAAATTCTTAGGCCACTGCTGTTTTCCCCAAAATTGTTTTTGTCTGGGCGGCCTGCCTGTCTTGTAGTTAGCTGTTAGCAGTCCTCCCAAAACAGGCTCCTTTGTCTTTTTGTTTTACTTGTCGGGCAGCTTTATTGAGGCACACTTCACATGGTGAAAGTCAGTCCCCTTTTTGTGTGTGTTTCTGAGTGGTGGCAGATGCATGCATCCTGTGGGCCACTGCCGCTGTCAGGAACCCGGTCTTCGTCTGTCGGTTCTGCTCCCGAGGGGCAAGTGTCGGACTCTTCAGCCACAGTTGTGGGTTTCCCCTTCTGGACCCACTGGTGTGGCCTGTTGTGTGTTGAAGCCCTGTTCTGCGTGCGCACGCCTCCTTCGGCGGTGCCCTCTGCAGCCCGGTGGAAGCACATCTGCGAGACCTCGCTTGCCTGGTACTGACATAACCACCCTGGCCTTCCTTTGACCCATGTTTGCAGGGCACATGCTTTCCTGTCCTTTCACTTTTCACCTGTCTTTGTCTTTAAAGTTAAAGGAGATTTCTTTAGGCAGTGTGTCGTTGGGTTTTACTCTTGTATACGTATCTGATGGTCTTTGCTCTTATTTATTTATTTGTGTCTTTGTTTCTTTCTTTATTTATTTAGAGAATCACAAGCAGGCTCTGTGCTGTCAGCTCAGAGCCCAGCACGGGGCTTGAACGCAAGAACTGCGAGATTGTGACCTGAGCCGGAGTCAGACACTTAACTGACTGAGCCCCCCAGGCGCCCCTGACATCTTAATGGTGTTAAGATTTATGCCATCCGCTACTCATTTTTCTCTATTTTCTGCCTTTTGGATTGAAATTTGTTATGATTCCAGTTTATCCCACCATTGGCTTTGTGATGTTTGCAGTGAATGCCCCGGGGTCTCCAGCGTGCGTCTCTAATCTCTGCTGACGCCACGCCAGTTGATGTGGTGTGAGAATCTCACAGTGACCAGGCTCCAAATCCTCCCTCCCCCTCTTGTTTATGTTTTACTTTCATATATGCTAAAAACCCACATTATGGTGCTGTTATTTTTCTTTAAGTAGTTATCTTGCAGACTGATTACACATGCAGGCAGCCTGTGGTTGGCCTTCATTTAGCCCCTCACAGACAGTGCTCTCCCTCCATGTAGACGGTGCCCGGGACCCTGCCCTTGCGGCCACCCCCTAGCGCAGGCCCGTGGTGACAGTGAGTTCTGTCTCTTCTGTGTGCCTAAGAACGTCTGTGTTCTGCCTTCATTTGGGGGCGGTATCGTCACACGCGTCGAGCCCTCCAGGCCTGCACACGCTGCCCCCGGGCCGCGTGCCCTGATTCTGGCGGGAAGCGGGCTGCTCTTTGGGCTTCTCTGCTCCTCTGCTTGTAGCGTTTTCTTTGGCTGCTCTGAGGTTTTCTCTTTCGGGCCTGGGTAGGATGGTTTTACTCTTCTGTTTTCTTCTCTTTCGTGTTTATCCTCCTTCTCTCCCCCTGAGCCTCTTGGACTCTGATCTGGCACCTGCTTGTCCCAGAGCCTCCTCACCAGGCAGCCCTGTGCTTCCCGGCCGGACTCGCCTCCCGGGATCTCATCACGCGTGCTGGGGTATCTGATGTCGGCTCAGCTGGTGGGTGCTCTGCTCTTTTTTCTGTTTCTGTTTTCAGTTTGGGTTAATTACATGGACCTTTTTCAATTCAGTGCCTTTTTCTTCCTTGTTGACTATACATATTGGTGAGCCAGTCAGATGCATTCATCTGTTTCCACCTTGTGTTATTTCTGGCATCTTCATTTGACTTTCCTAACATTACCAGTCTGCCCGTGCTGCCTGCTCTGGCTCCTGGCCTTGTGCTCCGACTCCCGAGCAGAGCCCCTCGGCCTCAGCACCACTGCCGCTGTGGGCCAGATGAGTCTCTGTGCAGGTCTGTCCTGTGTGCGGTGGGCGTTTAGCAGCATCTCATCTCGCGACAACTGTAAATGTCCGTGATGTTGTCAGGTGTCCGCTTCACAGAATTCCTGATGTTTGTTTGTGCCACCTCTTTGCTCTGGCTTTCCTGGTCTCCCTCCCCACGTGCAGCCACTGTGACCTGTTTTAATTTTTCCTTGTGTTTTCTCCATAGTTTTACATGACTTGCTTTCTGCTGTCATTCCTTGATCGCCTCCTTGGGAGACCCTGCCTGCTGGCTTCTGACTGGGGAGGGGGTGCTCACCTTTTAATTTCTTTCTCACCACCTCACCTGCAGTCTGCGCTATGTCCTCGATTTTGGTTAGAACAGTATTTATCATTTTCAAAACAGATGATGGAAATGTTCAAAACTGAGCCAGCGGTGTGCTTGGAATACGTTCCCCTCCTCAACATTTTATCTTTCTCAGAGTTAATAATTTTCTCATTTTTCATTGTGTTTGTACCCATTCTAAATTCAGTCCTAAAGTGATAGAATTGCACATTTTTGTAGGTGTTTTCAGCATATCAGGTCAGTCTGTATTGTAGCTTTCTCATCTTGGTGGTATGTAACCTTCAGTATCTTTGTACGAAAGGCGGCTTGGGAGGTAAGTATCCGAGACTCCATGTTCTGGAAATGCTTCATCTCAGGACAGTAGTCTAGGTTGGACACTGTTTCCTTTTTCTATTGAGATCACTCCTCTTCGTTCTGGTTGTCACTGTGCGGGGCCGCGCAGTCCTTGCCGGCGGGTGGCCGTCTCCTCTGTGCATGCTGCTGCCCTGCTGGGAGTGCGCCGCTGTCCCGGGCCGCCAGCGGCTCCCCGTAGCAGGGACGTGCGTGCCCTTCGTGCTGGAAACCTGTTGCCCTTGCTTGTTGATCCTTTCCTTTTCTCCGTGTTCCCTTCATTTTAGGTCTCCTAGATGGAGCTTCTAGTTTTCTTCTATTTTCCATATTTTTGACTTTCCGCTTTACTTTTGGAAACTTCCCCATCTGTCTTCCAGCAGTTCTGTGGAAATTTCCATTTCTTCTACTTCCTTCTAATTTTCTGAGAGCTCACTCTTGTTTCCCGAGCGTGTGTCTTCCTTCATAGCCTCCTGTTCAGTGTGAGGACGGCCACAAGGTCTGTTTCTCTAGGGGCACCGGTGAGTTTCTTACATACTCTTCTTCTGCCCCGGCGTGTGCTCCTCACACTGCTGCTGATTTCCACTTGTTCGCTTTGGTGTCTGTGCTTTGTCTCCATCTTCCCCCCTCAGGCACGTGTCAGTCAGGGAAGGTGGGGGGCACGGTCAGCTGAGCAGTCGCCAGGCAGGGAATGGGGGTCTCCTCGGAGGCTGAAGTGGGGGTGCACCTGGGCCACATTCAGCCCGTTGTCTGTGCGGTAGCCCTTTCTTGGTGTTTTGCTCTGGACGCCGTGACCGCCTCTGGGTTCCGTTGATTCACAGTGAGGTCCCATCACTGACCCACAACATCCTTCCCATCCGGCCTGGTGTTTGTCCATTTTTCCTCAGTACCTGGCCCAGACCCCAACTTGCCCAGGACTTTTTCCTCGTTTTGACAATTTAACCACCCACTCCTCTGCCACTGCGTGTTGGCCACTCGTCAAGCTCACTGGTCTGTTCTGGTGGGTGTGCAGAGGATGGAGCCCTGCTTGCCCTCTGCATTCCCAGCCCTGCGCGGGAGCCCTCGGAGTCTGCCTTGACTCCCATCCGCCAGGCCTCTCCCCGAAGACCCTGTCGCTGACCCTGGTCCTGTCTGATTGCAGCTGGGCAGGTGCACCAACAGCGTGGTCAAGCACGAGCTGATGCGCCCATCCAGCAAAGCGCCACTCTTGGTGCTGTGTGAAGACCACCGGGGCCGGATGGTGAAGCACCAGTGCTGTCCCGGCTGCGGCTACTTCTGCACAGCGGTGAGTGCCCGGCCAGCCGTGCAAGTGCCAGCGCTCACTGCCTCCCTCCACTGGCTGGCAGCTGTGGCAGACACCTCCTGCAGCTCCTGAGTCTGGGGGCCTGCCTGGAGGGCCCTTCCCCGCATATGCTCCCTTTTTGCTGCATTTGAGGCTTTGGCCTCCCGGGGACAACAGGGACAGGCGAGCCGGGCACCCTCGGCTCTCCTGCTCGCTGTGTCTGAATGCAGGGCAGCCTTTCTCCCGGGCAAGGCCTGCCTCGCCTTCTGCTTTGCCTTTATCTCCTGGTGGTTAGGGTCTTGTTCACTCCCTGTACACCTGCGCCCACTGATGCCTAGGGCGCCTGGAAGAAGGCGGGGAGCCCTGTGGTTCACTTGGCCTATGGCTGAGACACCCGCTTGGGCCGGAGCTTCTCCATAGTGGCTGCTCTTTGGATTTCACACCTGTGTGCCCTTCCTTGTCTTTAGTGTCCTTTGTTGCTTCTGCTAAAACACGGAGGGAAACTGCTTCTCTGTGTCCGTTGACCCTTAGCTCCCAGCAAGACCACCCTACTCTTCCTGCTTCTCATCCTGCCAGAGGTTTACCTCCTTAGTGGCCAGCCAGAGTCCTTTTTTTCGAGGCCATCAGGGGTTTTCCTCAAGTGCCCGCACAGTCATGCTGGGTGATCTCTGGAGAGCACTGTTCCTCCTGACGCTCTGTTGCGCGATTCTATTCCTGGATTATCCCCTGGGGGTCCTTCTTGGGGCCTTGTCTTCTGGGGCCTCTCTCCTCTGGTTAGAACTGCTAGAGGGTGAGGCTTTGGCCCCTTGAAGGGTGGGGGGCAGTCAGGTGGCCTTCCCCCTTCAGCAGGGATGTAGGATCCCTCGTCTCCTGCTTACATAGCCAGGAACTGGGGACCCCGACTGGCCTCTGGACCCCATCCCACATGCAGGCTCAGGAGCACTGTGATTACTTCTTTACGTGTTTAGCCCTAATTTTAAAAAACAATTTCTCCTCTTCCCATTTTTAGGGTAATTTTATGGAATGTCAGCCTGAGAGCAGCATCTCTCATCGTTTCCACAAAGACTGTGCCTCTCGAGTTAATAACGCCAGCTACTGTCCCCACTGTGGGGAGGAGATCTCCAAGGCCAAAGAGGTGACCATCGCGAAAGCGGACACGACCTCCACCGTGACGCCGGCCCCTGGGCAGGACAAGAGCTCGTTGGTGGAGGGCAGGGCCGACACTACCACGGGCAGGTACATGCCCAGCGGAGCCTTGGGCAGCTCTCTTGGAGACCCGTGTCTCTCTAAGTGTTCGCTGCTGTGTGTGTGTGTGTGTGTACATGTCCGTGCGTGTGTGTGCACGCGTCTCTGTCTGTGCCCCTCTGTGTGACCATACACATCCATATGTGTGTTGCATATGGGTGTAATATGAAACATTAGCTCCGGCTGCCACAGTTTATTTATTACTACATTGTTTTTTGAAGGCCCTAGGTAACCAAAAAAAAATGTTTTTAAGGGAAGTGTTCATTTTGGGAGTATCTAATATAATAAATATTATACTGATACAGAGAAAAATAAAAGTTTGTTGAGGGTCATTTAAAAGAGCCTTGAATTGTAGACCTATCAAACTGAATATTGGAAGGAGGACAATTCCTTCTTTTTTGCTAATGTATAAATTTAACATATCTTGAATCAGAGTCCCAGGGGGATTTCTGTCCACTGGGGAGAGCGGTGGGGTTTGATAGATCCAACCAGCAAGCTCATTCACAAAAGGAAACTTGAATGTGGTCCTAGAAGCCCTGGAAAAGTTTCCCTTGCTTTGAATGTTACTTTTTTCTGGGAGTTTGCCCTCAAACTGGACTCTGATCCAGGACCTAAACCGAAAGTGACTCTGAAGGTATTTTCATCCTCAGAGAGCAGCGTAGCTGGAAGGGTCTGAGTGAATCATGTTTGTGCTTTCGTTGATTTCCACAAGAAGCGGAGTTTTTCACGTGTCTAACACTCAGCATCTTGTCTGTTTCCTACCCTCGAAGCACTGCTGGACCATCGCTTTTGGAGGACGGCAAGCTGCAGAGCACGGCCCCCCAGGCAGCCGAGGGCTTCGACCCCACAGGGCCCGCGGGGCTGGTGAAGCCGGCTCCCGGCCTTTCCCAGGGACCAGGGAAGGAGACCTTGGAAAGTGCTCTGATCGCTCTAGACTCAGAAAAGTAAGAACCAGGGGCGCCTGGGTGGCTTAGTCGGTTAAGCGTCCGACTTTCGCTAAGGTCATGATCTCACGGTTCGTGGGTTCAAGCCCCGCGTTGGGCTCTGTGCTAACTGCCAGCTCAGAGCCTGGAACCTGTTTCAGTCTGTGACTCCCTCTCTCTCTCTGACCCTCCCCTGCTCACACTGTCTCTTTCTCTCTCTCCTAGAAATAAATAGAAAAAATATTAATTAAAAAAGAAAAGAAAAGAAAGAACCAGTCTACGTTTTCAGATGGCTCAGGGCCTGACCCACTCATATCTGCACATCTGGATACTCCTTCCAGCAGATGCTCTTCCCCCTGTGTCAGCCACTGGGCGATTTGCACACACGTCTTTAAATCCCCCACTGCTTACAATACTGCCCTGGCCACACTTCCTAGGTGTCTGCACCCTGTGTGGCGCCACTTGAGGGTCACAGGGCACCCCCACAGGGTCAGGTGGCCCTCCCACAGGATCGGGGTATCCCCACGGGGTCACGGGGCATATCCCCATGGAGACCCTGGTAATATCCATCAGCTTTGTGACTGATGGTTTTCATCAGGACATTTACATATTCTTACACTATTTCAGGAAATTATTGCAAGCTGTTCAGTGTACTAAGAGCAAAAGGTGACGTCCTAAAAGTCACGTGAGGATAGTCTTGGTGAGGCTTTTACAAACATTTCCCCGGATGTTGTTAACCCCTGGCATTGACCTCGGGACATTGGAGCAAATGCTACTTGGCTGATTTCCTCATCTTTGACATGAGGGTTAGATCAAGTGGCCATTCAGGCTTGCAGGCCAGTTCCCAGATAGCACAGCCCTGCAGGAGCGCCATGAGTCTGTGACCTGGGAGCCAGGCAGGCGTCTCCTCCCGGGGAAGTGCACCTGTGCCGGAAGGGGCCTGCATCTCATTACTCTTGCGGAGAGGAAAGCTCAAGTGTTGGGACACATCGCCATGTCCCCCTCAGCTTCTGCCATGTTAGTGTCTAGCCTCATCTGTGGCCCTGGTGTTCTAGTGACTGTTGCGTCTCCCTGCCCCACTCGCCAGGCCCAGACTTTGTGCTGCTGAAGGGGGCAGGCTGGGTCAGGTGTGACCACACTGCCACCACCACCTCTGGGCCTCCCTTGACCCCATGCTACACAGAGACGGTTTGCTCTGATGTCGCAGTATTCAGAAGCCTCAGCAACCATCTCTTTGTGGATGAAGAAGATAGTTGCTCATTTTTGTTGTTTTTATTGGGAGATGCCCGAGCCTGGTGAGTTTGGTGCCCTTTACCCCGAGGCATCAGCAGGTGGACGTCATCCAGATCTTCCATCCTGCAGTTTCCTGTGCATGTGTGTGTGGCAGCAGGTGGGCCAGGAGCCAGGGACTGGCTGCCTGAGGGTCACAGCTGTCCAATGCTTTCCCCGCAGACCCAAGAAGCTTCGCTTCCATCCGAAGCAGCTGTATTTCTCCGCCAGGCAAGGGGAGCTGCAGAAAGTGCTGCTCATGCTGGGTAAGTGGCCTGCGCCCGCGCTGGGGCTGGTGCCCGTCCTGGTGGCCCCAGGAGCAGGCGACAGTGTGATGGTGCCTCTTCTCAGGAGGCAGGTCTTACTTTGTTTCTCTTTATTTGTCTCTCATTTCTCTCTTTCAGTTCTTATACGTGATGTTCGTTTCCTATTATTCATAGTTGTAGAAATACTTCCTATGAATTTCTCATTTTTATAAAGGAATCAGGCATATAATTAAGAGGAGATGTAGATTCAGAAAAAGCAAGATGAGCGAGCTGGGGCTGGCTGTGTCCTGACGGCAGGAAGGCAGGCGCCGGGCCTGTGCTGGCAGAAGCTGCTGTGGGCAGAGCAAGACCGCTGGCAGTGACGTCTGCACACGAGTCTTACAGTTGATGCACCTGCTGGTGCTCCAGGCCCCTTCGCAGTGCTGTCTCTGGCCAGGGAAGGGACCGTAGTTTGATTCTGAACTCACAGCCCAAGGCTTGGTTCCTCTGGATTCGAAAGAGTGATTGAAAAATCTCCTTACTTGACAGTGAAAAAAACAAAAATTTAGCAATTTGTTCTTAAAATATAAGTTATTTAATGTTGACCAAAGTGGGGGTTTTAATTGTTTTCCTTCTAGGCTCGATAGGCTGCTGTGGTCGCCTGGCTGCTCTTTGGCTGGTCTGTCAGCCGAGTGTCCGTGGCAGGCTGCCCAGTGGGCCTCCGCTCTTGTGTTCAGTGGGTGCCTGGGCCTCAGAGGCTGTGCGCACTTGAAAACGCACAAGGGAGCCACCGGGTTAGACAAGGAAAGGGATTTATATAGCGTTAGGTGACTCCTGACCATAGACCCAGCTGTTGAATTTTGTGTGAAACTAGCATACTCTCTTTTGAGTCTTCCCAGCGAACTTGGAGCCTGGCTTTTGCCCTTAGCTGGACACGGGGCGGTGTTGTGCGATGCTGCTGCTCATGGGAGTCTACATGTGTCTTTGCCCGAAGTGGTGGGAACCAGGGGCTGCACCTGAAATAACCAGTGAAACCTGTGTTTTCGCAGTGGATGGAATCGACCCCAACTTCAAGATGGAGCACCAGAACAAGCGGTCCCCGCTGCACGCCGCCGCCGAGGCTGGCCACGTGGACATCTGCCACATGCTGATCCAGGTCGGAAGCGCAGCTCTCCGCAGAGCCTTCCACACGTTCTGTCTTGCTTTTGTCGAGTGCAATTACACAGGATTCATAGTTCTGTGAGTTAGAAAGTCAGATAGCACCGAGGGGCTCGAACAGAAAACCAGGGGCTTCCATCCCTCGAGTCCCAGCACACCCTGGCCCTGCTGTCGTCTTGCAGCTGTTCTCTGGTGGTTACCACTGGCTTTGAAAGTATTGTGCTGCTTATATAGCTGTTTCTTGATTTGTGATTTTCGTCCGTTTTGCAGTCAGTTTTTAGTATTAATTACTGACTTTGGAGTGTGGGAAGGCTTGGCCCGGGCATGCGCACCCCGCCCCCTCCCCCCCTCCAGTCCTCCTTGTTTGACTGTGTCCCTGTGTTGCTGAGATCAGTGGGGAGACCTTGTGTTGGGTGGTCATGACAGTACCTCCAGAGCTGGCCACGTCACGTCTGAGAACGGTGATTGTGTTTCTGTTGTCTCTCAGCCTCCCGCTGATTCGTCCTCACCCTCTCAACAGACTGCACCTTGTCTCCGTGTCACCTGGAAGCCCGTTGCATGCTCCCACGCCTTCTTCCTCCGGGACATCCCCTCTCTGACCCTGCATTAGGTCCCTGTCTCCTGGAGACCACATTTTCAGTCTGAACCTTTATCTCCAGAAGTTTCAGGAAATTTCCTTTAGTCCCCACTGGTCTGAAATTTCACTGTGATGCAACAGTCTTTTGACTCCTTTGGGGCATTTGGTGCATCATATGTTCCTGTCCCTTGTTCTCGGTTTTCTGAGTGCCATCTTCCCATCTGCGTGCCCAGTGTTGCCCTTTGCAGCCCCAGTTTACATGGTAGGCCTTACTGACTAATTCTCTGGTCGTCCTTTCCGACCACACACCATTCCTTCATTTCCAGTTCCCCTTGCTGACAGGTGTTCTCAACCTCCCCCTCCAGCTCCTCTGGGGAGTTTTAATCTATGCAGTCACATCTCGAGATCTTTCTTGCACCCTGAGAGTTCCTTTTTGTGCCTCTGTTCTTCCCTTGTTTCTTTGAAGATGTTATGGGAATTTTGAAATTTTGTCCTGCTCTGTTCATTTGGTCTGCATTTTTTTAGGGTTTTCCTCAAATGCCTGATGATTTCTGTTTCCTTACATCTAATGTGCTAACATGCTGGGACGGGGGGTGCCTTGTCACTGTTGGGTGCCCCGCAGACACTGCCGTCTCAGGAGGAACCACGTGCGGGGTGTCTCCTGAGTGCGCCTCTGTGGGAGCCGGAGGTGCAGGCAGCCAAGGCGCCTGGGTTTCCTGGCTGTCCTGGCCCCGGCTGAGGACGCGGCAGGCATGGGCAGGGCAGGACACCACCATGTTGGTGTTTGCATTTGCACCTTACAGTAGATACACCTGTTGGAGTAGATTCCTGATGCCTAAAAATGTTCTTGCAGACCCTTCCTGGCTTCGTCGCATGCCAAAAAGCCGCTGTTTTTTTGATGTATCTTGTTAAGTAGCATGTTGGTAAATTTGTTAAAAGCTCAGTGTGATAATCTTGGTATTTTATTTTTATTAATTATTTTTAAAATTTATATCCAAGTTAGTTAGCGTATGGTACAGTAATGATTTCCGGAGCAGAATCCAGTGATTCGTCATCCCTTATGTGTAATACCCAGTGCTGATCCCAACAAGTGTCCTTCATGCCCCTTGCCCATTTAGCCCATCCCACCACCCAAAACTCCTCCAACAACCCTCAGTTTGTTCTTTGTATTTTAGAGTGTTTTATGTTTTGCCCCCTCTCCCTCTTTTCATATTATTTTTGCTTCCCTTCCCTTATGTTCATCAGTTTTGTAATTTAAATTCCACATGAGTGAAGTCACCTGATATTTGTCTTTCTCTAACTTTACTTAGCATAATACCCTCTAGTTCTGTGTAGTTGCAAGATTTCATTCTTTTTGATTACCAAGTAATACTCTAGTGTGTGTGTGTGATGGACATTTGGGCTCTTACCATACTTTGGCTGTTGTCGATAGCGCTGCTATAAACTTTGGGTTGCATGTGTCCCTTCAAAATAGCACAGCTGTGTCCTTCGGATAAATACCTAGTAGTGCAATTGCTGGGTCGTAGGTTAGTTCTAGTTTTAATTTTTTGAGGAACCTCCATACTGATTACCAAAGTGGCTGCACCAGTTTGCATTCCCACTAGTGGTACAAAAGGGTTCCTTTTTCTCTGCGTCCTTGCCAACATCTGTCGTTGCCTGAGGTGTTAATTTTAGCCACTCTGACAGGTGGGAGGTGGTATCTCCTTGTAGTTTTGATTTGTATTTCCCTGATGATGAGTGATGTTGAGCACATTTTCATTTTTCTGTTAGCCATCTGGGTGTCGTCTTTGGAAAAGTGTCTATTCATGTCTTTTGTCTATTTTGTCACTGGATTATTTGGTTTTCGGGTGTTGAGTTTTATAAGTTCTTTACAGATTTTGAATACTAATCCTTTATCTGATATGTCATTTGCAAATATCTTCTCTCATTCTGTCGGTTGCCTTTTAGTTTTGCTGATTGTTTCCTTCACTGGGCAGAAGCTTTTCATTTTGATGAGGTTCCAACAGTTCATTTTTGCTTTTGTTTCCCTTGCCTCTGGAGACATGTTGAATAAGAAGTTGCTGAAGCAGAGGTCAAAGAGGTTATTGCCTGATTTCTACACAAGAATTTTGATGACTTCCTGTCTTACATTTAGGTCTTTCATCCATTTTGAGTTTATTTTTGTGTATGATGTAAGAAAGTGATCCAGGTTCATTTTTCTACATATTGCTATCCAGTTTTCCCAGCACCACTTGCTGAAGAGACTGTCTTTATTCCATTGGATATTCTTTCCTGCTTTGTCAAAGATTAGTTGACCATACGTTTGTGGGTCCACTTCTGGGTTCTCTATTCTGTTCCATTGACCCGAGTATCTGTTTTTGTGCTAGTACCGTACTGTCTTGATGATTACAGCTTTGAATACAGAGATGTATTACATCTTGAAGTCCAGAATTGGGATGTCTCCATCTTTGGTTTTCTTTTTCAGGATTGCTTTGGCTAATTTGGGGTCTTTTCTGGTTCCATGCAAATTTTAGGATTGTTTGTCTAGCTCTGTGAGGAATGCTGGGGATTTTTCGAAAGGGATTGCACTGAATACGTAGATTGCTTTGGGTAGTATCGACAGTTTATCTGTTCTTCCAGTGAACAGGTATGGAATATTTTTCCGTGTGTGTGTGTGTGTGTGTGTGTGTGTGTGTGTGTTCTTTATTCTTTCATAAGCTTTCTAGCATTTGGTTTTTCACCTCTTTGGTTAAGTTTATTCCTAGTATTTCATAGTTTTGGTGCAGTTGTGAATGGGATTGATTTCTTAATTTCTCTCTCTGCTGTTTCATTATTGTTATATAGAAATGCAGCCGATTTCTGTGCAGTGATTTTATATCCTGCAACTTTGCTGAATTCATGGATCAGTTCTAGTGTTGTTGTTGTTTTTTATGGAATCTTTTGTGTTTTCCATATAGAATATCATGTTGTCTGTGAAGAGTGAAAGTCTGACTTCCTCCTTGCTGATTTGGATGCCATTTATTTTCTTCCAACACTATGTTGAATAACAGTGGTGAGAGTCTTGGTATTTTAATAGAAGCTTTTAGTTTA
This sequence comes from Hyaena hyaena, assembly GCF_003009895.1. Classification (NCBI taxonomy): domain Eukaryota; kingdom Metazoa; phylum Chordata; class Mammalia; order Carnivora; family Hyaenidae; genus Hyaena; species Hyaena hyaena. Next base: position 485,111 of record NW_024081542.1, read on the forward strand.
GATAATACTTCCTGTGATTTTTGGCATTTATTCATTCATTCATTCATTTAATTTTAAACGCTTATTTATCTTGAGAGACAGAGTTGTGTGCACACACACCAGGGAGGGGCAGAGAGAGAATCCCAGAGAGAATCTGTGCTGTCAGCACAGAGCCTGAGTTGGGGCTCAAACTCACAAACTGTGAGGTCATGACCTTAGCTAAAATCAATAGTCGGATGCTTAACTGACTGAGCCACCCAGGTGCCCTCAGATATATCTTTTTTAATTTCCTTTGTTGCTGTCTTTTGGGTTGATATTTGTTTTAATTGTCTCATTTCCTTTCTTGTCACTCCCTTGGAGGCTACATACTCTTTGTTGCCTTCAGAGGTCGCTCTGTGATCTGGTGTGCAGTGTTGTGTCCTTCATCTGGAGACAGGCGAGGTGAGGGAGCTGCAGGCACAGACGGGGGGAGGGAAGGTACGCCGGCTGCTGAGCTCCAGCAGGGAGGCCTGTGGAGGCCTCGGACGCAGGTTCAGGAGAAGCCTGGCGGGACGTGGGGGCAGCTGAGGGGGCCACTCAGAGTGGTCACACAAGGGTTGCCTCTTGGCAGTGACAGTGACAAGTGGCTGACCTGAAAGAGGACAAGCTTGTTGGAGAGAGGTCAAGGGCAGCTGGCCTGACCATCAGAGTAGTGACCTCGGGTGCTGGTGCTCTGAGGGAGAGGGCTGGGAGTCAGCGTTCCAGCCGGTGTCCTCTCTTCCCTGTCCTGTGGAGGAGGGCGTGCTTTGTGCTTCTTCGAGGGTGGACTGGAGGCCCATTACAGTGCAGGACTGTTGTAGGATGGGGGGCGAAGCAGGACGTGGGGCCCAGTCACCCTGATGGTTCCGTTTGTTGGGTGAGGGGGCCGCCCAGGCTTCTCCTCACTCTTAAAGACCGGTATGGGGGCTTCTTGGGAGACAGTGCTCTGGATTTGGAATTCTAGGTTGCTCGTTCTTTTCTCTCGCTTTGTTCAAGGAATGATCCCACTGTCTTCTGGTTGCCATGCTTGCTTTTTAAGAAATTAGCTTGTCACTCCTTTTAAAGGACCTATTTTCTCTTTGGTCTTTTTTTTTTTAAAGAAATATTTTTCTTGGCTTTAATGTTTATTTATTTATTTTGAGAGAGAGAGAGAGAGTGCAAGTGTGAACGAACATGGAGGGGCAGAGATAGAGGGAGAGAGAATCCCAAGCAGGCTGTATGCTGTCAGTGCAGAGCCTGACTTGGGGCTTCAACTCACAACCCAGGAGATCATGACCTGAGCCAAAATCAGGAATTTGATACTCAACTGACTGAGCCACCCAGATGCCCTGGCCTTTCCTTTCTTTTCTTTTCTTTTTTTTAATGTTAAAGTGTGTGTGTGTGTGTGTGTGTGTGTGTGTGTGTGTGTGTATGCATACAGAGGTCCTTATATAAGCGTGTATTAATAAATCGTAAATTGCACCCACCTCAGCCCAGGTCAGGAGGCAGCACTCCCCACCCCCCCCGGAGGGGGCAGCTCTCCAGGCTCTGATGGTGACAGCTCCAGTGTGTGCACTTCTCTGGCTTGACCACCTTGCAAACGTCCTCAAACCATGTGGCTTACCTGTGTCTGCCTCTCAGCTTTATGCTCATCGAGTCCCACAGTGGGAATTCTTATGTATCTGCCTTTCAGTCCAAGTGCAGAAGCCTGCCTTGTGCCCGTGACACTGAGGGAGGAGGTGTGCCTGAGCTCTGGTCCCAGGCCTGCCTCTGCTACCCTTGTGTGAGTTGCCGTCCTGGGAAAGCAAGCGGGCGCAGGAGCACTATGCTTATCTGCAGCTTCTTGTGGGTCTTAACCTGTTGTGAAATAAAATATTCCTTATTGTGGAAAACCAGCCCTTTTTAGTGCTGTTCTCTGTGACCCCCTTGGCTGACGTGATGTCTGGGGCTCGGCTCCACCTGGCTGGATTCTAAGCCTGATGTTTAATTCGCTGGCCTAGGCTGCTCACCCCCTGAGCTTGGGAGCCTGTGATTTTGGGTATTTTTCTCCCTCCAGAACCTGAGCTTTTCTTGAGTTTCCCCAGGAAAGCTATGGGGCGGGTTTTTCTAGTTTGCCCTGAATCCAAGCAAGGGTGTTGTTTCTTGGAGGCTCAGCTTTTGTGGGGTGTCTCCCACCCCACCCCGTCCACTGGGCAGGCTCTGGCTCTGCGCCCTCTCCCCAGTCCCAGGGCAGCAGTAACACCACTGCCACCTGGTGTGGCCAGCCCGCACTCTCCTGGGCTCCTGTTCTGTCGGGGTCTGAGGAGTGTCCCGGCCCAGCCAGGAGCGCCTGTGAAGAGCGGTTTTGATACCTTCCCATCTGTTTAGTTTTCATCCTCAGGTCTCACTGGGAGCAGCTCTTACTTTATTTGGGCCCTGACCTACTGCAGTGTGGCATGCCTTGCCACATGTTTCTTTCTGTTTGAACTTAAATGACAAAGTTAAATGAAAGGAAGTATGTGCTCTCCGGCCTTCGGCTGCATCCCCTCCCCAGGCTCAGTGCTGTGTGCGCAGGGCGGCTGTGCTGGGCACAGATGGAGAACTCCAGCGCCAGCACTGGGGACATCCGTGGTGCGGGCATCCCTGCCACTGGTCACTCAGCAGCCGCCCCGACTTGGGTCCAGGTGCATGTGTCCCCACTGGCAGGTCAGCTCCATCCGTTCCCCAGCTCTGGGGTGCCTGTCCCCCTGTCCCCCTGGTGTTAGTGTTACTGCCGTGAGCCTGTGCGGTGTCTTCTAACACAGACAGGTGTGTGTGTTCTAACAGTCTCAGATCCACACCTGTTGCACTGACCTCTGAGCCTAGGGACCTGCCATGAACTGCACACACTCACACAGGATCTTGCACACTCTGTACGCTCATGTCGGGACATTGTGGGGAATGTGGAGGGGGTTGGGGCCGGCCTAGGCTGTGGTGTGTCTGGCCCAGAGCCTGTACAGAGTCCATCCTGCTGGATGGACGGGAACTTCTCCCTGGGGACCTGCTTCCCTGTTTTCACCATTCCCTCTGTGGGAATCCCATCAGTCATGTGGGGATCTCCTGGTTTGACTCTTTTCTCTGTCTCCTCCCTTTGTCTCTTGGTCTTCCCTTCCTTTTCCTGGTGATGATCACTTTCTTCTGGGCCAACTCACGTGGTGTCAGTTCTTGATTGTGTGTTCCTGTGAAGGTCTCTGTGCTCGTGTGTGGGGTTGGTCACTTGTTGCCCCTGCTTTCGCTCAGTCACACTGGGAATTAGTCGTGGGTCCTCAGACCTGCCCCTGAAATCTCAGGGAGAGCCTGGCCCTCTGACCCCGACCTTCAGCTCTGATTTTGGCCAGCAGCCCCACCCTGCCCTCTGGAATTTGCCAGAAGTCTCCTTCAAGGCTCCTTGAATCACCTCAGCTCACTGGTTTCCCTGTGCAACACCCTGGGTCTATTTAAAAATTTCTTAACTCATTTAAAAACATTTTTTTATGTTTATTTATTTTTGAAAGAGAGAGGCAGAGCGCGAGTGGGGGAGGGACAGAGAGAGAGGGAGACACAGAATCCGAAGCAGGCTCCAGGCTCTGAGCTGTCAGCAGGGTTTGACATGGGCCCCAAACTCATGAACTCGGAGATCACGACGTGAGCTGAAGTCGGATGCTTAACTGACTGAGCCACCCAGGTGCCCTGCTTGTTTTGTTGTTTTTGCTTTTAATTGCTAACAGCAAAAACAATACTATGCTTAGCCTTTCCCTAATAAGTATTTATTTTATAAACTAAACATTAGTTTTTGGTACATCAGTTTAAGAAAGTAGATGGTTTCCCCCATGGGGAAAAAGGTTTCAGTTGTGAGATAGCCGATTTGCTAGCACACAACCTATTTTGAAGTTGGGGGCTTAAATTTCAAACAGACTGAAGTCGATCTGTGTGTGCTTGCTAGCTCATTAGTTTTCCAAGTACCTGCTCTACTGGAAGAATTAGAAATTGCTTCAAAATACATACTACTGGAGATCAGTTTTTGTTGTGCTTATTTTGTTTAGGAAGCCCTAAAACAGCTAGAGAAAGAGGTCACTGAACTAGGGTGTCCTTTGGTCACTGTAGGGCAGATCACTGCACGCCTCCTGGCTCAGCCTCGCTGAGCGGCCCCCCCACATCCCTTCTTTGCCTGCTTTATTATTTTTTTATAGTTTTGTTTTGAAACTGAGAGAGACAGAGCATGAGCAGGGGAGGGGCAGAGAGAGACAGAGAGACACAGAATCTGAAACAGGCTCCAGGCTCTGAGCTGCCCGCACAGAACCAGATGCGGGGCTCGAACCCACAAACTGTGAGATCATGACCTGAGCCAAAGTCGGACACTTAACCAACTGAGCCACCCAGGTGACCCACCTTCTTTGCCTGCTTTAAACAGTTATCATTTCTTTCTCATTTCTAAAGGTATTGTCACTAACGTGCTTTAAACATTTTCTATCGAGTGGAGATGAAAATGCTCTTTTTAAAAAAAAAAATTTTAATGTTTATTTGTGAGAGAGAGAGGGAGAATGACAGAGGGGCAGAGAGAGAGGGAGACACAGAATCCAAAGCAGGCTCCAGGCTCTGAGCTGTCAGCACAGAGCCTGATGCGAAACTTGAACTCACAGATTATAAGATCATGATCTGAGCTGAAGTCGGACACAACCAACTGAGCCACGCAGGCGCCCCAGAAATGCTCTTCTTGAACTAAAGGTTTGGCAGTAATAGAACAATCTTGTCTTTGAATTCAATTCTGAAGACTCAGTTACGGTTGGTCATTAGAAATGATTTTAACATAGCTCATGAGCTTAGTGCTTGCAAGGGTCTGAAGCGTCAGAATGTGAGCTAGGTGGGGGCTACCATGGCGGCTCCCCCACACCTGAACTGTCCTGTGTCACCAGGCGGGCGCGAACATTGACACCTGCTCAGAAGACCAGAGGACCCCATTGATGGAGGCGGCAGAAAACAACCATTTAGACGCGGTGAAGTACCTCATCAAGGCCGGCGCCCTTGTGGACCCTAAGGTACGCCACCTGGTCAGAATCACATTCCTGTTTTATGTCAGAATTTTTCATAAAGATGAGCTGGGAGCGGTTCCTCGTTGGAGCAGCTCTAGGAACTGGCAGCCAGCAGATGTCCGCCTGGTTGTCCAGAAGCAGTTGTCCGCTCGCCTCGCGCGGTCGTGGGTCCGTCCGGGAGAACACTAGTGAGCGCCGGGTCTGCCGTGCCTGACGATGGTCACAGCAACTAGTAAGGAGTCTGCCGTGCCGAGTCCCTGCCCCCTTCATTTTGTACACTTGCCTTCTTCTGACTTCTACTTAGAGCCGTTAGACACCCCCCTCCAAAATTTTGAGCATACGAATTGAGAAGAAGAAGCAAAATGATCTCTGTTCATAAATGGTACAGATTTTATATGTAGAAAATCCTAAAAAACCCACACAAAATCTAGAACAAATGCATTCAGAGAAGTTATAAGATACAAAATTAATACAGAAACATCAGTTATATTTTTATACACTTGAAATGAACTATCCAACAAAGAAATTAAGAAAAAATTCCATTTACAGCAGCATCAAAAAGAGCAAAATATTAGGAAAACTTAACCAAGGACACGAAAGACTCGTATACTGAAAACCACAAAACATTGCTGGAAGAGATTAAAGAACTGACTTAAGAGTGTGGGAGCACGTGCTGTGTCCACGGGCTGGAAGAATGAACACTGTTAAAATACCAGCACCGCCTGCACTGAGCCACAGATTCGGCACAATCCCCGTCAGAATCCCGAGTTTCCCACAGAAACAGAATAGCACATCCTGAAATTCATACGGATCTCAAGCGACCCTGAACGGCCAAAAAAATCCTGTAAAAGAATAAAGCTGGAGGCCCCACACTTCCTGACTTTAAAACCTACTACAGAGCTACCATAATCAACACAGCACAGTGCTGGCGTGAAGACAGAATGTCCCAGAAACGAACCCTCACATAGATAAAATGATTTTCGGCAGGGTGCCAAGACCACGTAGTGGGAGGAAAGGGCCGTCTTTCTAATGAACGGTGTCAAGAAGAGGATATCTCCACATGCAAAAGAATGCAGTTGGGACCTTACTTTACACTGTATTTAGATATTAATTCAAAATGGATCAAAGATCTAAATGTAAGAGCTTAAACCATAAATCTCTTAGAAGAAAGATAGAGGAAAATCTTCACAACATTCATTGGGTATGGCAATGATTTCTTGGATATGACACCAAAAGCACAGACAATAAAATTAAAATGGATAAACATCATCAAAATTAAAACCTTTGGTGTGTCAAAGGACACTATTCCAAAGTGTGAGAGACAATTCATGGGATGGGAGAAACAGTCATAAATTCTGATAGGGGATTCCTAACCAGGATATATGAACTCCTACCACCCAATAACAAGAGTCCAACCCAATTCACATTTCCTTTTTTTTTTTTAATGTTCTATTTATTTCTGAGAGAGAAAGAGAGAGAGAGAGAGACAATGCGAGCAGGGGAGGGTCAGAGAGAGAGGGAGACACAGAATCCAAAGCAGGCACCCGGCTCTGAGCTGTCAGCACAGTGCCCAACACGGGGCTCAAACCCACAAACCGTGAGATCATGACCTGAGCCGAAGTCGGATGCTCAACTGAATGAGCCACCCGGGAGCCCTATAGTCCAACCCAATTCAAAGTGGGTAAGGAGTTTGAGTAGATGTTACTCCGGAGAGGATCTATAAATAGGCAGCACACGACAAGATACTCAGCATCACCAGTCATCAGGGAAATGCAAATCAAAACCACAGTGAGAGTCGCCTCACCACCCCTTTGGGGCAGCTGTTATCTAAACATGGAAAGTAAGTGCCTGCAAGGGTGCGGAGAAACCAGAGCCCTCACGCACCGCTGGCAGGAACGGAAAATCATGCAACTGCATGGAAAACTGGGGTGGGTCCTCAGAAACTGAAACATAGCGTTACCATGTGGTCCAGCATTTCCAATCCAGAAACTGAAAGCAAGCACATGAATCACTGTTTGCACCCCCACGTTCTTAGCAGCAGTATTCACAGGGCGAGAAGGTGGAGACACACCAAGTGTCCACCTGCGGGGGGACTGATCAGAGAAAAGTGGTCTGTGCACATCGCTGGTCATCAATCAGCTGCTAACGGGAAGGACGTCCCAGCGCTGGCGCTTTGCTGAGTGAGACCAGCCCACTGGGACACAACTCATCGTGTAGGACCTACTCGTGTGAGGACCCAGGGGCGTCAAATTGTAGACATTGGAAGTGAGTTAAAAGATATCAGGGGCAGGGCGGGCGTCCCTTCTTAGTGGACCCCATGCTGCCCTCCAGAGTCCGTGCCCACGGTGGCACAGCAGCATGAATGGGATCACTGCCACTTAATTGTACACTTAAAAATGACTAAAATGACAGATTTTGTGTTGTACGCATGCGCGTGTGTGTACGTAGGGCCACAGTAAAGATGATCTCATAGTCTCACAGTAACACATAATTTTCTAACATACTTTTTTTTTAAAAATATTTTTATTTATTTCTAGGAGAGAGACAGAGAGAGAGAGAGAGAGAGAGAGAGAGAGACAGCGTGAGCAGGGGAGGGTCAGAGAGAGAGGGAGTCACAGACTGAAACAGGCTCCAGGCTGTGAGCTGGCAGTCAGCACAGAGCCCGACGTGGGGCTCGAACCCACGAACCGCGAGATCATGACCTAAGCGAAAGTCGGACGCTTAACTGACTAAGCCACCCAGGCGCCCCAAAGCTTATCATACTTTTCATAGTAATTTATCAGCTTCCTTTTTCCATCAAATTATCACCGTTTTTTTGTCATTAAATATTATTTTATCACATTATTTCAACTGGCTGCATTGTATTTCGTGATCCTGTATCATCGTTGTATTTCATGGTGTAAGGGATCGTTTTTAGTCAGATTTACTTAGTGCTTAGTATTTAGTTTTGCATTTTCACTCTACAGAGTACTTCAATACACATTTTCTTTTTAAAAAATTTTTTTACGTTTATTTATTTTTGAGAGACAGAATAAGACAGAGCATGAGTAGGGGAGGGGCAGAGAGAGAAGGAGACACAGAACCTGAAGCAGCTCCAGGCTCTGAGCTGTCAGCACAGAGGCCGATGCGGAGCTTGAACCCACTAACCATGAGATCATGACCTGAGCTGAAGTCGGATGCTCAACCGACTGAGCCACCCAGGCGCCCCTCAATAAACATTTTCTTAGCAAAGTTTTTGTACATGTTTGATTTCTTTAGGGCGTATTTCTGGGTGTGGAGTTGTTAGATCAAAATATACAATCATTTTTAAGGCTTTTTATATCTCTCTCTGAAGGGCACCGAGAGGGTGTGAGCACTCACTCCTGTCTGCTCTTACCAATGCCAACTATCAGAGGTTTTTAAAAAAAATATTAACAGTTTGATATATAAAAATGGTTATTTATTTGTTTTTTACTATTTTAATTTACTTGTCTTAAAGTGAACACTTTGTGGTATGAAGTTATTCATAAATGTTATGAATAGTTTTTCAAGCTTATGTTTAGTTTTTTGCTTTATTTTTATTTTATATTTACCTTTATAATCTGGAAACTATTATTGTATAGATATCTTAGATAGCTGTTACTTTTAAATTAATTTTATTTTTATGATTTTTTATTTTTTAAAGTTTATTTATTTTGAGAGAGGAAGTGAGTGAGGGATGGGCAGAGAGAGAGAATCCCAAGCAGGTTCTGCACTGTCAGAGCCTGACACGGGACTTGAACTCATGAACTGTGATATCATGGGCTGAGCCAAAATCAAGAGTCAGATGCTTAACTGACTGAACCACCCAGGCACCCCTATAGATAGTTATAGTTAATCCTCTCTGTTACAATGAGTGGGTGAGTCCCACATATACCCCATTCTCTGCTAGGGGACAGATTCCCAACCTCATCATAGGAGCCAGCGCCCAAGCTAAGCACCAATGCAGAGGCAAGAGATTAGTGTTCAGAGCTTTACAGAGGCAGCAAGAGCCTGCAGACAAAGGAACGAGAAGCATCAGTGGCCTGAGGGGAGCAGGCATCTGAAGTGGGCGGCTCGTGGCTGAGTTTAGCTGTAGATTGGGTGAAGTAGAAGAAAGCGGTCACTGAGATTGAAGACTGATTATTGAAATTATTCAGTCTGAAGAACAGGTTGTAAGTTTCCAACTGACGTGTAATTGGACCATCCCAGACTGGATAAATTCAAGGAATACCATACCTAAGCACAGTGTAGTTAAAACTATTGAAAACTGAAAACAGAGAGTCTTAAAAGCAGTTAAAGAACAGCACATTACATGTGGGCAGACAGCATTACAGCGAATCACCACCTTCTCATCTGAAACAATGGGGGAGAAAGCTCAAAATAATTGTCAACCCCAGAAGACTGCATCCAGTAAAAGTGTCCCCCTAAAACAAATTGTGTAATAAAACATTCTCAGTTGAACAAAAACTGGTAGGATTTATTGGTGCATTTGCCCAAATAAGGATGGGAAAGCTGCCTGAGAGTCAGCCTGGGAACAGTGCCTGCGAAAGACTGTTGTTTTCTTTAAATTTCCTAGAAGATAGAGGCACCTGGGTGGCTCAGTCAGTTAAGCATCCGACTTTGGCTCAGGTCACTATCTTTCGGTTCGTGGGTTCGAGCCCTGCATTGGGCTCTGTGCTGACAGCTCAGAGCCTGAAGCCTGCTTCCGATTCTGTGTCTCCCTCTCTCTGCCCTTCCCCTGCCTGCACGCACACACAGGTGTGCTCCCTCGTGCTTTCTCTCTCAGAATTAAACATTAAAAAAAAATTAAGTTTCCTAGAAGATAAAAGCCTATTTTTATTATTTTTTTTTTATGTCTGTATTTTATTTTGAGAGACAGAGACAGAGCGTGAGCAGGGGAAGGGCAGAGAGAGAGGGAGACACAGACTCTGAAGTAGGCTCCAGGCTCAGAGCTGTCAGCACAGAGCCTGACACGGGGCTTGAACCCACAGACTATGAGATCATGACCTGAGCCGAAGTCGGACGCTTAACTGACTGAGCCACCCAGGCGCCCCAATCAACGGCTATTTAAAGCAGAGATGATATCTGTACAAGATGCGGTTCTTAGCAGTTTAGAAGTAAGACGTATGCCAGCACCAGCACCACGAGGAGCCTTGAATGGAGCCTACTGTTGTCAGGCTGCCGTTTCTGCTTTGGGAGGCAGTAAGTATCTAGGTAGACCAGTGAAGAGAATAATATTGTCATCCTCAAAGAAAGCACAAATAATTAAAAAGAAATAACAGCTTTAAGGACAATTTAAAAAAATGGAGTAGAGGCAGTGAGATGGAACCCTGAGCAGTATTTGTGTAACTACAGGCAGGAGAGGCGGAATAAACACCAATGGGACAAGGGGCCCTGTCCCCGGCTGTGGTGACGCCACGCCTGAAGACTGAATACGCCAGTACCAGCCGTGTGCTTCTGCAGGGCTCGCGCGTTAAGTGGAGACACAGCTAGAAGTAAAAAGGACGGAGAACGTATATCATGCAAATGGTAAATGTGAGAATCCAAAGGAAAAAAATTTAAGCTTCTAGAAGAGGAAAGGTTATCTTTGTGATTGCAGCATAAGGAAAGATAACCTTCAACAGGATGCAGAAAAGTACAAAAATGATAAAGTCAAGTGAGTTAGAATTAAGAATTTCTAATCAACAGATGTCACAGAGTTCACCAAAGGCAGGCTACACACTCCCAGAAGATTTTGCAATGCACTGGCAAAGGATTCATATGCAAAACTCTAAGGAAGTTCTACAAATAAAAAATCCAAAAGAAAAATGGGCAGAGAATGAGCGGACAGCCCCCAGAAGAGGAAGTCTGAGTAGCCCGCATACTCGGGGAGGGCGCTTCGCCTTTTGAAAAAAAGCCTGAGACCCCTTCGCGCAGCCCTTGGATTTGGTGGTGCTCGAAGCTTGGGCCGCCCAGAGGAGCCGTGGCACCCCTGTGTCCCTGTGGCTGGGCCCCTGCCCCCGCCCCCAGGATGTGTGACCAGGGGACAGTTTTGCAGTGCTCAGTGCATCTTTAAGTAGCACAAAGTCAGATAGAGCACTTGAAAATAAAGCAAACCTTTAAAACTAACAACCATACATTTTTGTATTTATCATACAATTAAAATGTAAAACACCAGTAATAACAGGATTTGACTGGGTTTTCTTGAGAAAAGTAGGTTTACTGATAAACTTCAGTCTTGATAAGAAATATGTCTTACGTGTGTACGAAAATGTAGTATGAAAATGTAGGATTACTGCTCTTAGGGTTGGAAGTGGAGAGAACGAGGGAATAAGGAAACGGGAGCCGGGGAGGAAAGCAAGAGCGGCCCTGTGAGGAGGAGACGGTGCAGGTGTGTCCGCATGTGTCCTTGAGGTGCGGGCACAGGAGGGATCCGTCCGTGAAAGATGCCAGCTCAGGTGTTCACTGCGCCTGGCCGTATCAACGGGGCATGAATGGTCCCCTAGCCCTAGATCCCCGAGTTTCTCCTGGAGCTTCCAGTGGTGGGTGGCTTTGTTTTGTTTTGAGGTGGTTCAGTTAATGGGATATATTTAGCATGCTCGAGGAAGCGGAGCTGAAAGCTACCAGGGAGAATGCACTCAGTCAGCCCCTGGGACGTGTGTGGGGCTGCGGGGCAAGCCTTGCCCCCGTTGTGGGCTCCTACTCTTCTCTGCCACTTACTGTTTTTAATTCTGTGCCATATGGACAGTGAACACCGCATCGTTAGCCCTGGTTTAAACGCGCAGCGGCAACCGTTAACTTGTAGAGGCCCCATGGGCACTGTGACCCTCTGGTCACGTGAGGAGTGCGGTGGCCCGAAACAGTCCCAGGGGCCCTGTTGGAACCGAGGGACAGGTCACTGCACCCGGCCACGTGGAGAAGCCCAGGGTGTGCCACGGCCTGTCCAGACCCTGAGGGAAAGGAAGGGACAGCGGTTCACACGTGCACCCGCAGGCTGTCTTGCAAGTGGAAGAGTCTGTGCCGCCTTAGGCCTCGCCCCATCGGCATCAGAAGCTCGAGGTCTGGAGCCCGGTGGACAGGGCTTGCACCCCGGTTGTACAGCTTCTGACAACAACCCCGCCCTCCTCTGCCTGGGCTCTTTATCGTTCTAGACAACACCTCCCCACTGGCAGGGACAAAGGTTCACCATGGCTGTGCGCCCAGGGCCTGGCACGCCGTGGGTCACGTGATTTTTCTGGATCTAAACGACATTTGTGTTGCAGGACGCAGAGGGCTCCACCTGTTTGCACCTCGCTGCCAAGAAAGGCCACTATGATGTGGTTCAGTATCTGCTTTCAAATGGACAAATGGACGTCAACTGTCAGGTAAAGCCGCGTTCTCCACTTAGTGACATTACCTGGCTGGCTGGCCAGCCAGAGACCCCAGCCTCCTCTGTAGCAGTCCTGGCCCCCTACCTGTTCACTGTGGCCACCCCGGAAGGCCTTGGAAGGCCTGGCCTCACCCACCCTGGCTGCCGCCTCCCCAGGACACCCACTGGCTGCTCCGAGAGCTCAGGCCTGTGATGGCCTCCGTGCTGCCGCCCGGCTGGAGACTCATACCACAGTGACCACCTCGGCCACCTCGGCCTCCTGGCCTAGGTGAACGTGTCACTGCCTGAGGGGGTCCATGACCTCCTGTGTGCCAGGTGCCCTCCCTGCTGTGGTGCTCATCTTCCCACCGAGGGGCTATCGGGGTTCTCGGGCAGGGTCTTTGTATGAAGCGCAGCCCTCGCCGTGAGGAGGCCCCATGTGTGAGTGAGTGACTCAGGAGAGCAGATGAGGGAGCTTCCCTCCCCCTCGTTGGGGCCCACATGACTCTGGGCTCTGGGAAGGCTGTCTTGGCTTCACAGCCTCTGCCCCATGTTATTGCCTCCAACCCAGCTCCTCACAAGCCACCCTGGGAGACCCTCCCCAGGGGCCTAGAGATGCGGCTCCCTGGGGAGGCCCACCCCACTGTTCTCACAGGGTCCACGGGCTAAACCCCTACTCGGTTTCATTTTCTGTCTCCCACTTGGTTGGACTGTGAGCATTTCTTCCCCTGGGCTGGGCTGGCTCCACAAAGCCGCCTTGTCCCTGCAGGGCCCCCAGCGCCCAGGCAGTACCCACAGCCAGCCTGCAGGGACCACCTCACTGCAGTCACGGAAGCTGCATAACTGCCAGAGCGACGAGGCAGCTGGGGAGCGGCTGGGGAGGCTTGAGCTTTCTGCCACCAGCCTGTGAGTTGGCAATGCAGCACTCATTTCCTGAGGGGTTGCTTTTTCTGGTTTAAATAAAACTACCCACGACCACTGAGTAAGGAGAGACAGGCCTGGGTGGGTGGAGGGCGGAAAGCCGACTCGTCAGAAGAACCACGATGGACCCTACAGATGGGGTCGGTCTGGGCAGGCTTCCTGCTGTCTGCCTTTCAGGAAGAAGCCAGAACTGCACACGGCTGCCATTAGTCTCTGGGCCTGGCTGGCGGGCTGGCTGCCGTTCCGGCACCTGCTCCTGCTTCACGCTCGGAGTCTGTGTCACTAGGGCCACTGCTTCCCACCACCCGCGCTGCCGGTCTCTGAGCGTCGGTCTGCTCAGCAGCATTTCTGGTCCTGGTGGGGTGCAGGCAGGTGCTCTCCGGTGTGTTGAGTGTTGTCCTGGTGGTGTCCAGGCTGGAGAGGGACGAGGTCCCGCAGAACCGTCTGTCCCCCTCGGAGCAGAAGTTTGTGAGGGTCACACTGGGTGGTGCTGGCTCCATCCTGCACCCCCTGATATGCCTGGGGCTGTACCCTGAGCCTTGGTTTCCTCATCAACAAAATGAGGACTTGAACTGGCTCCCGCCTCTCGGGGCCACCGCACGTGTCCAGTGAGACTGCCCTTCATGTTACTTGTTTCTAGGAGCTGTGGTGGAGTTTAGGGCTTTGTGTTCTGTTCTGTTTTGTTTTGTTGAAATTAGGATGATGGCGGCTGGACACCCATGATTTGGGCCACTGAGTACAAGCACGTGGAACTGGTGAAGCTGCTGCTGTCCAAGGGGTCTGACATCAACATCCGGGACAACGTGAGTCTCTGGCTTCCACTTGTCCTAAGCAGGTCCTGGAGGAGGACGGAGAGACCAGGGTGTGCAGGGCTGACAGCTGAAGGTTCTGACCGCGGCTCTGTCCTCTTTCTCCATGTTTTCAGTGGTCCTGGGACCCACTGTGGTTTCCCGGGGTTGTTTTGTGTGTTGGCCAACTGCTGGGTATAGACTGAGGGGCAGAAGCTCCTGAGGCCTGCCCGTGAGTGGAACCTGTTTGTCTGAGGCGCGTCTGCATTGAGGAGCCCAGGGCGCACACTGTACCTGCGCAGGTAGATGTGTGAGCGCCACCTCATTCCGCAGTTGCCACCCTGAGCTCAGACCACGAGGGCTAAGGTGCTTGTGTTGAAGGCTGGTTTTGTGGGACAGACTTGGTCTCAGGAAACGGGTTTGGGGCCAAGGTCCGAAGACTTGCCAGTCCCTGTGGGAGTAACCTCCTGGCAGCCTGTGTGTCAGTTGGGAGGCAACTTCAGTGAATTAATTAATTAACTTACTTGTTTATTTTTACATTTATTCAGTTATTTCTGAGAGCACAAGGCGGGGAGGCAGAGATAGAGAGAGGGAGACACAGAATCCGAAGCGGGCTCCAGGCTGCGAGCTGTGAGCACAGAGCCTGACGTGGGGCTTGAACCCACAAACTGTGAGATCATGACCTGAGCCGAAGTTGGATGCTTAACCAACTGAGCCACCCACTTCAGTTAATTTAAAAGGGCATTTCTGGGGAGGTCATTGGGGACCTGCTCTGGAGCAAGGCCAGAGGGACAGGGTCCCAGGGTAGATGGACACAGTGTGCCTTGCAGAGCTGTGCTCACTGTTACAGAAGAATCACCAAAAGCCATAAATAAAAAACCTAGCCACAAACTCATTAAACTGATAATCAAATAAGAAAGCAGGCTGACAGTAGGAGAGGACTGCTCCAAGCACACCATTCAGTCCGGCACAAGCCAGCCTGGAGCCCGAGTATCCGAGGTACAGAGGCAGGTGGTGTCTCCCCGTTCTGAGCCCTGAGTGGGATAGGGCTCTCCAGCTCCTCACTTGAAGAAGGGGTGGGAGCAGCAAGCACCACCTGGTCTCTCATCGTGGCTACTCAGCCTTGGGACCCTTCCCTGCATCTGTGAGCAGGTCCCGCCCTGCCCCGCAGCACGCAGGCCAGGGTCTGGGCCTGCAGCGCGTGGCTCGGCTGTGGGGTGTTTCTATTAACGTCCTCAGAGCTGGTGTCAGTACAACGACAACACCTGCAAGGGACTGGGGGATGGGAGGTGAGGGTGAAGGGAAGGGGTGCGGGGAGGTCCCTGGTGGTCGCAACGGAGAGCAGTTGCTATCTGCCCTGCTGACGCTTGGTGACGTGGTTGGAGCAGCTGCAGCCGCGTGTCCTTGGGCACAGTGCCCCTCGTGCAGCTGTCTGGGGTCAGGGGGTGCGGGTGCGTAGGCAGCACATGGCCTCCTAGAGTCCAGTGGGTGTCAGCACTGGTGCTGGTGGCAGTCCTCGGGAGTTAGAAGGATTGACGAATTAACGTGGCGGTGGGCCGTACGACGATGATGGAACCGTGTTTCACTTTGACGGCCCAGTTGTCGTGAGAGCAGCAGACCGCATCGTTCCAGGTGTACAGGGATGCATACACCTGAAGTGGATGTGTGTGAAGCCCAGAATCCACCCCGGCCATGACATTGTGTGACACTCCTCCCCAGTTTCTTCCTGCTGCTTCATAGCCAGCCGCCACACCACTTCCTGTCCCGTGGGGGTTCTTTTGTGAGCTTGGTTTTCCGCAGGTAGGTCCCTACAGCGTGGACGCTGCTCAGGCAGCGGCGGTCTCCTGGTCAGTGTTCCGTCGTGTGGCCAGGTCAGCTCGTTTGTCCCTTACCTGGTCACGGACATTTGGGGTTTCTGGGTTCTGGCTTTCACACATGGAGCCGCCATGAACACGCACACAGGCGTCTTTGCTTGGCCACATGCTGTCAATTCTCTCAGGTGAAACCAGGGTCATGTGGTGTGTGTGCTCACGCGTGTGAGGACACCGCCCAACTTTGAGGGTGGCCATGCCCCAAAAGAGCCGAGAGCTGCTCCTAAACACCCTCCCCAGGCCTCAGGGTAGTCTGTCTGCACCCTTTTCAGAGAGGGGTCTGCTCAGTTCTGTTGACTGTGTTTTAGTGAGTGGGCTGTTTACTGTCGTATCCTTCCGTTCTGAGGGTTTTTTGTACATTCTGCATCTGGGTCCTCTGTATCAGTTGGTTTACAAACCCTAATAAGCAGATAGTTTTTAGTTTTGATGAAATACAGTTTATCAATTACTTTTTATTTATAGATCATGTTTTTGGTGATCTCTTTAAGAGATCAGTACCTACCCTCAGGTCCCAAAGACTTTCTCCCATGTTTTCTTACAATAGCTTTTTAGTTTCAGGTGCTCATTTTCATAGATGGTAGGAGGTGTGGATCAAAGTTCTTTGTGTATGTGTGTGTGTGTATGTGTGTGTGCGCGCGCGCGTGTGCGCATGCATGTATGTTTGTGGACATGTAGCTGAAAGCCATCCCTTCTCTACAGAATTGACTATGTCCCTTTGTCCATGTGTGTGGGGCTCTGCTGCTGGGGTCAGTGCTCCGTGCTGCGGGTCCACCAGTGCCTGTCCTCACACCAGTGCCGTGCTTTTTCAGTGCAGAGAAAATGCCATGTGTCGAGTTGCGATGTTACGCACAGCACAGGAACCTTCCAGAGGGTGCCCTGTTTCCCTCAACCTCATGCTGTTGCTCTCAGACATTGTACTGAAGCCACAGTACATACTTTGTTTGGACTGTCGGAGACCTTTTGGAAACACTGCCCTGAAGAAAGTCTCAAGGATCTACTTGTTCACTCACTTAGGTCCTTCAACCCAGGGTCATTTTTCTTCTGCGCGTCTCACGTTGCTCACCATCCTGGGCGCTGGTCTGCTCGACGCTGGTGCCTGCAGAGCCCTCTTTCTGCCTTCACTTGGGCCGCGAAAGTGTGGTTCACAGCTCCTCTCGTACTCTCCTCACACTGCCTTCGTCCTCGTGAAGGGTCCGCCACAGGGGTTCTCGGGGCATCCTTTCATTATTTCTCTGTGGACAGCACATCTGTTTTCTTTTGGCTGCTTTTAGGATTTTCTCTTAATCACTAGATTTTGGCAGTTTGATTATGATGTGTCTTGTGTTACTTTTGCATGTAAGGTCAGTAAGGATTTATTGAGTTTGGATCATTGAGGTTAGGGTTTTGTCAGATTTAGAAATTTTTCAGTCTGCATTTTTTCCAGTAATTTTTCTGCCCACCTCTACTTCACAAGAGCCCCTATTCTGTGATTAATCAGCTGGTTTGAAGTTTTTCCATAGCTAGGAAAGTCTTTGTTTTCCTAGATAATTTTTTCACTCAAGATTGCAGTTTGGCTGGTTTTAAAGCCATTTTTCTGGTTTTATTGCAATTTTGCTATGTTTTCAAGCTCAGTAATCTTTTTTTTTTTCTTTTTACAATCTATTGTGCTGTTAATCTCATCTAGTGTGTTTCTGTCAGACATCGTAGTTGTCAGCTCTGAAAGTTTTGTTTGTCACCTTAGGTAGGATACCAGACATTATGAAATTTACCTTGCTGTGAATTTCTTTATTCCTGGAAATGTCTTGAGTCTTGTTCTGTGTGCAGTGAAGTTACTTGGAAACAGTCTGATTGTTTTGGGTTTTATTTTCTAGGTTTATTAGATGGGGTCAGGAAGATCTTAGTCCAGGGCTGCTCATCTGTCCTGTGTGGGTGCTGGCATTGAGTCCTCCATGCCTTGGCTTTGTGGTGTGTCCTTCTGGAGGTCAGAGGTGGGGGAGTCCCATCTCCAGAGTCCTCTTTCCCAACCGCATGCCCTGCTGTGCAAACCCGGCTGCCTTTTTTGTTCCCTTCTCAGGGATACAGCCCTTCATCATCCGAAAATCAGTATTTCACACATTTTGACTGTTTGGCTCTCAGGCGGGCAGGTTACTCCGGCTGGTCCCTCAGGTCTTGTCTTTGCCAGAAACAAAGTGCTGTCTATCGCTTCAGATTTGTGGGTCAGGCCTGCCGTGACATAGCAGGCAGACCTCCGTGAGTCTGGGGCTGCACGGTCCCACGTGAGGGGAGCCTTGGTGGACAGGGACAGTCTCAGCATGGAATTGTGGTTATAAAATCATAGAAACTGCTGATGAAGGAATGAGGAAAGAGGTCCCTAAGGAAACCACGTTTTGCTCTGGAGCTTGCAAATATGTGGAAGACGGAGCAATCAGAGGGGAAGAAGGCGACTCAGAACAATGTCCAGGAAAGGAAGCCCCAGGCAGATCTCGGCTTTTCAGAAAGTACTTAGGCACCAAGGAGTTTGCAGAAAAGCCTGCGCCTGGGGCCACCAGCTGTTTGCCAGCCTAGCGGACCACACAGTTTCTGTTTTACTTTTATGTTTCCTACAGTTCATTGAGCTGAAAGCTTTGGATGCACTCAGAGTGTGGGGATTGTCTGCGAGCACAGGAGCGTTACAGGGGTTCCCCTGGGCAGGAGAGGGCCAGTAGTGGGGTGTGCAGAGTCCCATAGCCAGCACATCAGCCCTGTGGGGGTGGACGTGGGGCCGAGCGGGGCCGTCACTGTGCCGGGCTCTGCCTGGGTGCCACTGAGCCCCCTGCGGCGGTGTCAGAGTGGACAGCCAGGCTTGGCTTGGGTTGTGGCTCCTGTGAGATCCTGGGGGTTCCTGAGGGGTGGGGACACCTAAGCGGTGCACACTCTGCTAGGAGAACAGAAGGCGCTTCGAGGGCAGTAAATGTTTCTGGCACCTCTGAGGGTTAAGCCCTGAGACCAAGTCAGAGAAAGAAAAGGACGAAGACGTTTACTGCTTCATGTTCCCGAGGAAGAGGTTTGCTAAAGGAGAGGTCACCCCACGTGAGCTCAGCGTGCAGCACGGCGGCGGTCAGGGCCGCGGGCACGCCTGGCCACCTGCAGAGAGCACAGGGTGGGCAGCCCGGGAGGGGCAGGGCGGCCGCCTCGCTTGTCCCCAGTGTGGCCGCCTAGCCGTCGTGGGCTGTTCGGAGGGAGGCCGCTTTCCCTCCCGGCGGTGTCCGTGCGCACACTCTCCCTCTCACACGCTTATTTCCAGAGCTGTGGTGCGATGCCCTAATAACCTCGCTGTGATCCTCGTAAACCGCTTACAGCTTGTGTACAGCACAGATGGTTTTTTCTCATTATATTTGATTTAAAATTTTTATTTTGTAGAGATTTTCGTGAAGTAAAATTTTAATGCAGTCAAATTTGTCTACTTTTATTTTTCTCAAATCTGATACAAGTATTGTCTTGTCTTGCAATTGTACTTCTCTTCCGAAGTGAATATAATTTTAAAAATTAGATAAAGCAAAGTACTCCCAAGTGTTATGTTAATAATGTGTTTAGGTTGGTCTCATTGCAGATGATTTTCTATTCAATTTTTAAAATATTCAGTACTGTGCGTTACTTTTATAACGAACCCGAAACAAAAAGGCAAGTGCCCTTGGCACTCAGACGGGTGCTCTGCCTTCCTCTTGGCGCGCCGCGCTGTCTGTCCGTGCAGGAGGAGAACATCTGTCTGCACTGGGCTGCGTTCTCGGGCTGCGTGGACATAGCTGAGATCCTGCTGGCTGCCAGGTGTGACCTGCACGCCGTGAACGTGCACGGAGACTCGCCCCTGCACATCGCTGCCCGGGAGGACCGCTATGCCTGCGTCCTGTGAGTGGCTCTGCTCTCGCAGTCCCTGCAGGGCTCCGGGGGGGAGAGGCCCCCAAACGGAGCTCCTTGCCCCAAGCGGGCAGAGGTGTGAGTCTCCAGTCTGCGACCGAGGTCAGCACGGTTCCTTCTGGGTCAGGGAGGAGGATCGCTGTGAAAAATCCCCAGAAACGTAGGTCAGATCGCCCAGCACCTCCCGTCAAGGAGGAGGGGCCGGCCCTGCTCAAGAGGGATGGAGTTGCCGATGCTCGCCACTCACCGGGGCCCTTTTCCATGTCACCCACATGTGGTACAGTCGGGGTCCTGGGGAGTAGCTCTGATCCCATTGGGAGCTCAGAGACAAAGGGATGCCCTGGGATGGGAGCCGGGGAGGCGGTGTTCACCATGCTGTTCTGACTCGGGGCAGGCTCTTGGAGCGCCTGCCGGCTGGGCACCAGCTGTGCCCTCGGCCGGCTGGGCACGCTTTACCTGCCTTGCGCTGCCCCGTTCGTCCTTGAGTGTGCCTTTGAATGGGAAAGCCAGAAACCTCAAATACTGTCCCTGGTGCTGCTTTACACGCCCTTCCTGACAAAACTGAGGTGACTTTTGGCTGTAAATGTGGGAAAGGAGTCATGGAGTGCATTCCTGGTGACTCAGGGCTGATCTTTCTAGAAGCACTGGTCAGCAAACTTAATTTCTAGATGAGTGGAGTGCTCTATTTTTACTGACTAGAGTCACTTCATAAATCTCATCCTCATGTCTTTTAAATTAAGATCTGAATGTTTTGTTGGCTTACATTTTTCCTTTTAGCCTCTTTCTTTCTCGGGATTCAGATGTCACCTTGAAAAACAAGGAGGGAGAGACGCCCCTGCAGTGTGCAAGCCTCAACTCCCAGGTGTGGGACGCTCTGCAGATGAGCCGGGCGTTGCGGGACGCAGCCCCCGACAGGCCTGTCCCGACAGAGAAGACGGTGAGCAGGTGAGGAGGCTGTTCTGGGGCAAATGGTGACACGTGACGGTTTAAGAGTTTGAAACGAAAGCTTTTCTCCAAGCAGAGGCCTCCCCGGGGCTGAGAGCAAAGTGCCTGGCCCAGCACTCAGCGGCTGCCCTTTTGGGGTGTCACTTGTCACCATGAAAGGTAATGTTTCCCCTTTCTGATGGCAGAGACATCGCTCGAGGCTATGAGCGAATCCCCATCCCGTGTGTCAACGCTGTGGACAACGAGCCATGCCCCAGCAACTACAAATACGTCTCTCAGAACTGCGTGACATCCCCCATGAACATTGACAGAAACATCACCCATTTGCAGGTCAGCGGTGGTAGCAGGCGGGGGTTGGGGGGGCGCCGGTGGCAGCAGGCTCTTGGGCCCGGGGTCCACAGGCGTTTCCCCAAGAAGACCCGGCCTTCACAGCAGTTGCCTTCCACTAAAGAGTTGAAAGGCAGATAGAGATCCTTCCTGAAAACGGACCCTGCATCCTGTACTAGGTCCTCGGCCCCCAGGGCAGTGCCGAGCATCCCCTGGTGACTGGTAGTTTGGGGGCCACGCTAGTGAGAGGAGCCCGTACTGTGCGTTGAGGGGCCCGGCTCCCACTGAAGTGAGGTGCACGCCCTCAGGGCCGGACTGTGGCTCCATGCCCTGCCTTCCCTATTGAGTGTCTGGCCTCAAGCGCGAGCCTGGCAGGCTTTCCTTCGCGTGTCCCTGTCCCAAGGCCCCACATATCTGACCATCCCCGCTTCCTTTCCTTCCCGCGGGTTCTTCCTCCAGAGTCCCTCGTGCAAGCTGGCAGTGTCTTAGAGGCTGGGCGTTCTCTCCTGCCTGCATACCCTCTTCCTCAGGGGCTGCACACCTCTCCCCCCAACCCGGGGTCCCTGAGAATGGAGAAGTTAGGGCCAGTCACCTTTCTTTCCTGTGGGCGTGGCTTTTGGAAAGCGCGTGTCAGGTGGAGGGATGGTTCTGAGACTTGTGCGGCCGTGAGCGGAGAACGGCTCTCCCGCGTGACGCGTGGTCTCCCTGCAGTACTGCGTGTGCATCGATGACTGCTCTTCCAGCAACTGCATGTGCGGCCAGCTCAGCATGCGCTGCTGGTACGACAAGGTGAGCCCGCGGCTGGGGCGCTGTGCGGGGGGTCCCCCCCGACCCGGGACGGTGCCCGGCGGCCTGGGGCAGCTGGGACAGCTGGGGAGACGAGGAGAGGGCCCTGAAGGCCAGCGTCCAAGATAAGAAGCTTAAATGCCCTTGGCGTTGAGAGTTCAGAGGTCACCACTGGTGGTAGGGGCCAGTGTGCCCTGGGGTGGGGACTCAGGCTTGGAGGGGACACCATGGCAGACAGTTGTCTCCAGGGTCACCTTGTAAGGAAAGGGGCGTGGGCCTGGGGCTGGGGTGTGTGTTCTTAGCAAA
Source organism: Hyaena hyaena (assembly GCF_003009895.1). Classification (NCBI taxonomy): domain Eukaryota; kingdom Metazoa; phylum Chordata; class Mammalia; order Carnivora; family Hyaenidae; genus Hyaena; species Hyaena hyaena. Next base: position 507,258 of record NW_024081542.1, read on the forward strand.
GCACGGCTGTGCTGAAGGTGGGCGAGAGCAAACATTCTGAGGAAAGTTCTTCGTGTTCAGAGTGGCCTTGGTGTGTCATCCAGTGGGTTGGCTGTGGCCGGGTCCCTGTCACGGCTGTGGTACTGCAGGCTGCAAGGCTGAGTGCGCAGAGTGGCAGGGGTGGTGCTCAGGGGGCGCTGACCCCTTGAAGGAGGCGGAGAGGCCTATGGGCTGGTGGCCTTGGTGAGGCTGAGCGAGTTCCAGGGAGAAAGAGGGAAGCCGACCACAGTGGGTGTAGACTCCTGCTTGGATACTTCCTGTCCATAGCGTGAACATGTGATTTTACGCTCTTACCCCGCTACGAAGTTTAACCAGAAACCGTCCTCTTCACATATAGTTTGTAGTTTGTAAAACTGTGTTGGTGTCAGTTTATTTAGCATGAGTGGTGAGCCGTGCTCGGTCCTGACTGCACGTCTGTCCCCAGGACGGCCGGCTCCTGCCGGAATTCAACATGGCTGAGCCGCCCTTGATCTTTGAGTGCAACCACGCCTGTTCCTGCTGGAGGAGCTGCCGGAACCGAGTCGTGCAGAACGGCCTCAGGTGAGCGCCAGCCCCAGCACCCTGTCTGCCTGTGGGGTGTTAAGCCCTGCAGCACAGGCTGATGTCAGGACTGTTTTCAAAGTTTGAAAGTGATCCTGGTTTCTTGAGAAGTTCCCTGTGTTTATGTGTGTTTCACACAGATGGGCGCAGTGTGCTCGAGCGCATGTGCGTGTTTGCAGTAGAGGTGGCGCGATGCGGCCTCCTTTGAGTCCTGTGTTCTGGCCTTGTTACAAGCTGGAGTCAATACCATGAGTCCTGCTAACAAGCAGCTCACATGTGGGTCAGGCCCAGTGAGCTGAGGCTGGGAGACGGGCTTACTGTGAGCACTGCTCTGCCTCCCAGTTAACATGTGCACGGCAGCCGTAAGGGCTACTCTTGTTTTCGTACTCAAACCGTTTCTGAAATCGTCTGTATTATCTGAGTTGTCTCTGACAGCGACAGTGTGATGTTGTTCTGGTACAAAACCGCACAGACCACGTGGATGCCTCGTTTGTAAGTCACTCGGGGCACTTGGTCCATTGAGGTCTGGCTAGCACCCTTTGCACGGGCGAGACTCAGACCCCTTACTCGAGCATCCCCTGGCCATGAGCCTTCCCTCTGTGCAAGAGCTTGAGAATTACAAGACTTCATTTGGCCTTCTGAGTTGTGAGGGGGATTTATGTATGACGCCAGTCTAGTGTCACAGTATCAGCGGCCAGAGAGTGTGTCTTCTGACGGACCCACACATCCCTGTCCCCCTGTTGACAGGACATCCTCTGGGGAGGACAGGTCGGCTCTTCTCTCCCAGGACCCCTGGACACAGCAAGGGGCAGGTGGGTCTCCTTGGCTCTTGGCCTGGGAGAGCCCCCCACCTACCCTGAGGGGCAAGCAGAGGATTAGCCCCTTTGCTGTTCATCACAGCCTAGAGGTTTGGCCAGACCTACTCCCGTGTTCAGATGAAGAAATAGGCACAGGGAGGGCCAGGGGCTGTGCTCCGGGCACCGGCAGCCAGGCCCAGTTCGGGGGCCGTCTCCCGCTACCGAGGGTGCACTGTGGACACTGGTGCAGGAGTTGCTGCTGATTTGAACATGAAGCTCCGACGTGCCCTCCAGTTAGGAAGGCGGGGTCTTCCACTCTGTCTGCTGCCGTGGCTGGCGGTGTCATCTGCACGTGAGCTGAGCGTTGGGGGGCCTGGTGGTGAGTGGCTGACCCTGTTTTCCAGGGCAAGGCTGCAGCTCTACCGGACACAGAACATGGGCTGGGGCGTGCGGTCCCTGCAGGACATCCCCCTGGGCACCTTCGTCTGCGAGTAAGTGAGTGCCCGGGTCACCCCAGGGCTCTTGGCCGCCTCTGCCATTTTGGGACAGCATAGCCGTGCCTGCGACTTGCGGGTGTCCCTCGAAACCAAGTTCAGGTTGTCTCCACCCCTCACCCAGCTCCTTGGCTTTCTGCCTGCCCTTCGGCTCTTACCAGGTTATGGCTCATTCAGGATGGTACCATTCAGTGGTTTTCACGGGAGGGTCATTGTGGATGCCTGGTCAGAAAAGGGGTTTCTGTGTCGCCCTTTTCTGGGACCTGAAGTTAAATCTCGGCTCACTCCCTGGCAACTTTTTCCAAAATGCTTAGCTACAGTTCCAGAGGGCCCCGCCATGGCTGCTGTGTGCCCCATCCTGCTGTCGGGGGGAGGTGTGCTGCCTGGTGTTCTCACACGCCCCGCCTCCTGCAGGTATGTCGGGGAGCTCATCTCTGACTCGGAAGCTGACGTTCGGGAAGAGGACTCTTACCTCTTTGATCTTGACAACAAGGTAATGCGTTTGGAGGGGTTGGGGCGTAGAGGGCAGATTGCAAGTGTGTGGCGTGGGGCGGTAGGTGGCTCCTCACACCAACCTGCTTTGTGCTCGGGAGGCCCCGGGGCTGGTGCAGAGAGTAGCCTGCTTCGCCTGAGGGCGTAGAGGGCAGGGGGCTCATGGTGACAGGCAAAGTGGGAAAAAGACTTGTGTGAGGGGTCAGGGGTCGCTTATGTGTCCCAACCGCTCTCCTGGTTATGGGGACAGTAGCTGGACCCTCGTCTTCGGCTCAGGATCCGGGCTCCTGGGGACTTTTGGAGGCAGCGTCATGCTGTCCTCGCCCTACCCTGGTACCTGTGTCGTTTTCAGTTTGTGACTCGTCTGCCCAAGAACTTGCAGAAGCAGTCAGGGTGGAAGTGGGGACACAGGGCTCTCCTCTAGCCAGAGTCCTGAGTAGCTGCCCTGCAGCCAAAGACTGAGCCAGGCCCGGGCCTTCCCGCCGTGCCCACTGCAGCCCTGCCCCACAGCTGGCTCTGGGAGAGCCCTGCGTGCGAGCTGCGTTCCTCCAAGAGAAACCTACATCCTGGGGCGTCACAGTGTGTGGGCGCTGCCCTCCTCCCCCACCTAGTGACCCCGTCCTGTGCGCACGGTGCTGTGAGCTGTGTCCCCAGGTCCTCTTTGAGCTTCCTCCTCAGTCTTCTGCCTTTCCTCGGCTGTTGGGCTTTGCCTTTTATGGTTTATAAAAGTTTTATGGTTTTATGGTTTGCCTTATATGGTTTTATGGTTATAGCAGTTCTTTACGTGTTCTAGGTCAGAGGGACTCTTTCGTGACATTTGTGCCTCATGGACCTTTTCTGTCTGTGGCTTGTTTAGTTCCTAATGATGTCTTTTAACAAATGGAAGTTCTTTTTATTTTTTCTTATTTTTGAGAGAGAGAGAGAGAGAGAGAGAGAGAACGCCAAGCAGGCTCCATGCTGTCAGTGCAGGGCCTGACGCAGAGTTTGATCCCACGAACCATGAGATCACGACCTGAGCCAAAATCAGAGTCAGATGCTTAACTGACTGAGCTACCCAGGTGCCCCTGGAAGTTTTTATTTTTAGCAAAGTCCCGTATATCAGTTTCTTCCTACTTTATTGCAGGGTTTTGTGACATCCCAGGTAAATTGAAGGTTTTTAAAGGGTGATCAGAAGATGCACCTCCGTGGTGTTCTCCGGAAGTTACACCCGGCCTCCCACGTGCAGGTGTACAGTCACTTTGCTGTAGGGTCAAGCTCTGTTTCTCCTCCATGTCGTTGTCTGCCTGACTCAGGACCACTTGTTGAGAAAGGCACCTTCTTCCCCGCTGACTGTCTTGGGTGGGCTGTGCCATATTAATCATCCCAGTTTACATCCTCTCACCTTGGGGTCTTTGGGAGTGTCTTGCTCTTCTTGGTCTCTTTCAGTTTTTATAGAAGTTTTAGAATCAGCTTGACAAGTTCTGCAAAACGCCTGTATGGATTTCATTAGGACAGCGTTTAACCTGTGACCCAGTTAGGGGTCATTGAGGGTTTTGCCACCTCCTTTTCTAGTTCATGAACGTGGTGTATCACTCCACTTGTTTGCCGTCTTCAGTTACCCCCACTAACATTTGATGGTGTTCTGTGGTGTGTGATCTTGTAGATCTTTTGTTGGATTTATCTGATAGGTTTTTGATCATTTTACCTTGGAGTCAGCTTTATTGTAATTAATTTACATGCAATGAACTTTAAGCATGTGATTTTGTTTTTGACAAATGGGTGTACAGGCTAATCACCCCCACAGGCAAAATCTGGAACATTACCCCAAAGGTGCCCGTGCCCCGAGGTTGGCCACGGAGCCGCTGCTACCCCTGCTGTGTTAGAATTTTCCTGTAAGTTAGAATTTCAAAGTGCGCGCTCCTCTCTGTCTGACTTTTTGAGGTCCACACAGGTGGTGGCAGATCCTGTGACCCACCAGTACCCATGCTGGGTTGCACTACTGCCGTGGATGGACCTGGATGTTTCCAGATTTTGCTGTTAGGAGTAAACCTGCTGTGAATCTTCATAGACTTGTTTTTTGTGGGTGTGAGTTTTCATTTCTCCTGGGTAATTCCCGAGAGTGGGATTATTGCCGTCTGGTAAAAGTATACATTTAATAACTTAAAGAGCAAGCACTTTCCCAAAGTGGTTGGACCACTGTACATTTCTACCAGTAGCAAAGGAGAATCCCAAATGCTGTCATTTTAATTGGTATTTTCTTGATTATTGACATGAGCATCTTTTCACATGCCAGTCGGCCTCCTTATATCTTCTTTTGTGCAAGAGTTTTTCACATCTCTTGCCCATCATTTAATTGGGATACTTCTTACTGAATTGAAAGGGCTCTTTACAGCTCCTGATTCAAGATCTGTGTCAGACATACATATTTTCTCCCAGCCTGTGCATCTTTGTTTTCTTTTTCTTTAAAAAGAAGGGAAGGAGGGAGGAAAGGAAAGGAAACGTAAAGGAAAGGAAAAGAAAAAGGGAAAGGGAAGGGAAGGGAGATTATTTATTTATTTATTTATTTATTTATTTATTTAGAGAGCGTGAGAATGCATGCACAGGCAGGGGAGGGGCCGAGAGAATCCCAAGGCACAGGACTTCATGTCTGTCTCCATCTCATGAGCCATGGGATCATGACCTAAGCTGAAATCAAGAGTCAGACCTTACTGACTGACTATCCAGGTGCCCCTGTGCATCTTCATCGGCTTAATGATGTCTTTCGTAGAACAGAAGAAATTTTTATTGGTTCGTGCTTTTTGTACCCTGAGTAATCTAGGTCTATCACAGGGTTGTGAAGATTTTCTCCTTTTTCTAGAATTTTTATATATTTAACTTTTAGATCCATGATGTGTCTTGAGCTAACTCCTGTGTATGCTTTGAGATACGGCTGGAGATTTCTCCTTGTCCGTGGGAGTGTGCGGTTATTCCAGAGCAGCTGGACCGTCTGCTGGAAGGGCTTCTGCTAGTAGGTCTGTGCCTGGACTGTGTTCTGTTGCTTTGACTTATCTGCTGACCCTCAAAGCTGTACCACTGGCTCTTGACTACTGTCCGTTCAGAGTACATCGTGACACCAGGGAGTTCCTTTTTAAAGGTCCTTTTAGTTCTCTGGGGTTCTCTGCCTTCCCATGTAAACTCGAGAACCAGGGTGTTCATGCACAGAGGCTTCTGGTACCTGACTGGGGTTACGTCCAGCCGTCGACCCACTCAGGGGCATTGGCGCCTGAGCAGCATCCAGTCTTCTCGGCGCTGGTGTCCGGCTGTGGGCACCACTCTGGCAGCCCCGTTTCCCCTGCCGGCAGCTGCCCCCGGACTCCCGACCTTCCAGTCTTTCATCAGCCAGACCCCACCAGACTGGGCCCCTCGACCTGCCCCTTCATCCTGCTTCTGTGGCTCGTTCATTTTGGTGCCTGAAGGGCCACGAGCGCACCGTAGCCTCCCAGGGGCCACTCCAGCTCAGACCTCGTTGTCCCCACTCGTGTGGCGGCCCCTGTGCCCACTGCTCCCGCCCTCCCTGCCCACCGTCTAGGGCATCAGCAGACTTTCTGGCTCTGCCTTCAGAATGTTTCCAGGGTCTCCCTCTGCTTGCTGTTCTGGAACCTTCCCAACACCCACCTCCCCTGCCCCCATTTCCACGAAAGTGCGAGTGGCCTTTTGGAAGCTGTGGGGCCCAGAGACCAGTGGGCAGAGGACCCAACTTTGTGCTCTGTGACTTGAGGGGGTATGGCACCTGCAGCTTGTCCCCAGCATGGGGGAGGGGCTGCCGCGTCTCCTGCAGGCTTTGGTTGGGGTCTCCACGCAAGCCTGGCATGGGCAGATACGCCTCCGTTAGGAGCCCCCCCTGTGGTGGGGTCCTCTGCTGCTGCATGCTTGTCGCCCTCAGGACACCTGGCCTCTCCGGGTGACCCTCAGTCATCGTGCCCCCGAGTCTAACCTGCCACCCCTGGTCTCTCGGTTAGTCACCGGAGGACAGAGGGAGAGGGTAGAAAGGGTTCACTTCTCTGACGCCTCCTCCAGGATCCCTCCTCCTTGCCTTTGCGGTTAGCTTCTCCTTTATGTCATGACAGTTCTCCCACTTGCAGAGGAGCAGGAAAGGTCCGTGTAGCTGAGAGCCTTACACACCACCCCTCGAGTCTAACTTGGTTTTGTCCGTTGTTTTGCTGACCATGTAAAGCCTGTTACAAGCGCGCCATCTCACTCCTGAGTAGTGGGCCGTGCGAGCTGGGCACACCTCCTCACCACTGTCCCGCCTGCGGAGGCTGGCACTGCCCCACGTGTCTCACGTCCGAGTTCCCTCGTTTTCCCCAAAATGTCCCGTTCTCCTGATGCCGCGTCCGTCTCTCTCTCACAGCAGCCATCCCCCTCGCGCTGTCCTGCAGGAACCCGCGCCTGCGTTTGTGTGCGTGTCCTCGCGGGCCGTGTCCCTGCGATGCCTCCTGTGTTTCCTGCAGACGGGTGAGGGCGGGGGCGTCGCAGACGAGCAGCAGGGCCTGCTTCGCACAGGTCAGGAGTGGGTGAGCCTCAGCCGTCACCCTTCACTGCTGCCTGGGCCCTCCCTGAGGGGCGCCGCAGCACGCCCTTGCGTTTCCTAACAGTCTTCCCTTCCCCTTCCCTTCCCTTCCCTTCCCTTCCCTTCCCTTCCCTTCCCTTCCCCTTCCCCTTCCCCTTCCCCTTCCCCTTCCCCCTTCCCCTTCCCCCTTCCTTTCCTTTTCCTTTTCCTTTTCCTTTCAGTCTTCTTTTCTTTTCCTTTCTTTTCTTTTTTTTTTTTTTTAATTCTGATTTTGAGAGAGAGTGCGAGCAGGGGAGGGGCAGAGAGTAGGAGAGACAGAATTCTAAGCAGGCTCAGTGCCACCCGTGTAGAGCCTGATGCAGGGCTCAAACTCACAAACCGTGAGATTGTGACCTGAGTGGAACTCGGACGCTTTACCCACTGAGCCACCCAGGTGCCTTCTAGAGTCTTCTGCTGCAAAGAAAACTCTTCCCCACCCAGACCTGGCAAGATCAACACTGTGTTCTTGCTTACGTGAGCTTCCAACTTTCAGAGGAAGGGAGTAGAGCAAGAATCACTGGTGGAAAAGGGATTTGGGCCTTGTTTTCTGCTTTGCGTGTTGTGAGGGGCGCCCAGGTTTTTCATACTCAGTTTTGATCCATCATCATCGTTGTTTCTGAAGCCTGAGCTGGCCCCGTCCGTGGCCAGTGGGGCCCGTCCGCGGTGGCCTCGCCTCCTGTGGCTCCATTTTGTCTGGCTTCTCTTGTTTGGCCTCAGACCTCCCCGAGCTGCCTTTGGTCCTTGCAGTGGAGACTGTTTCAGGTACCAAGTCAGGACACCAGCGTGCTTGTTGCCATCAGGGTGCCGTTGGCTCTGGTTTAATGTTTCAGAGGGCAGGGATCTAGAATTACTAAAAACGTGTTCATGTCGCTATTCCCATTCAAATGTAATATCGCCAGGTTTTCCCTACCCCTTTGGTTATATACTTGCGTCCCCCACAGTAAGGATCCAGGCCCCTAGCGTGGTCATTTCAGAGGAGCCTCACTAACGGGAAAGTAGTGTGTGTGCGAGGTTTTAGAACATGTCCTTCTGAGGACACGAGCACCAGCGCTGCAGCACGTGGCGCGACCGTCTCTCCGTGTGGGTGGGCTCACAGTTTGCTGCTGTAGGTATGTTTGTGTCTTAGTTCATTTTAAATTCTAGAAATTATTTTATCTTTAATGTTTATTTATTTTTGAGAAAAAGAAAGAGCATGAGTGGGGGAGGGGCAGAGAGAGAGAGGCAGACACAGACTCTGAAGCAGGTTCCAGTCTCTGAGCTGTCAGCACCGGGCCTCAAACTCACCAACCGTGAGATCACAACCTGAACAGAAGTTGGACAGTTAACCAACTGAGCCACCCAGGTGCCACATTAAATTCCAGAATTTTAATACATACTTTTTAGTTATGTCAAATATTTACATGCTTTCAAAGTAAACATCATATGAGGTCACATTCAGTATTCCTGCGTGCTCGGGTGCCCCTTCCCTGCCCCCGCCCCACGGGGAACCTCTTGGAGAAATACAGGAAAAGTTACCCATGTGTGTCTCCGTGTCCCCAACGTTATTACGGAGAAGGTGGTCCCCCAGCCATTTTCCTGCAGTGCTGCCGGGACGCAGAGCTCACCTCGCTCCGAGCACGTGCAGGACGTCAGGTGGATCTCAGCCCTGGCTGTTGCGTCTCCTGTCCTGCGCACGAGGCACTGAGTGGGGCACGTGTTGTCCTCGCCTGGGTCCCCGAGGCTCCGCTCAGCAGCCAGGCAGCTGCAGCTGGGAATTTCCATCGCATTCTTCCTGTTGTTTCTATTTCTCCGAGATTCGCACTCTCTGAGAAACATACTCTGTTTTGCCGGGGCCAGGATGGCCGTAGGGAGCTTCTGACACCCCCACGTGTCCGTGCGGCATCTGCCTCACCTCAGGGCCGGGCTCCGTTGGGTTTCTTCCCTCTTCAGAACGTGCCCGCTTCCTGGCTTCTTCGTCTTCGTTCACGCGGACTTGCCGGCGCCCCCAGCGTTCCCGTGACGTGTGTTGCGTGCTCTGTTCGATTGGCCGCCTCGGCTCGCGTGAGGGCCCTTCCCCCGTCGAGGGGGCGGCGTCCGTCCTGGCCGGTGCGCCCGCTGCTCTGCCGCCGTGGGCTCCGGCTCCTTGCTCCCGATGCTCCCAGCTTCTCCTACGCGGGGCGGGCTCGCCTGCAGACATCGTCCCGGATTCCCGGGGGCAGAGGCCAGGACCCGCGCCACGGCCCCCTTGTGGACTTTGCCATGGCTTTGGGACCTGCCGGGAGGTGGGATTGCTGAGTCAGGAGCACGTGTGCCTTTGGTTTGGTGGACGACCCATCTCTGTCACTGCTCTGTCTTCCCTCGACCACTGAGGATCCTCAGGCTTCTGGTTAATGCTCTGCCGAGTGCAGGACGCGCCTGGAAGGTCCCCTTCTCCCAGTTGTCTGTCTGGTTTTCCCTCCCAGACTTCACACTCGGTTCCTGTGGCTGCATAACAGGTGCCCGTGGACGCAGCCACGTGAGAAGATCCATGCTCTCTGGCTCCCTGTTGTGGACATTGTGTGACCGGGCTCTCTGTTCATGGCCCCGATGGCGACGGGGGTGTCTGGGAAGAGGTGCCCGCGGCCTGTTTGGGAGTGTGGAATCGAGCTCTTTGCGTTCCAGGGCACGTGCCACTTCCTTGCTGGCTGTTCCCGGCCACCCACATTCCTTGCCACATAGCCCCTCTGACTTCAGGCCCTAGCTATCTCTGGCACTCTGGGTTTTCACAGAGAAAACTTCTTTTTAAAGGGCTCCTGTGTGGGGCGCCTGGGTGGCTTAGTCGGTTGAGCGTCCAACTTTCGCTTGGGTCATGATCTCACGGTTCGTGGGTTCGAGCCCCGCGTCGGGCTCTGTGCTGACTGCCAGCTCAGAGCCTGGAGCCTCTTTCGGTCTGTGACTCCCTCTCTCTCTGACCCTCCCCTGCTCACGCTGTCTCTCTCTCCTACAAATAAATAAAACATTTTAAAAAAATAAAAATAAAAAAATATATATATAGGGCTTCTGTGGTGAGGTCAGGCTGCCAGCCGAGCACCCTTCCTCACTGTCAGCTCCGTCTCCCTTCTGCCGCTTGTCGTCATGGGAACAGTGCCAGGGCAGGGTCGTGGGGCTTTTCCCTGCACCACTGGGCAAGCTGGTCATGGCAGTGGCCCTGCTCCGTGGCCGTAGCCACCCCTCAGGAGCCACCTGACAGCCCTCGGCCCGAGTGCCGCTTCCCTGCGTCGGTCTGACCTGCCCAGCACACTCCGTGTCTTCCAGCACCTGCCTGGGACGGGCTCTGCTGCCCCCGGTGGTTCCCGTCGCCGCCTCCGCCCTCCTGGTACCGGTGGCGTCCGAGCAGCTGACGGTCCACTTGTGCCTCGTGCAGCCCAACTGGCCAGAGGCATATGGAGCGGGCCGCGTCCTGGGGGCCTCCCGTGTCCTGGCTCTGGGGGCGCCTTTCTGCGGGCGCTCTGCAGGCCCCCGCGCCAGCTCCCCATTCTCCTTCCCGCCCACCAGGACGGCGAGGTGTACTGCATCGACGCGCGGTTCTACGGCAACGTCAGCCGCTTCATCAACCACCACTGCGAGCCCAACCTGGTGCCCGTGCGCGTGTTCATGTCACACCAGGACCTGCGCTTTCCCAGGATTGCCTTCTTCAGCACCCGCCTGATTGAGGCTGGGGAGCAGCTGGGGTAGGTGCCGCCGTCCCCGGGGGCTGGCCGGGTCTGGGGACCTTCCAGGGCGCATCCACATGCCCCTCGACACAGGCTTGTGTCTGCAGACCACTCTGCCGAGGCTGGGTTCACCCTGCTCCCAGGCGGTGTTGCGTCTGGATGGGCCCTTAGCGCTGCTCTCTCCCCAGGTTTGACTACGGGGAGCGCTTCTGGGACATCAAAGGCAAGCTGTTCAGCTGCCGATGTGGCTCCCCCAAGTGCCGGCACTCCAGCACGGCCGCGGCGCAGCGGCAGGCCAGCGCCGCCCAGGACGGCCAGGAGCACCGCCTGCCCGACACCAGCTCCACCGCCGCAGACCCCCTCTGAGCCGCCGCCGGCCTGGGGCGCTGAGCGTCGGCGCCGTTCACACGGAGGCTGGAGAGGAAGGCAAAACGCACACAATACCCGAGGGCCCCGACCTGGGGCTGGAGGGACCTGGGCCGTGAGGCCCCAGCGTGGCTGCCCGCGGGCTGGGGGCGGGCACCTTGGAACACTCTGGGAATCCGCGCCAGCGTGACCTTGTGAGTTTCTGATGATGGTTTTGTCGTTTCCACGTTTCCCGTCCCCCCTCAACTCCCCTGGTTCCTGTTCCACCGCGGGGCTTGTCGGCGAAGTCCGGTTGGTCCAGGCTCCCCGCGTGGCACCTGCCGAAGACAGCGTCACCCGCCAGCTGCTCCGTTAGACCGGCCTGCCCGAGGCCCGCGTGGCGGGTGCCGACTGTGGGCACCGCGCAGACGCCGTCCCCGCCTCGACCTAGGAGAGGTCAGGGCCGAGCCGCCACTGACTTTGGAGAAAACGTTTGTTTGCTTTTTAAAGAAGTCCTATATCTAGTCCTATATATCAGACCTCTAATGCATTTCTTTCCGAGGAAGCGGCTTGGCGGGTGCAGGAGGGCCCCGGCCCGGCCCCGCCAGCGCAGCGATGCTGGCGCCTTCTGTTGATTTTTAAGCCACATGCTATGATGATGAATAAACTGATTTATTTTCTACCATTATTGAACATTAGGACAAATAAAAACACAAAACACAGACAACGGTGCTGATTCTGGTGTGGTTTCTACTCACCATGTGAAAATAAACTATCAACTGTACAAAGAGAACAAAGTGATTTTAGAATAAAATGCAGGAAAAAACTTTTTTTAAAATGTTAGTCTTGTCGTGGAATAAATTTGCCATCACCTTTTGTGTGACGGCCTGCCAGGTCATATACTTTTTTTTGGCATATACTTTTTTAAATCCTGTAATTAGTGCAGTAGCAGTGGGGTTTTTGTGCGGCTCTTCTAAAACATTCATGATGCAGTCATGTTTATTTTTTTCTGTTAAAATGTTTTTGACAGTTTTAAGAGCAGTCTTTTGGCTCAGACCATTTCTTGTTCTGTTTTCAATGAAATCAATAAAAAAAAAAGAGAAGTACTTTAAATGAGGTTTTTATTACGACCCCATGTTTCAGCTGGTTTCTGCAAAAACACCTGCGCTTCCTTTGGGCGCTCGCGGGCCCCCATGCGGCCCGGGTCCTTGTCGGCGCAGCCCCGTTCCTGAAGAGGACAGTACCCGCGCGCCCCAGGCCGACAGGTGGGAGTGTGCACGCGCGCACCTGTGTGTGTCTTTGTACGACCGGCACCGGGCGCTGAGGCCCAGGTGTGTTTCTGGAGGTTGATGGGTGTCAGCACCAGGTAAGTCCCCAGAAACCCAAATCAGATCTGCATTTGAGCGTGATGAGGCTGGAGGGGGTTCTTCCTGCCGGCGGGCCGTGGCCTGTGCCCCTCAGCAGGAGCCCCGCGTCCTGTGCAGGCCTGGCCTCCTTCAGCCGGCCACCTGTAAACTCAACAAGAAATAGCTTGAGTGCTTGGGTTTTTTAATACATGGAAGTCATCCAGTTAGACATCTTTAGACATTTATCTGGAACAGTTACTGCTCTCCTGTGCTTTGTGAATAGCCCAGGTAGGATGCCTTCCCTTGGGACCCTTGGTCTAGCCGTGTCACCTTCCTGGTGACCACAGGCCTGGGTGTGCATGAGCACCCATGACCCGAGTGGGACAGAGGTGGGGCTGACCCTACAGAAAGACGACGCCCCTTCTTCCAGGAGGACTTGGCCTAGCTCCCCAGGCTTGTCTTTCTCCTCTGGGTGGTGCCTTGAGCAGGAGCTGGGGCAGGGCTGGGGCAGCGGCCCTGGATGGTCAGGGCCAGTGGGCCCATAGGAGGCCTCATCCCAGAGGCAGTGGGTGGGGTCCCCCTGGAGCTTGGATTTCAGGCCTCGTAGATCCTTCCACCAGCCCTTTGTGGCCCTTCCCTCAGCACAGCCCTCACCCGAGCTCATTACCTTGCAGTCAGCTAAGGCCGTTTGCCCTTTGGGGATTGTCCTGTGCACTGGGTCAGATGCTGGGTGTACAAAGAGGGATCTGTTGAATCCGGACCCAGACTAGTCGAAAACTTGTGGTGTGTTCGGGAGCCTGTGGGGTGAGTGGACCCCACCCCCTCCCACCCACCAGACACCATGACAGCAAGTCCTGACCATATAAAAGGAGCTCACAGGGCGCCTGGCTGGCTCAGTGGGTTGGGCAGTCGACCTCAGTTCAGGCCATGGGGCTCATGAGTTTGCGCCTCGTGTCAGGCTCTGTGCTCACAGCTCAGAGCCTGCAGCCTGCACCCTGCTTCAGAGTCTGTGTCGCCCTTTCCCTCTGCCCCTCCCCTGCTTGTGCTCTGTCTCTGTCAAAAAGAAAGAAACAAATAAAATGAGCCTCCACAGGGCTTGGCTTTGGGGAGCCTAAGGTTTGTGCCTGGGGCTGCTGTGTCCCGCCTGGTCCTGGAGAGCTCCATGGTGACCGCCTGAGCGTCCGCTGTGGCTGTCCCTAGACCGCCCGCAGGCAGGGCTCAGGACTAGGTGGGGAGAGACTTGTGGGGTGTCCGCACAGTCTGCAGGTGCGGGAGTGGGCCTGTGGCTCCGAGGTGGGGCAGGGCGGGTAGTTCTCTCTGGAAAAGTCACACTTGTCATTGCCAAAATCAACAGCACACGAGAACTGGAGAGAAGCCGAGAAACCTGCCAGAAACGCCTTTTCTTGGCCTCCCTGGCTGCTTCAGGGAGCGCACCGTGCCCTCCCCTCGGCTGTGTCCTGTCTGGGGCTCCTCCAGGGACTGCGCCGCGGTTAGGCCCTTGCTGGCGTGCGTGTGGATGTTTCCAGTCTCCGCCAGGGACTGTGGTGCTTGCGTGCCACCCTGCACCCGTGCGGGTGTTCTCTTAGAGAGGGGGCCGGGGGGGCGTCCCTAGCGTACACTCTGGAATTGATCACCAAACCCCAGGCTTGGCTGCCACCAAGAGGGCACGTCGTCCCACACCTTGCAAGTTGTCCTATTTCCTGCTTTTTCCAGTTATCTGGAGCAGCGTGATCTCTCAGAGAATTACATTTTGCACTTATTTGATTGTTGCTGAACACGAGTGTGTGTGTATTTGTTGTGGAGTGGTTTTTCCTCTTGTGGGAATTACCTTGGTGAAAATTTCACTGTGGTGTTCGTATTTCCCTTATTGATTTGTGTGAACTCTGCATTGTCACTTTGTACCCATGCTGAACTTAAGTTCAAGTTTGGCTGTGGAATCTGGGTGGGATTTATTTGGTGTATGGTATGAATTGAATTCTTCTAGAAGAAGAATTCAATAAATTGAAGCTTCTAGAAATTGAGGTGTAGCTTACAGATGGTGAGATGCACGGGTCTTGTGTGTACAGCACAGCAGGTTTTGACAGGCAGCTTTCCTCATGCAGCCCTTCCCTCACCAGAGAATAGCGCATTCCCGTCACCGGGGAAGTTTCTCCGTTCTTCCGGCTGCTTCCAACAGGCATCTCCTGCTCAGGTTTCTCTCCCCATAGATTGGTTTTTCTCCTGCTGTAGAACTTCATATAAATGGATTCATGCAGTAGATTACTCATTTTTCTAGCTTCTCTTGCTCAGCCTTGCTCCCGTCCCCCCGCCCCCCGCCTCACATTTTATAAAGCATCAGTTTATTGCTGAAGACAATTCCGTGGTAAGGACATGCCAAGTTTGTTTACCCCTTCCCCATCGATGGAAGCATTTGTGCTTCCGGTTCGGGGCTATTATCAGGAAAGCACCTGTGAACGTTCTCGTACAGTCGTGAATGTTTTTGTTGTATGGAGTGAATCCCTGGACGCGGACTTGCCAAGTGAAGCCGTTAAGTGTGCGTCCCACCGGGGCCGTGCCCCTCCACTCGCCAGTCGTACATGAGAGCGCTCTGCTGGTGCCCTTGCCGATGCGAAGTGCTTCCAGTCGTCGAGTTTGCCTGTTCTGGCGGGTGTGTGGCGGCCGTGGCTTTCGTGACCATCCCCATTGACTGATGGGCACCTTTTCAGATGCTTGTTGTCCGTGCAGTGTTTGGTCTTTTGTGTATTTTTTAATTGGACCGTCTTTCCATTACTGAGCGTAGGAGTTCTTTGTGTATTCTGGGTACAAGTCCTTTCTTTGTCAGACGGAAGTATTTAAGGGTTTTCTCTCAGTTTGTTATTTTGTGTTCATCTTCTTAGGAGCAGAAGTTTACAGTTTGGGGCAAGTTCAGTCTCTCTATTCTGGGGGTGTTTTCTCTGTCCACAGGCATCACTGCCCACTCCAAGGTTGAGAAGATCATCTCCCGTTTTCTTCTAAATCATTATTTTAGACTTTATGTTTTGCTGTGTGATCCATCTCAAATTAATGCTTGAGTATAGAGGGAGGTAGAGATCAAGCCTCATCTTCTCCAGTGTGAGATTTGCTGATTTTCAAAAAAGATTTAAAGATTCTCCCGTTGAGTTGCGCTGGCTCCTTGGAAGAACATGAGTTGGTTGACACATGCGTGTAGACTCTATTTATGAACTCTCTTGTTCCTTTGGTTATTTGCTGTCTTTCTGTCTCTATTACTGTAGCTCCATTTTAAGTATCAAAATCACATGTGGTCTAAGTACCCCAAATTTTTAAAAATTCTGAAACAGCATATAAATTCCTATCAGAAAAAAAAAAAAGCTGGGTGGGTTTTTTTAAACTTTTAAAATCAACTTTATTGAGATATTTACATATCATAAAATGTACTCGAGGGATCCATGAATTTTGACAAATGTATGTACTCCTGTAACTACCACCATCACAATCAAGATGTAAAGAACATCTTCATTGTCCCCCAAAACGTTCCTGGTGCCTCTTTGCAGTCAACCCCACCCTGCGCAAGGAGATGCTGATCTGCCCGGGTCAGTATAGATGAACATGTCCTGTTCTAGAATTTTCTGTAATTGGAACAATACAGCATGTACTTCTGTTATCTCACAATTTAAAAATATATATTGAGCCAAGGAAGCCAGATAGAATCTCTGACTTCTAGAAAAGATGCAGGACAGTGCAAAGAGCTTCTTTTTTTTTTTTTTCTTAACTCTGAACCATTTGAAAATAGCCAGCTTGATGCTCCATCATCCCTGCAAGGACCAGGATGGTGCTGCACTCTCCCAGTAGCCTGAATCTTACATCTGACTCAGAACTTCACAGAATAATTCGTGATCTTGTCATTCATTTTACTCTCTATAGTTTATACCCTAGGACACCGTTATTTTGCCTTAATTAGCCATGTATTATGCTTTTGATTTGTAGCTTGTCTACTCATGTTTTCCTTTCTGGTAATGGCATACTTGTTTTATTGTGTTTTGCTTTATTATGCTTTGCAGATACTGTGTTTCTTACAGATTGAAGTTTTGAGGCATCCCTGCATTGAGCAAGTCAGTCGGCATCGTTTTTCCAACAGCAGCTGCTCACTTCTTGTCTCTGTGTTACGTTTGGTAATTCTTGATTTGTCAATTTTTCATTATTATTATATTTGGTATGGTGATCTGTGACCAGTGACCTTTGATGTTCACGTGCTTTGGGGCACGTGAACTATGCCGTGTACGGTGGTGAACTTGAGCGATACGTGGTGTGTGTGTTCCACCTGCTCTAATGAATCAGAAGCGAGGAACGAGTCAGCTCGGTGAGGAAGGCACGTGGACAGGCTGAAGGCTGGGCCTCTTGCACCAAACATCAGCCAAGCTGTGAATGCAGAGGAAAAGTTCCAGAAGAACATGAAAAGCACTCCTCCAGTGTGCGCACGGACGATAAGGAAGTTAACAGCCTCACTGCCGATGTGGAAGAAAGTGTTCGCTGTCTGGACACAAAGATCAACCAGCCACAACGTTCCTTTCAGCCAAAGCCTCACCCAGAGCAAGTCCCCAGCAACTTTTCAGTTCTGTGAAGGCTGAGGTGAGGAAGCTGCGAAAAAGAAGTGAAGAGCGCAGAGGTGGTTTATGAGCTGGAAGGGACAAGCCGTGTCCGTGAGATGGCCGTGCGGCTGGGCCGGCAGGTGCTGATGCAGAGGCTGCAGCAAGTTCTCCACAAGCTGGAGCTGAGAGCGTCACTGGGGGTGACCACACGGAACAGACTTGCAGGGTAGACAGAACAGCCTTCTGTTGGGAGACGATGCTGTCTAGGACCGTGACAGGGAGAGAGAAATCCGCGCCTGGCTTCAAAGCTTCCAGAGACAGGCTGACTCTCGTTAGGGGCTAAAGTACCTGGTGACTTGAAGTTGAGACCAGCATTCATGAACATTCCAAAAATCCTGAGCCCTTGAGAATTGTGCTCCATCAACTGTGCCCAAGCCCCAGGAAGAGGACAACAAAGCCTGGGCAACAGCACCTCTGTGGTTTGCTGTAGATTTTAAGCCCACTGTTGAGACTTGCTGTTCTGGATAAAGGATTCCTTTCAAAATATTACTGCTCAAGGGCAGTGCGCGTGGCACCCAAGGCTCTGATGGAGATGGACAGTGAGACTAATGTTCTCATGCCTGCTAACATAACATCCGTTCTGCAGCCCCTGGACCAAGGAGTAATTTCTACTTTCAAGTCTTATTATTTTTTTTTTAATGTTTACTTATTTTGAAGGAGAAAGGGGCAGAGAGATTGGAAGAGAGAGAATCCCAAGCAGACCCTACACTTCCAGCACAGAGCCCGACGCGGGGCTCACAAACCGTGAGATCATGACCTGAGCTGAAATCAAGAGTCAGATTCTCAACTGGCTGAGCTGCCCAGGCGCACCACCCCCCCACTGGCCAAATCTTATTATTTAAGAAATACATTTTGTAAGGCTGTGGCTGCCATAGTGATTCCTCTGATAGATCTTAGCAAAATAAATTGAAAACCTTCTGGAAAGGATTCATCATTTCTAGATGCCATTAAGAACACTCATAATTATGGGCGCCTGGGTGGCTCAGTCAGTTAAGCATCTGACGTCGGCTCAGGTCATGATCTCATGGTTCATGGGTTCGAGCCCCACGTCAGGCTCTGTGCTGACAGCTCAGAGCCTGGAGCCTGTTTTGGATTCTGTGTCTCCCTTTCTCTCTGACCCTCCCCTGCTCACGCTATCTCTCTCTTTCAGAATTTTTTTTTTTTTTTTTTTAAAGAACATCCCTAATTCATGGGAAAAGGCCAAAATGTCAACATTAACAAGACTTTGGAAAAAACTGACTTCGAGGGGTTCGGCCTTCAGGAGAAGGTGTGGGTGCAGGTGTGTAAGAAAACTAGGATTAGAAGAGCCTAAAGGTGCTGGCATCTCAGGATAAAACTTTAATAATGAGGCGTTGCTATCGAGCAAAGAAAGTGGTTCCTTGAGGTGGAATCTACTGGTGAAGCTGCATGAAGAGTGTTGGAATGACACACCTACTTAGTTGTCAAGCAGCTTCAAGGTTGAGAGGATGGACTCTGGTTTTCAAAGACGTTCTCCTCTGGGTAAAGTGCTGTCACAGAGGCGCCTGGGAGGCTCAGTCGGTTAAGAATCCAACTCTTAGTTTCAGCTCAGGTCATGGTCTCACAGTTTGTGAGTTTGAGCCCCATGTCAGGCTCTCTGCTGACAGTGCAGAGTCTGCTTGGGATTCTCTGTCTCCCTGTCTCCTGGCCCCTCCCCTGCTCACCCACACACTTTCTCTCTCTCAAAATCAATAAAATAAACTTTTAAAAAATGCTATCACAGAATGCTACAGAGAAATCATCTGTGAAAGAAAGAATTGATGGGGAAGCTCCATTATCATCTTATTTTAGGAAATTTCCACAACCACCCCTGCCTTCAACAACCACCACCCTGATCAGTCAGGAGCTACCAACATGGAGGCAAGACCTGCACCAGGAAGAAGATTCTGGCTCACTGAAAGCTGAGTTGACGGTTAGTATTTTGTAGCAACTAAAAACTCCTTAATTAAGGTATGTGCATGGTGTTTTGATTTTTTTTTTTTGGTCTAATGTTGTTGTACTTAATAAGCCACAGTAGAGTGTAAACATAGCCTTCATATGTACCGTGAAACCACAAAATTTGTTTGACTTGCTTTATTGTGATATTTACTGTGGTCTGGAACCCACCCCTCACCATCTCTGACGTGTGCTTTTTCCAGTTAGTCTATCATGGCTGGAAGTAAAGGAATACCAGAATTTTATCTTCCTCCAAATTGAAAGCCAATGATCTCAAAAGCATTTATTGACTAACCTTTCCTGTCCCACAAACCTTAAATCTCATTTATTAAACTGTGTGCCCGGGGGGGCGCCTGGGTGGCTTAGTCGGTTAAGCGTCCGACTTTCGCTTGGGTCATGATCTCATGGTTCGTGGGTTTGAGCCCCGTGTCGGGCTCTGTGCTGACTGCCAGCTCAGAGCCTGGAGCCTGCTTCAGTCTGTGACTCCNTCGGGCTCTGTGCTGACTGCCAGCTCAGAGCCTGGAGCCTGCTTCAGTCTGTGACTCCCTCTCTCTCTGACCCTCCCCCGCTCACGCTGTCTCTCTCTCTCTCTCTCTCCTAGAAATAAATAAAACATTAAAAAAAAAAATTAAAAAAATAAAATAAAATAAAAAAATAAACTGTGTGCCCGCACACACGCACACCCCTTTTTGTTGTGCTGTGCTATCCTATTGGTTTATTCCTTTCAGAGTAGTGTCCTATTTCCTTATGTTTTCAAATAGAAAAAATCCATTGTAAATACAATACAGGAAAAAAGTCCACTCACTCCCAACGTCTTCCTCATGATTAACAGTTTCATGAACATTCTTCCAAATATTTTATACAAAAATTTATTAGGTCGCCTGGGTGGTTCCGTCGGTTGAGTGTCCGCCTTGGGATCAGGTCATGATCCCGCGGTTTGTGAGTTCAAGCCCTGCATCAGGCTCTGCTGTCTGCGGGGAGCCTGCTTCAGATCCTCTGTTGCCCTTTCTCAGCACCCCCTCCTCTGAAAAGTAAATAGACATCTAAAAACATTCATACTGATAAAAAGAACAATACGTAACGTTTCTGAAGCTCTTACTATATTGGGTGCTGACTGTGTCCAGACCCTTCTAAGTGCTTCACAGACACAATCACCTAAATCTCCTGATAATTATATGCTAGGGACTGTCCTCTCCTTAACAGAAGACGGAACAGGTGTCAAGGACCATGACCGCGGTCACACAGCTGACCGACCCACAGTCTGACTCGAGAGCCCACACCTCCCACATGGTCTCTTGTTAGTTACTGAACAGCCCCACTGGGTGCCGGTCGCCTCCCGGCCTCTGCCCGCCTAGGATCGCCTGTGTAATTCCAGGTTCTTTCGTGATTATGTCTACCTTTCTCTGTGAAGCAACTTCTCATGTCTTTTGCCAGTTTTCATTGATACTGTTAATCTTTTTATTATTGATCAGAAAGAACTCGTTGGCTAGCAAGAAGGTTCATCCTTTGTCTTATACATCAATAGCACTTCTCAGATGTGCTGCTTACTTTGTGATGGGTTATTTAAATATATATATATATATATATATATATATATATATATTAGCTTTTGAGTGCTTTTTTTTTGCTTCTGCCTTACAAGACTTTCAAATTCTTCTATAATGTACTTGGGCAGCTTCTTCCTGTAAACTGCTAGTTTTTAGCCGCTAGCTGTGCGGTGTCGCCCAGGGCTGAGCCCGCTGAGCAGCCGTGCGGAGGCTTCTGGACTTGGTGTCACTCTCGACCTCTCTGGGCCTCAGGGTTACAACACCCTTGCTGATCTCCTGGGGAGGTTACTTCACATTTGCACCAGCCTTTCTAGAATTTCTTTTAAAGGGTAGAAACTGCACAGTCTTCTTGGTTTTTAGTATATTTTATAGTGTATTTTTATATTGTTAGGATTGTTTCTTTATCGTTCTTTTTTTCTCTTTCTCATCATCTTATGTTTGCTCTTCCATATTAGCTTCGTCACATTTTTTTTAATTAAAAAAACTTTTTAACATTTATTTATCTTTGAGAGACGGAGAGAGACAGAATGCAAGCAGGGGAGGGGCAGAGAGAGAGGGAGACACAGAATCCAAAGCAGCTCCAGGCTCCGAGCTGTCAGCCCAGAGCCCGACTGCGGAGCTCGAACCTGTGAACTTGTGAGATCATGACCCTGAGCTGAAGTCCGGCGCTTAATCAACTGAGCCACCAGGCACTGTGCTTTGTTACAAATTTGTCAACTGCCATCTATCTTTATAAAAATCCCATTTCTCTGGGGAAAATGTCCAGAAACAAATAGATCCCCAGGTATGAAAGTCAGGAGAGAAAACTATATAGATTTGGAAAGTACCAGGACGGAGCACTGGTTCTCAGTTGGGCGACTTTGCTTTCCAAGGGGACATTTGCAAGATCTGGAGACGGACCTGCTTGTCACAGCTGAGAAATGCTGTGACATTTGCTGGCATCTAGCAGGGATGCCGTCCAGCAGCCTACAATGCATGGGAAAGGGTCCTGTGCCTCCCAATGCCCGTGCTGTCCGGATGCACCAGCCCCGTGATGGAGAGACTGACTGAAAAGGTGGGGGTAGGCGAGGTATCTCCAAGGGCACAGGGTGGGTGGAGGAAAGGCAGTGGGAGCATCCAGCGCAGGCCAGTAGGAGCCCAGGCGTCACCGGTTGGGCAGTGAGGGCTGGAGAGGAGGCGGGCCGGCCGCAGATCTCCCAGGCTTGTCAGGGAGCTTGGAGTTTGAAAGTCACAGAGAGAACGACACTGTTGGGAATGTGCCTTGGAAAACCTGCTCTGGCCGCTGCGGAGAAGGGACAGGGCGTGGCCATCCGTGTGGGGCCAGGGCAGAGAGGAAGGAGGGACCAGGGACTTCTGGAGTTGGAGCCGGCAGGACAGGGAGGTGCCCTGGGCACAGGGGAGTCAGAAGGGTCTTTAGGAAGCAGTTCTGCTTACCTGCCACCCAGCATTGTGTCACAGCTGAGGACAGCAGCGGGGAGCACAGACCTTGTTCTCTTCCTCGTGGGCTTCCATTCTAGCGAGGGAGACGTTAGAGAGTCACGCATCAATGCACAACAGGAAGTCAGGACGCTGTGCTGGAGAAGCAGACGTTAGGATGAGGATATGGCTGCTGGCTGAGACCTGAGGTGTGGACCGAGTTGTCCAGGCTTAGGGGACATGTGGCACCTGCGTGGACCTGTGTGCCAGTGGTGCTGGCCCTGGAGGAGCAACGAGGCCAGGGAGGCTGGAGAGTGAGCGGCACCACAAGAGAGCCCGGGGGGAGGGGGCAGGCAGGGTAACAGGCCACTGTGGCTGCAGAGAGGGGACAGGACAGGGCCATGACACTCCCGGGTCACAGCACTGGTCCAACAGGCAGGACAGTGGCCACGCTGATGAAGAGATGGAAGGGGCCCAAATAGCTTCATTTTTTAAGTTACTTACATTTCTTTCTTTCTTTTTTTTTTTTTTTTATGTTTTTTATTTATTTCTAGGAGAGAGAGAGAGAGAGACAGCGTGAGCAGGGGAGGGTCAGAGAGAGAGGGAGTCACAGACTGAAACAGGCTCCAGGCTCTGAGCTGACAGACAGCACAGAGCCCGACACGGGGCTCGAACCCACGAACCGCGAGATCACGACCTGAGCGAAAGTCGGACGCCCAACTGACTAAGCCACCCAGGCGCCCCAGAAACTTACATTTCTTAAAAGTTTTTATTGAGGTAAAATTCACTAACAGAAAGTTCACCATTTTAACCATTTAAAAATACAAAATTCAATGGCTTTTAGTAAATTCACAATGTTATGCAATCATCACCAATATGCAATTTCAGAAAATGTTCATCATCCCAAAAAGAAAGCCCACACCTACTATCACTCCCTCCATCTCAGCCCCTCCCCAGCTGGCAGCTACTAATTGCACTTTCTCTGCAGATTTCCCTATTCCAGAAACATTTCGTAAAACAGAATCCTGTAATAGGTGGCTTCTTATGTCTGGCTTCTTTCAGTTAGCATGATGTTTTCGAGGTTCATTCAAGATGCAGATGGGATTACGTGTTCAAGGATTTTATTAGGTTGTATTAGGTGACAATGAGTAGATGTTGTTATTACTAGAAATAAACTGGGAGGCAGTGGGGAAAAGCTGGGGGAGTGACAGGCTGGCACAGCTCTTGACTTGTAGTGAAGAAGAGGGATGGAAGGCGGAGTGGGAGTGTCCTCCCTCACTGAACGTGAGAAGCAGGCTCAGTTGACACACCCCAGAGTCCTCAACCTAAAGAAGTGTGGCCAGAGCACAAACACTGTGATCGATTAGGAGCTTGGCGGCTGAGCCCCTTGTGACTTGTGTTTCTTGTAGTTTGAGGGCTCCCATTTTCATGGCAGCCACAACTGTTTAAGATAATAATGTTTTGTATGTTTCTTTTGTGAAGGGCTGAGTGAGAATTAATTAGCTAACCATCCCTCTGGAGAACCAAGTAAACCCGAGCCAGGGGAGAGAAAGTATAAAGAGTAGATATTGATGAAATCGAAAACAGATTTGGAGACATCAGGAAAGCCAAAAGTTGATTCTTTG
Organism: Hyaena hyaena; assembly: GCF_003009895.1. Lineage (NCBI taxonomy): Eukaryota > Metazoa > Chordata > Mammalia > Carnivora > Hyaenidae > Hyaena > Hyaena hyaena. Next base: position 530,715 of record NW_024081542.1, read on the forward strand.
GCAAGATTAAATAAGATGGCAAACCTCCGGCGAGATTGAGAGCGGGAGAGAGGAAAATATGTAAGCAGTAAGAGGGACCTGAAAGCAAGCACAGCCACAGATACAACATAGATTAAAAAGATAATATTAACAGCTTTGGGCCGGTACATGTCTAGAAAAATAGACGTGAATCAAATTGACCCAAGAGGAGATGGAAAGTCTGAACAGTCTTATGACCCTTCAAGATAGTGAATCAGTGATTAGAATCACAGAAGAAACACCAGGCCCAGCCGGTGAATTCCACTGAGTTCTCAAAGTACAAATTTTTTGTAGTAATGCTCCCCAGCTGACTTATAGGGCACCATAACCTTGACACCAAGCTCTGGTGGGAATGGGTTCAAGAGGGGAATGCTCCAGGGTGATGTCATTCAGTGACCAGCCCCCAAAACTCTGAACAAGTTCCTAGTTAACTGAATCTCAGTAGTGCATAAAGACAGTAATCAGTCGTGACCGACTGTGAACTACCTGAGGAACAGGAGGTTGGCTTACCTTCGGGAGATCAGTTACTGTAAGCCGCTGTCTTAACATCCAGGCGAAAAATCAGATGATCAGGCTAATGCAGAAGAGGCATGTGATGGGACTCAGCACGTATTCGTGGTAAAAACTAGGAATTAAGACTAGAGGAGAATTTCTTAATTTGACAAAGGGAACCTACTATTCTAAAGGACGTAGCAAACACCATACTTCATGGTGAAAGGTTGAAAGTATTTTAAGATGAGGAATGAGAGGGTGCTCACTGTCACGTTTCTGGACATCATTATGCCAGCTGCTGGCACAGAAGAGAAGGAAAGGAACACGAGACATACGATTTGGAGAAGGAGAAATGAAACTTAGTTTTTCAATATTATCTACATAGAAAACATAAAGAAATCTAACAATAAATTGTTAGAATTAATCAGAAAATTTAGCAACATTGCTTATAGAAAAGCAATATACATAGGGAACTGCATTTTAAAATTATGAGCAATAGGAAATTGGACTTTAAAAACGAAATGTTTTATTATAGCATGAAAAGGTAAAGGATGTCAGAATAAAGCTCATATAATTGTGCAGGACCTAATTTATGGAGAAAATAACAAAACAACAAAGTTTTAGATAAACTAAGTTTTAAATAAACTAAAGTTGTTGTTGTTTTAACCTACTGGGCCACCCAGGTGCCCTTAAGTTTATTTTTAAAAGATATTTTAAAAATTTCTTCAAGTCTGCAAAACCTTTCTTTTACCTAAATAAACTAAAGTTTTAAATAAACTAAAGACCACTCAAATAAAGAAACAGATTTCAGGGGCGCCTGGGTGGCTTAGTCGGTTAAGCGTCCGACTTTCGCTTAGGTCATGATCTCGCGGTTCGTGGGTTCGAGCCCCGCGTCGGGCTCTGTGCTGACTGCCAGCTCAGAGCCTGGAGCCTGTTTCAGTCTGTGACTCCCTCTCTCTCTGACCCTCCCCTGCTCACACTGTCTCTCTCTCTCCTAGAAATAAATAAAAAACATTAAAAAAATTTTTTTAAAAAAATAAAAATAAAAATAAAAAAAAGAAACAGATTTCATTAATGCACTGAAATTCTCGGGCGTCTGGGTGGCCCAGTCGGTTAAGCGTCCGACTTCACCTCAGGTCATGATCTCACGGTTCATCAGTTCAAGCCCCGCGTCAGGCTCTGTGCTGACAGCTTGGAGCCTGGAGCTGCTTCCGATTCTGCGTCTCCCTCTCTGTGCCCTCCCGCTTGTGCACTGTCTCTCTCTCTCTCAAAAACAAACATTTAAAAAATTAAAAAAAGAAAAGTCTCAGTATACAAGTATACAAAGATGTATATTTGCTCCAAACTGATCTTTGGAATTTTATGCAATTCCTGTCAAAAGCCCATTGTGTGTGTGTGTGTGTGTGTGTGTGTAACCTGACAAGTTGATTCTAAAAATTATATGGACAGATAAAAGAATAGCAAAAATTCTCCTACAGGAGAAAGCTAGGTAGGAATATTTACCTTATGTAGATCTTAGGTAACTGATACAGTGTGATGCTGGCACACAGACCAATCGGTCATCTGAGCAGAACTGAGAGCCCGGGAACAGACCCGTGTGTGCACACCGCTGGGGTGCGGGAGCAGGCTGGCTCTGCGGTGGGGAAAGGACGCCTTACGCCACACAGAGACATTAGCTGCATATGGCTCAAAATGCAAAGAGCAAGACATACAAATTTTAGAAGAGAATATGGGAGGATGTACCCTTAACATTCCAAAAGAATATCTTCACAACAATAAATTAAGGAAGAATTTCCTATGATTCAAAAATCACAAAGTACAAAAGTTGAGTAGATTTAGACATGTGTATATCACCAGTGAGACAAGGTTCTGCAGCGCTTTCACCCAGCAAGCCCATGCAAAAATGTGCAAGAACTTCCACAAGTCAATAAGGAGAAAAATGACCGTGCTGAGAGTGGACGAAAATTTGAATGGATGATTTGATTAAGGGGACACATGCATGAGTAACAAATCTATGAGAAGCCGCTCAACTGTATGAATAATCAAGGGAACACAGATTAAAAGCTGTAAGGAGATATTTGAAATGCCCGCCAGATTGACAAAAATATTGTCCTGATAATAGCAGAGTGTTGGGGGGTTGGTGAGGGAGTGTCAGTCGGTGCCCTTTGGGCACTAGTCACGTGGGGCCTCATGAGGCAGAGGCCTTGTCCCTTGGCTCCTACTAACCCCACACCCCAACTGGGGTCTCCTGGAGCCTCTTGCCCACATACCGAGAGAATTATATTAGATGTTCATTGGAGAATTTTTTTGAAATAGCAGAAAACATATAGAGACATATATAGCGTGTCTGTATCCAAGTAGAAGGGACAAATAAATTGTCATACCACAGGCTAATATATGTGATAAAACAACAAATGAATCACAGCTGTGTGCAATGACATGGGTACATTGTGGCAACACAGTGTGGGATGAGAATAAACTTGCAATTCTATTTACATAAAGTTCAAAAGCATGTAGAACTATACAAATACTGTGCAGGGATAGAAGAAGAGAGAAATAGAAGGGGAAGCATGAAAATCAGGGCAGCGGCGGCTTCTGTGGGAAGTGGGGGTACCCAGGGGCTTCGTAGGATATCCTGGGTCTATTTCCTAAGCTGGTTCATGGGTCATTCTTTAAACTTTATGCATATTTTATAATTTGCATGTATTCCTTGGTTTTAAAATGGAAGTAGCAATATGGGGACGATTGGGGAGGGTGCCAAGAGCAGAGGGTGGGCAAGGGGCATGTGGGGTGCTAAATCAGAAGGGGAGGTGGCACAGTATTTGAACACTGAGGGGATGCAGATAAGTTGGAGGTACGGGAGTCTTGGCTTCATGTAGCATCTACCTTTATTATTTTAAAAAAAAAATAAGCATTGAGGTGCCTGGTGGCTTAGTCAGCTGAGTGTCTGACTCTTGACTTTGGCTCAGGTCATGACTCCATGGTCATGGGATCGAGCCTCACATCAGGCTCTGCGTTGACTGTGGAGCCTGCTTAAGATTTTTCTCTCTCCTCTGCCCCTCTCCCTTGCTTGCATGCTCTCTCTCTCTAAAATAAAGTAATACAATATTTAAGAAATTAAACATTATACAAAAACAAAAAATTTTCTCTTAGTTCTGTCTCCCCAACTCCCCACATGAGAACCCAGCATACAGTGGCAAAGGTGGGGTCTAGAAGGGGAGGCACGTCTCACATCAGCATCAAAAACAATAAAATACTGGGGCGCCTGGGTGGCTTAGTCGGTTAAGCGTCCGACTTTCGCTTAGGTCATGATCTCGCGGTTCGTGGGTTCGAGCCCCGCATCGGGCTCTGTGCTGACTGCCAGCTCAGAGCCTGGAGCCTGTTTCGGTCTGTGACTCCCTCTCTCTCTGACCCTCCCCTGCTCACGCTGTCTCTCTCTCTCTCTCTCCTAGAAATAAATAAAACATTAAAAAAAATTAAAAAAAAAATAATAAAAAATAAAATAAAAAAAAAACAATAAAATACTTAGGAATAAGTTTAACTAAGGAGATGAATGATCTATACATTGAAAACTACAAGACATTGATAAATTGAAAAGGACACTCCCCCCAACACCCACACTTTGTGTTCATGGATCGAAAGTTAGCATTGCCAAAATGTCCATACTACCCACAGCCATCTATAAATTAAATGCAATCCCTATCAAAATTCCAATGATATTTTTCATAGATGTAGAAAAAATAATATAAAATTTTATGGAACCACAAAAGAGCCCAAATAGATAAAATTTTTAATGTTTTATTTATTTCTGAGAGAGAGAGAGAGTGTGAGCAGGGAGGGTCAGAGAGAGAGGGAGATACAGAATCTGAAGCAAGGTCCAGCCTCTGAGCTAACTGTCAGCACAGAACCCAATGCGGGGCTTGAACCCACGAACCGTGAGATCATGACCTGGGCCAAAGTTGGACGCTCAACCGACTGAGCCACCCAGGCGCCCCTAAAGAGCCCAAATAGATAAAGTAATCTTGAGAAAGAAGAAATCGAGAGGCATCAAACTTCCTGATTTCAAACTATATTACAAAGCTATACAAGTCAAAATAGTACGGTACTGGCATAAAAACAGACAATAGACGGGTGCCTGGGTGGCTCATTTGGTTAAGTGTCAGACTCTTGACTTCGGCTCAGGTCATGATCTCACGATCCACGGGTTCAAGCCCCGTATACAGCTCAGTGCTGACAGCTCAGAGTCTGGAGCCTGCTTGGGATTCTCTGTCTCCCTCTCTCTCTCTGCCCCTCCCCCACTCATGCACTCTGTCTTTCTTTCAAAATAAATAAATAAACTTAAAAAAACCCCAGACAGTAGGCCAATGGAACAGAATCAAGAGCCCAGATATAAACCCACACATATACAGTCAACTAATATTTGACAAGGAAGCCAAGAATACTCGATGGAAAAAGGATAGTCTTTTCAATAAATAGTGTTGGGAAAACTGGACATTCACATGCAGAAAAATGAAATTGGCTTCCTATCTTACACCACTCACAAAAGTGAACTCGAAATGGATTAAAAATTTAAATGTAAGACCTGATATCAGAAAACTACTACAAGAAAACATTGGTAAAAAATCTCCTCGACATTGGCAAAAATTTTTTGGCTATGACCCCAAAAGCAGAAGCAGCAAGAGCACAAATCCACAAGTGGGATGTCAAACTGAGAAGCTTCCGCATGAGCGGCACTGGCTCAGTGGGTGGAGTGTGTGACTCTTGATCTCAGGGCTGTGGGTTCAAGCCCCACATGGGGTGTAGAGATTCCTTAAAAAATAAAATCTTTAATAAAAAAATTAAAAGCTTTGCACAGCAAAATAAACCATCAGTAAAATGAAAAGTCAACTCACAAAGTGGGACAAATATTTGTAAACCACATGTCTGATAAAGGGCCAATATCCAAAATATGTAGGAAACATGTGCAATAGCAAAACAAAACAAAACAAAAAAACTCAATCTAATTTTAAAATGGGCCAAGGACCTGAACATTTTCCCAAAGATGACATACAAATAGCCAATAAATGGGGCGCCTGGGTGGCTCAGTCGGTTGAGCGTCCGACTTTCGCTTAGGTCATGATCTCGCGGTTCGTGGGTTCGAGCCCCGCGTCGGGCTCTGTGCTGACTGCCAGCTCGGAGCCTGGAGCCTGTTTCGGTCTGTGACTCCCTCTCTCTCTGACCCTCCCCTGCTCACGCTGTTTCTCTCTGTCTCCTAGAAATAAAAAAAAAAAAAAAAAAACAAAAAACAAATAGCCAATAAGTTCATGAAAAGCTAAAAGATATCACTGTCTTCAGAAAGATGCAGATTGAAAGGACAACGAGATATCACATCTATTAGGACAGCCGTCATCAAAAAGACAAGAGCTGACAGGTGCCTTGTGAGGGTGTGGAGAACCCCGTGCACTGTTGGTGGGAATGTAAAGTGGTGCAGCCACTGTGGAGAACAGTGTGGGGGGTTCCTCAAAAAAATTCAAAATAGAATTACCGTATGGTCCAGCAATCCCGCCTCTGGGTATTTACGTAAAGGAAATGAAACTGGGATCTTGGAAAGATGTCTGCACCCTGTGTTCACTGCAGCTTTATTCACAACAGCCAGGACGTGGAAACACCCTACGTCTCTATGTACAGGTGAATGGATAAATAAGATGTGAGACGTACAGACAATGAAATATCTAAGTACGGTCATAAAAAAGAAGGAAGTCCCGCCATCCGTGACAACACGGATGCTCCTGTGGGCACCATGCGAAACGAAGTAAGCCGGATGGAGACAAATACTGTATGAGCTTCCTGACGTGTGGAATCTCAAATAGCTCAACTCCTACGAACAGAGAGGAGAGTGATGGTCGCCAAGGGCTGGCAGGTGGGCAACAGGGAGATGTTGGTCAAAAGGTACAAAGTTCCAGTCGTCTTAAGCCTTCTTATTACAACAACAAAAGAAAAGGTAACTGTGAAGTGATGGATGTGTTAGCCAGCCTCACTCTAGTACTCATTTTGCAGAACACACACGTGTCAAGTCATCACACTGTACACCTTAAACCGACACGTTACGTGTCAACGATATCTCAGTGCAGTTAGGAAAAAAGAAGGGGGCCCTGCAGGCGGGGCTGAGGAGGTGCTGGCCGTCCGGGTATGGTGGACGGAGGTGGGCAAGGCCCCTCCCCTCCAAGAACGGGCAGGGGGCTGAGTTTCGAGGGCAGTGGAGCGTGATGGCAGCGCTGTTGCCGAGCCTGGGGCAGGACGAACTTGGAGACCTCTGAGGACTTCCTGGGGGACGGTGGGTGGCACAAGTCTGTCTAGTGTGTGGCCCTCTGCGGCTGCTGGGCTCATGGGGGCACCCCTGGAGGTTCAAGGCGGGGCATTTTGCCAGTGAGTAGGATGGAGGGCGAAGGACCAGGGAGGAAGAAAGGGCCAGGAAAAGAGGGGCTTGGGGGTCGGAAACACTGAGGTCAGGGTGGGGGGAAGGCCCGGGGAGGAAGAGTAGTGTCATCAAGGGGTAACGGGCTCCAGCCTCCTGGTCCGATGTCCTCCCTCCCGATGACGCCCCCCCTGCATCCCACTCGGCCTCAGGACTGCCTGCCCCACCCCCTTTCCCAGTGAACCCTCTTTTTCTGGAGGAAGTTTTTAACCTGCTCCTCCTTTCCACCTGCAACACCCCTTCTCACTCTCTGTGGATTATCTTATTTCTTAATTCACTGAGAAAGTAGAGCAATCGGAAGCCAGTCCTCATCCTCCACCCAGTTAACCTAGCAACCCACGTGTGCCTTTAGCCGTGCGGTCTCTTTTCCCAGTGAACACGCCCAAGTCCTGCACTCTTGCCTGGACTGGGCAACACACCTTCCCCGCACCAGCGTTGTCCTTCCTATCGGGTAATTTCAAGTGCATATAAAGTCCGGTAACGTCCCCATCTTGAAAGAAACACTAACTCCTTAAAGGCCACGCCTCCGTTAGCTGTCCGGTTCCAGGTCTCCGTTCCCATTTGTAGAAAACCTGGCTGCACCAGGTGTGTTCCCTTGCTGTGCGCCGTTCCTCCTGAGTCATCCGTTTAATCCATTCCACTCAGGCTGTTTCTTACTCTTCTATGGAAACTGCTTTTATCAGGGTAACAGGTTCCTCTGTCTCGCTGATGATTGAGTGTTGTCCTTCGTCTCTCTGGATTGCTCAGCAGAATTTGCCAGATGACTGTAACCTCTCTCTTGACACATGCTCGTCCCATGGCCCTGGAAACTCTACTCTCCTGATCCTTCCCTCCCTACATTCCCTGACTGCTCCTTCTCAGGCCCCTTTTCCACGACTTGATACTTTCTGATTTCCCTGCCCTCCCCCAGGGCTCTCTTCTCTCTGTGTGCTTGTTCCCTCAGTGATGACTTCTGATTCAGGCAGTGCTCTGCCAGGATGCCACCCTCAAGAGGACTGTCTACTGTGACTTGCGGGGGGTCTAACAAAACCTTGGGGGGAGGACTAATAATTGGGCCCGGGCACCACTCCCCCGCTTGCGGCAGCAAGGAGGGGCTGTGGTCACCGGAAGAGGAAGGCAGGAGCTGGGACCTTCGGTTGAGGCTGATGGCCAACCCCAGGTGAGCCAGTAGGAGGGAGCTGGGGGAATACAGGCCTTGACCTTGCTCCCCACCAGCCAAGTACCACCGAGAGTGGGAGGTCGAGAGAGTGAGCTGGTGCAGTCTACAGAGCCAGCACACGGCACAGGGCAGACCGGGGCAGGGCAGCGGCAATGGGAGGGGCAGACACACAGTAGTTAAGGGGCTTCCAGATCTGTGTCTGCAGCTGTCACCTGCCATGTGCGCACCCCCTGCAATATCTACTCAGCATCTCCACTTTTATGTCAAATACAAAATTATTTCCTAATGTCCACCCCTCATTTCCCAGATTCCGTGATGGGTACAGTCAACAGTCACTTAGGTCGACACTGAGAGCCCCCACCGCTCACGTCCCCTCACGTCTTACGACCAACACATCAGCCATTCGGTCAGCGGCGCGACAGAACAGCCGAGCGCGGTGCTTCTCATCCAGACCACCCCAGCTCTCCTTTGGACCGCTGTCAAAACCCCTGATGGCCGCCCGGTTGCGCTCAGTGACAGGACTCCTGCAGCCTCCGCAGCTAGCCTTCCCTTCACCTCACAGCCAAGGGAAGCTCGTTTATGTCTCGGGCCACCATGTGCCCACCTTGGTGGGGAATGTCAGCGCTGGTCCTCTTTGCCATGCGTTCACTTCCCCACCCCCTTGGTACATGGTCCACATCTACCCAGTAGAGTTTATTTTTAATGCTTCTTTATTTTTATTTATTTATTCTTTTCTGAGAGACAGCATGAGCAGGGGAGGGTCCGAGAGAGAGGGAGACACAGAATCCGAAACAGGCTCCAGGCTCTGAGCTGTCAGCACAGAGCCGGACGTGGGGCTCAAACCCATGAACTGCGAGATCATGACATGAGCGGAAGTTGGATGCTTAACCGACTGAGCCACTCAGCGCCCCTGTGTTTCTTTATTTTGAGAGAGAGAGAGAGAGAGAGAGAGAGCGAGCACGAGCAGGGGAGGGGCAGAGAGAGAAAATCCCAAGCAGGCTCCATGCACAGTGCAGAGCCTGATGTGGGGCTGCATCCCATGAACTGTGAGATCATGGCCTAAGCTGAAACCAAGAGTTGGACACTTAACCAACCCAGGTGTCCCTCTGATTTTTTAAACAAGTTTATTTATTTTGAGAGAGACAAAAAATGAGTGGGGGAGGGGCAGAGAGTGAGAGAATCCCAAGCACGCTCCGTTAGTCCAGAGCTGACATGGGCCTCCATCTCATGAACTGTGCTGAAATCAAGAGTCAAGATGCTTAACTCACTGAGCCTCCCAGGCTCCCCTGCCCAATAGAATTTAAAGAGGAATTTGCTGGGGAGCTGCTGAGAAACATTTCCTTTGTTATAAAAGGATATGTTTTTGTTTTAGAGAGAAAGCGAGAGAGAGAGAAAGAGGGAGAGAGAATCTCAAGCAGCCTCCCCACTTGGCATGGTGCCTGATGTGGGTCTTGATCCCACAACCCTGGGATCATGATTTGAGGCGAAATCAAGAATTGGATGCTCAACTGACTAAGCCACCCAGTCGCCTCCATTTGTTTATTTTATTTTATTTTTTAATATTTTATTTATTTTTGAGAGAGAGATAGAGACAGCATGAGCAGGGGAGGGTCAGAGAGAGAGGGAGACACAGAATCCGAAGCAGGCTCCAGGCTCCGAGCTGGCTGTCAGCACAGAGCCCGATGTGGGGCTCGAACCCACGGACCGTGAGATCATGACCTGAGCTGAAGTCGGACACTTCACCAACTGAGCCACCCAGGCACCCCTCCATTTGTTTATTTTTAAAAAATGGATGTTCTTGGGGCACCTGGGTGACTCAGTCGGTTAAGCGGCCGACTTTCGCTTAGGTCATGATCTCGCGGCTCGTGGGTTCGAGCCCCGCGTCGGGCTCTGTGCTGACTGCCAGCTCGGAGCCTGGAGCCTGTTTCGGATTCTGCGTCTCCCTCTCTCTCGGACCCTCCCCTGCTCATGCTGCCTCTCTCTCTCAGAAATAAATAAAACAAAAAAATTTAAAAAATGGATGTCCTTTTTACACCTTTCTCTTTCTTCATTTGAGATGGTGATATAAAGATGGGATGCCTTGTGCCATGGCAGCCACCTTGGGCCATAAGAAGAACGAAGACAAAAGCTGTACACTGCAACCATGGGAGGGAGGAAAGGATGGAAAGAGTTTGTGTTCCTGAAATGGCATACTTTATGCCTTTTTATTCAGCAAGGCTAAAACTGTACTGTGTAAGCCACAGCTGGGACTTGAGCTGCGTACCTCTGAATGCGTCCTGGGCAACACACACCCCAACCTCTGCAGTCTGTCCCCCACTCAGCAGCCAGAGGGATTTTTCAGAACAGGAGTCATGATGGCCTCTCTCCTCAGAACGCTTCTCGGATGTCCCATTACACTGGGAACGGAAGCCGGAGCCCACATCCATCAGCACAGCTCCGAGGTTGCCACCCTGGGCCCCTGTGCTCTGTCCTCGCCTCGCCCGGCACATCTCACTTCTCGACAGCATTCAGGTCCGCACGAGGGTGATTTCCCGACAGAGGTCGTCCCTGACGTGGGGGTAGAAAAGCGTCTTCCACTGTCGCTTGCCATCTCGTTGCCTCGTTCTGTTCTCACAGCACCCACCGTGCGGCGTTGATTGGCCCTCCTGTGCTGGCGAAGGGGACAGGGTCCAACACTTGCCTTATCCCCTCTGCCGCTCACCAGGACTGAGGCTTCTTATCTGCATGTTGTGAGGACCGAATGAACAACTCGTGTGTAAATGGAGTAGAACAGTGTGTGGCACCAAGCAAGCGTTTGCCACTCCTCGTAGGAGAACGTGAGCTGCAGGAAGGCAGAGCTGGGGCCCTGCGCCCGGCAGGTGTGCGGCCGGGTCGCTGGCCCCCGAAGAGCACGCGGCAGCCTCTCTTTCGTTTTCATCGGGTGGAACAAAGGGTCTCTGAACTGAGATTTCAGAACGGATTCAACGCGTGTTGACAGGAAGGCCTAGGAAACGTTCGAGGGCTGAGGGGCCCCAGGACAGAGTTGCGCACCCTGAAAACCTGAGAGCAGGGAGTTGACATCCGTCAGGATGTCAGACTCCGAAAGGGGGGGGGGGGCGGGAACCAGCATCTTCTTGGAGGGGGCCGGTGGTGCCCGCGGGGGGAGTGAGGTGCGGAAAGAGACCAGGGGAGCCAGGGGGCCTAACCCGCCGCGGTTTGGGCTGGGGCTCCTCACGGTAGGTGACGCCTCCCGCTCCTGGGGGAGAAGAAGGGGTCCGCTGGGGCCGCTCAGCCCCGGCCGTCTGTCGAGGACGCCCGGCCCCACCCGGCTTCCCGGCCGCAGCTCCCGCCTCGGCACCTGGCCAGCGCCCGGCCCCGCGAGGGGCGGCGGGAGCAGAGGGCGCCGGACCCCCGCGCCCGCCCCGCCCCCGCCGCGGGCTCATCCGGGAGGCCCGGGCGCCGGGGCGCAGCCCAGAAGGCTGGCGGCCCCGACCGGCCGCGGGGGACAGGGCGGGGGCGGCCAACTGGGGGCGGGGCGGGCGGCATCCGGACGGGCGGGGCGAGCGCGGATTGGCCAGGCGCCGCCACGTGACCGCCCCCTTATAGGGCGTGGCGCGGGCGGCGGAGTCGGGTGCGGCGGCGGCGGCGGGGCCGGGCGAGGTCCGGTGCGGGTCCCGCGGCTCCGCTGCTGCTCCGCTCCGAGCGCCTGGCCGGCGCGCCCCGCGCCCTCCCTGCCGGGGCCGCCGGGCCGGGGGATGCGCTCGGCGCCCGGGAGCCATGGTCCGCTTCGGGGACGAGCTGGGCAGCCGCTATGGGGGCGCCGGTGGGGAGCGGGCTCGGGGCGGCGGGGCCGGCGGGGCGGGCGTCCCGGGCCCCGGGGGGCTGCAGCCGGGCCAGCGGGTCGTCTACAAGCAGTCGATCGCGCAGCGCGCGCGGACCATGGCGCTGTACAACCCCATCCCGGTCAAGCAGAACTGCTTCACCGTCAACCGCTCGCTCTTCGTCTTCAGCGAGGACAACGTCGTTCGCAAATACGCCAAGCGCATCACGGAGTGGCCATATCCTGCCGGGGGCCCTGGCCGCGCGGGGGCCGGGGGACCGTCCGAGGTCGCGGGGACTGGGACCGGGCGCGGCGTCCGGTGTCCGCGACCCGGCGCGCCTGGGAGGAACGGCCTGGGCGGAGGGCCGGGGCCGGGGCCGGGGCGGGTCGCGCGCAGCGCCCAGTGGCCATCTTTCCCGGGGTCGGGAGGAGGGTGCGACCTGGGGAGCGGCGGATGGGGCCGCCGCTCTCGGCGAGGAGGGGGCGGGGCGGGGCTCCGGGGGCCTCCGCGCGCCGCGAGTGCGTGTGTGTTTGAGGGTGTGCGCGCGCGCGCGCGTGTGGTCGTGGTAGTGGCGGCTGCGGGACGGACGCTGGGCGGAGCCCCCTCTCCCTGGACTCGTCCCTTCACACCCCTGGTCTGGGTGCAGAGCGCGCGGCCAGCCTGGAGGGCACACGAGGGCGAATCCGTGTTCGTGTAGGTGTGAGCACCCGTGTGGACGCGAGCCCGGGCGCGTGCCTGGCTGCAGGTGCTTGCGTGTGTGTGAGGGCAGAGCGTGAGCCCGGTGTTGCGCGTGCGTGCGTGCGGGACTCTCGGCACATGTATGTTCGAGCGCCTGGGTAGGTGCATGTGGCTACGTGTGCCTGTGGGTGAGCGTGTGCGCCTGCGCAGCACCCTTCCCCGGCCTCGCGCGGGACGGGGGCGCTGTCCGCGGTGCTGACGAGCGTCTGGACGGGCGGGGGGGGGGGGGCTGGAGGCCAGGACCGCAGAGGCTCCGCCTCCAGGCAGCCCCTGAGGATGCGGGCCAAGAGGGGAGTCCGCGGTGCTGACGAGCGTCTGGACGGGCGGGGGGGGGGGGGGGGGGGCTGGAGGCCGGGACCGCAGAGGCTCCGCCTCCAGGCAGCCCCTGAGGATGCGGGCCAAGAGGGGAGGGTGGGCTTCTGACCGGTCGTTCTGAGCCCCCCGGAGGCGGTCTCGCCGCGGCTACTGCACCGCGCGCTGTGGGCCTCGGCCTCCTCGCCTCCCTCCCCCTCGGCACCTCCTGGCCTGTCCTTAACCCACGCACGCCGTTCGAATACATGATCCTGGCCACCATCATCGCCAACTGTATTGTGCTGGCGCTGGAGCAGCACTTGCCTGACGGCGACAAGACGCCCATGTCCGAGCGGCTGGTGAGCGCGGTGGGGCCGAGGGCGGGGCGCGCGTGGCGGCGGCTCGTCGCATTCCAGGGCCCGTCGGGGTCTGTGGCTGAGCTTGGCTTCCGGGGGCGGGGCGACCTAGGTAGCCCTCCTGCCTGTAGCGGAGGAAGAGGTTAGAACCGGGCAGCCGACACCTCCGTCAGGACCAGGCGGACTGGGGTCGCCAGCTCAGTCCCTGATGGGAAGGGCGCCCCGAGAGAGGCCACGTTAGCTAACAGCTCCCCTGCCTCGTGCCGCTAGCCCCCCCCCCCCCCCCCCCCCCCCCCCCCCCCCCCCCCCTAGCAAGGCTGTCCAGTTCCACAGTCTTAAGCCTTGATCTAAGAAACTAAGTGAAACCTAGGGCGGGGAAGTGGCATTCATAGTGGCCCAGGGTCAGGAATGCTAGGCTCTGTTAGCACCTTCGTGGTGGGTGGGCTGGGTGCCCACCCTCCCCCGCAGGGCTGTGGCGGTCCCTGTGGTATGGTCCTGGGTCTAGGGGCTGTCCGTTTCTCCCTCAGAGTTGTCTTTCCTGGCTCTGCTTGCACTCTCTTCTCATGGGGCCACCTCTACCCAGGGGAAGCCCTCCTTCCCAGGCTTTCTTCCCAAACATCCTAAATCGTTCTCACCCACTCCTGGCCAGAGCTGCACAGATCCCTGGGGTGTCCCCTGTTGAAGCGCGTGAGAGTCAGGATGCCAGGGCAGGGTCTCTGGAGGGGCTGGGGTAGAGGAAAGGTGACATTTGGAGAAGCGGGTCCCATTTCAAAGGTGTGGCTGTGCCCTCTGGCCCCTAGTCTTTCCTGCTGTCCTGATCCCTTTGCCTGGGCTTGGTGTGGCAAGGTCTCTCCCAGGCCTGAGAGACTGAGCCTCAGAACAGAGAGAAAGAGGAACAGGTTGCAAGGGTCTGGAGAGCGAACCTGGGGCCTGGCTGGAGAGCTGCCGGGGGTCCAAGGTCTCTGAGAGACAGTCCAGCCTCTCCAGGGGGCACGGGGCATCAAGAGGAGAATCCCTCTTTCTTTGCACCCTGACAAGTGATTGAAACTCTCCGTAGCTTCTTTCTCTGACGTCAGTGGATATAGACGGGAGGTGATACAGGGCCTGTTCGGTGCTTAGTGTGGGCCCTGAACCCCCACTCCCCACCATCACCATCACAGGCCCAGAGGTGGGGAAGGGGAGACAGAGTAAGACTGACCTGGGGGTACTCAGTTTTGCAAGGCATCAAAAGAAGGCAAGGAGGTGGACAGCCAGCAGGTGAGAGGTTTCCTGGAGCAGTCATTTCTGCAGACTCAGAAGGCCAGGGGGTTTTGGTTGTGAGAGCGGAGGGGTATGAAGGACAGCCCAGCCATGCCACCAGGCAAGAGTGGGTGTGGTCCCTGTGGGGGAGTCCTGCCCCAACTGGAACCAGGCAGGGTCACTTGCCTCCCGTGGCCCCCTTGGGCATGCCGGTGTTTGTGCTTGTGCTGAGTGGGTGTTCTGGAGGCTAGAGCAGAGGGTGGAAGTGAGAGCAGAGAGCCTCTGCCAGGCCACAGGGCGCGGCCGTGTCTCCAGGGAAGTCTGGCAGGGGTAGGGCCAGAGGGAGGCGGGCCAAGAGACGGTGGGGGGTAGGGGGCAGGGAGGCCAGTGCACGGTAATTGGGCTCAGGCTTGTCCTGCTGGGTGACAGGCTTGAGTGGGCCAGCGGGGCATCCAGGCAAGTGTGAGCTGCTGCCTCCCAAGTGAGGGAAGATTTGCTTTGGGGTAATGGAGTTAGGCTGTTGGGAGAACAAGCAGAATGTGCCTGGAGGCCTGGGGAGCCCTTGCTGGCCCTAGTCCTGTGTGTAGACACAGGCCTTCAGGCCCTTAGGATGGATAGAGGGCTGGAACACAGACTGGGGCCTGGAGAGGAGGGGCTGCGGCGGCTTCAGGCCTCAGGCCTGGAGGCTTGTGCTGATGCCGAGGACACGTAGGGGGCTGGGTGATGAAGGGGCAGCTTCTGCATTGTTTGCCAGCCTGGAGTGGGATGGGGCCTTCATAGCTCTCTGTCTCTTGGGGTTCTGCTTCTTGGCCACTCACCAACTTCCTGAGTGGTCTTTGGCCAGAACCTCTAGCTTGCAGTCCCACCTCACCCCTCCCGAGCCTTCCCTGAAGAGAGGGATCTGGGGCAGGCCCTGCCCCATCTCCCAGCTCAGGCTTGCTCTTTCATCTGTCTGGAAGCTCTCTGTGAAGACGAGTTTTTTGGAGCCAGAGTCTTTTCTGGGACAGATGGTCAGCTGCCCCTTCATTTGGGGGAGAGAGGATCCTTCAACTAAACTAGACCTAAAGCTTTCAGAGGATGATTTCTGTCATGAGTCAGCATCTGGGTAACAAGATGGGAGAGCTGGGCCGTGATGGGCACGGGGCTGACGGGGCCCCTGGGGGAGGTAGCTCCTGCCAGGCACAGCCAGGCTGAGGGTTTTCCCAGTCAGATGGGGAGAACGCTTGAGGCCCAGGCTTCCTGTGTGTGGCGAGCGGAGACAGAGGCTGCTGGCCCTCAGTGGGAACTGACAGCAGCCACGGGGTGCCAGCCTGGCCCTCTCCTTCCCTGCAGCCCCCAGGCAGCCAGTCCCCGGGGCCCTGCAACCCTGGCCCCTCTCAGGCAGGGCAGAGCCCCTTTCTGCAGGGCAGTTCTTCCTGCGGCTCCCTGAGGGCAGGGCCTTCCCACCACTCCTTCCTCTGCTTTTTATAAGAGCAGCCCTGGCGTACAGGTGTCCTTGGTCTGCGCTCAGGCCATTCCCCATGCCGACCTTCCCGGTGCACCTCTGTGGTCCAGTTCCCTGGGGCTCACCTGCCCCAAGGCTCTCTGTGCCACTGTCCCCAAGTGAGCAATGCCCCTGGTCACTTACCACACCATCTGTGCATGTCTCCGTGTGACGTCCTCCCCCCCCCCCCCGCCCCGAGCCCTGTACAGCTTGCTCCCCACCTTGCTCAGCACCAGTCAGGCCTGGCCCCAGTTGGTGCTCGAGGCTGAGTGACAAGATGCAGTGACAGCATTCTTTTGCTCCCACTGTTCCTCCACCTGGAATTCCTTTCCTTGCTTGCTGCCTGTCTGTCTTACTCTCCAGAGGCTCTCTGAGGTCTGGGCCATATTTGCCCCCACCGAGATTTGCATTTGCATGTTATGATTCTCCAGAAGATGTGTGTTGAATGAATAAGCAGGTCCTGAGCTGCACTCTAGGAGTTGGGGCATTATCCAGGCAACCCCTGCAGCGATTGGAGCCCAGGATCATGCCGGGTCACCCCTGGGTCTGAATATGGCTTGGTTTCCAACAAGCTGGGAGTCTCCAGCCCAGTTCCTTGATGCCTGGGCCCGTTTCCTTTAGAACCAGGATGATGATACACTTAATGCGCGGGGCGTGGGATGGGCTGCAGGAAAGGCCTGCAGGTGTTGTCAGAACAGCTTCTCCTGCTGCAGGGCTTCGAGGGGTGGGAGGCCCCTCGCTGTTGTGGCTGGGGTGTCGCTGGCTGTGGGAACAGGGCCACATTTCCTGTGAAGTCTGTAGGTGGTGTGGCCAAGTGGGGGGTCAGAGCTGGGACAGTGTCCCCGCCTGCTGCCCCGGGCTGCTCAACTTGGGGTTGGTGGCGACCCTTTCTCTGCTTCTCCACAGGACGACACGGAGCCCTACTTCATCGGCATCTTTTGCTTTGAGGCGGGGATCAAGATCATAGCTCTGGGCTTTGTCTTCCACAAGGGCTCCTACTTGCGGAACGGCTGGAACGTCATGGACTTTGTGGTGGTTCTCACAGGGTAGGCGGCCAGAGCCCGGGCTGTGCCCTTGCTGGGGGCTGGGGGCTGGGCAGCAGGGTCCACACCGGGCCGTTGTGGGTGTGGGTGATCATGTGAGGAAATGCCTGATTGTGTGGGACGGGGTTGTTGCCCGTGAGTGGCAGTCTTTGCTGAAGGGCCTGCTTGCAGCGTTCTGTCCTCAGGTGGAGTTCTTCTGCAGACCACGGGCATGGGGCCACTGGCTCTGTGGCTGGGCCACTGTTGGGGGGTGGCTTCCCAGGGCAGGGGAAGGGCTCTGGGCTCCACAGCCTGTGGCTTGAGCAGTTTCCTGCTTGAAGAGCTGCCTGGAAGTGCGTTCTCAGGGCGCTGATGCTGTGCTTGGATGAGCTTGTGAACGTTAAGTGTTTCCATGGTTTATGGCTCCAGAAAGGTGCTTAATCAGTGTGTCCTTCCCACACTGTCCTCCTCAAATGGACCCTGGTAATTAACAATGTGTGATTCCAAAAACAACGCAGGAAATCTCCACATTGACTTGGGGGTGGGCTGGGGTGGGTGTGCAGGCAGAGCATCCAGCCCGTCGTCGCTGAGCCCCTCCCCTGAGGGGTCTCAGTCTTTCCGACTGCCTGACGATACTTTAGAGCCCTTGCCCTGCTTCTCTGGCCAGAGGACTGATGGCTGGAGCTGAGCTGCTCTGGGAGTGGGGTGGGTGAGTACTTGGGGAATTTGCTCCACAGGACCTGTTTGCACAGCCCAGGCCCCAGAGGCCCCGCCCCAGGCTAGGGACTGCAGTCTCTTCTCTGGGGCCTTGTGGTCCCAGAGAGGCTCAGGGCCCCAATCAGAGAGGAGGAGGCAGGCCCCACTGTTGCCCAGAACACTCCTTCCCAAGGAGGGGTGATTGTGGCCACCCTGCCCAACGACCCCTGACCTGCCTCGGTGCAGGTGACCGCATGTGCAGAGGAGGAAGGAGGTGACCGTGGAAGCCCCAGGCCTGGGGCTCAAGCCTCCACGGGCTCCCTGTGTGTAAGAAGACATGGACTTGGCTAAATAGTCTCTGGGCTACCGAGCAAGACTCTTGTTCCACTGATGATGCTGGTGGGGGTGCTCGTGGTGAGTGTGGCCCCTCAGAGGGTGGGGCGCTCCCCATGCTCCACTGGGCACTGTGTGGGGTGTCCAGGAGCATCGCTGGCTGTTTACATCGCTCCCTCCCTCTAGACAGGAGTCCCTGAGGACAAGATCAGTGTCTTATTTGTCAGGGTGTCCCCAGAGCCTAGCTTGGGGCGGGCCCCCAGGAGAGGTCAGAGTGTCTGCTGAATTTAATGGGTTATGAAACGGCGGTGCTCTGTGCGGGGAGCCCTCTGGGTGGCGCGCATCCATGGGTGATGCTGTCCATGGTGCTGAGTTTCTGGGCACAAGGCAGGGAGGCAGAGGAGCCCCCGCCTACTCCTTGACAGGACCCCTACCCCTGGTCTTCTGATACGTGATAAGCTTGTGCTGATTTCAGGTCCAGGGAGCTGGTGCCTCAGTGAGGGCTGGGAGAACTTCTCGAGGGGAGGGCACAAGACAGAGGAGGATGGGCTCCCCTTCCTGGGAGCGCTAGTGAGAGGGTCCCAAGCGTCCTGAGGCCTTAATTCTGGCCCCTGACCCCAGCCTTGGAGATCCCTGCCTTTGTCCATCTCTTTTTTCGTGCTCTGTTTCTACCCCTGCCTCTCTCTCATCTTTCCTTGCTTCTTTTTCTTCATGTGTACTTCTCTCCCTGCACTCACTCCCTGCCCCCACCTCGGTCGTTCTGGGTCTCTGTCTCTCTTTCTTTCCTTCTCTTACTTTTGTGGTACTTGTCTCTATATAACTAATCTTCTCTGCCTTTCTGCCCTTTTCTGTCTTCTTTGCCTTCTCTATCACTATTTCTTTCCTTCTCGATGCCTTTGTTTCTCTGTGTCTCTTTGCTTCCTCTCTCCCATTCTTCCTTGTTCTCTTTCTCGCTTTGGTTTGTTAGGGTTGCAGAGTCTCTGCTCTCTGCCTCTGCAGAAGGAGGGCTGGGAGTTGGCACTGGTGGTTTCCAGGCTCCCTCTGTCTGTACATCACTGCCAGAGGTGGCTCGGGTGGGGAGGGCGACCTGTGTCCTCTAGGGACTCACACGTCGGCCCAGAGTTGTGCAGGGAATCCGCTCAGGTGCTCCTGCTTGTGGCTCACGGGGGCTTGTGAGCCTGGGTGTGTGTGCATGTGGGTGTGTGGTAGAAGCAGGCCCCAGGTGGTTTTGGTGTGAATGCTAGCCAGTGGGGAAGCCAGGGAGGTGCTCTAACCCAACCCCTCCTGAGCTGAGGTCCCTGTGGGTAGCCATGGGAGGGGCATTACTTCTCATTACTTTGTTGTTTTTAATTAGGGTTTACTTAATTGGGGCTCAGAGGGCTTGGAGGCCCATGGTGGGGAGGGTAAGGGCTCTGGCTGGGGAGGCCACGTTGCTTGGTGGAGCCCGATTTGCCCCTAGAGGCCTTCTGGGGTCCCTTCTGCTTCTGAGGCTGGTGTGCAGGTCCTGAGAGGAGACGGGTGGAATGGGGTCCCCACCCCTGCCTCAGGGCACCCCCTGTCCTCAAGCCTGGGTCCACCCCTAGCAGTAGGGAGCACAGCACCTCGTCCTAGCTCCACAGGGATGAGCTGAGGGGCTTTCCTGCCTCCATCTGCCCTCTCGTCCATGCATCTGCCACTTGGGGTGACTCTTCTGATGCTCCCTCTGCTAATCATCACTTGTTAATTGCTCATTCATTCAAAATCTGCGGAGCCTCTGCCAGGTGCTGAGGACACAGGAGTGAACAAGACCACTGATCCCCTGCTCTGTGGCCGTATCCCCAGCCCTGCTCTATTTCGTCTTGGTATAGACAGGTCTCCTAGAACATTATACTTCATTACGTGTGATGTTTAGTGTGCCCCCCACCGCTCCTGCCCCTGGACATATGCTTGGCAAGGGTAGGTTCTTCATGGCTGCATCCCAGTGCCTGGGGGAAGGTGTGCCATGAAGATCACTCTGTAAATGGAAACGCCTTGCTTCGACTTCCCACACTGAGAAGGGAGTAAGGAGGGCAGAGTGTGGGCCAGGATGCTGCTGCTCTGTGTAGGATGCGTGGAGAAACCCTCAGTGTTAAGGTGAGTTTGGAAGGACATGAGGGGCGAGCCATCTACATATTTGGGGAGGCTGAGGCTGGAGGTGTCAGTGGAGGACACAGGTGTATCGATGGTCTTCAGAGCCCAAGAATAGACAGGCTCCCTGGGGAAGCTGCCCATAGCTGAGCCCAGAGACCTGAGTTTGTAGGTTGGGACTGGCCAGCGAGGTGGGTGGGGAACCCAGAGGAAAGTGGATGGTGTTTCAGGAAGGAAGAGCTCTTCCGGAGCAGAAGCAAGAAGAGGTTGCACAGTTGAGTACGGTATTCAGCAACCTGGACGTGGTCGGGTCTTGACAAGAGCTTGCCGGGAAAGTCTCCCGCAGGAATGGAGGAGGGGTTCATGGTGAGCACCTTTGGGCAGCTCTTCTTTTCAGAATTTTGCAGCACAGCAAGGCAGAGAAGTGAGGTAGCGGCAGGAGGGAGATGAAAGGTTGGGCTCGAGCCTCCGGCCTGTGTGTAGTCCAGAAGGCAAGGACTCACAGAGAACGTAGGCCGCATGTGCTGGAGAGATGTTCTGGGTGATGAGGGAACGTGGAATCCAGAATGTTGGGAGTCCGTGTCTGCTGATGTCAGCGGGAAGCGGGGGAGGAGCTGAGAGTGCACTTGGGCTGGCGGGTGAGGAAGCAGGGCTGGTGCAGAGGTCCTTGGACTGTTGTGTTTCCGGTGAAGTAGGGAGCAAGCACGCGAGCTGAGGTGTGGTGTGGAAGGGTTAGAGGCTGATGTGCGAGGACAGGGGATGGGATGAGGGGGCAGAGGAGGTGGGGGCAGAGGGGTGGGGAGTCGGGTGGGAGACTGTATGGAAGGGAGGGCGGAAGGAAGAGCTCCCTCTGCCCACATCCAGTCCCCCCTCTTCCTTAGCTTCCCTCTCTACTCACCTTCCCTCCTTTACTCAGTGACTGCCTGGCCGCCCATGCCGTCATTCGCTTGGAAGGTATTCGTCAAATGCTCTAGTTGCTGGGGACACGGTGGTGAGCAAGGAGGCTGCCTCCTCCTGGGGGAGACCGTGAACAGACAACACGTGTCATGTAGGGCAGTGAAGTGCAGCAGTGGGCAGATAGCCAGGGTGGGTGGAGGGTGAAGTTTGTACTTTCTTAGGAGTCAGGAAGGTCCCTGAGAAGCGCCTTGAGCAGAGGAGCAGGTGGGAGGGGAGGTGGGTCTTGGAGAGCCTGGGAGGGGAGTGGAGGGTGAAGATGCGGGAGGCTGTGGGGGCTGCTGGAGGGCAGAGTGCAGGGGCTGGAACCTGGTTCGGGGCTGACGTAGGGGACCGTAACCCAGGTGGATATGATGGGGCCTTGCACTGGGGAGGAGTTGGAGGGAGCACTGGTTTGTAGACTGCCCACAGGAAACCCTCTGGCATCTCCCTAGTGAGGCGCCCGTGTCCCCAGCTCACCTGTAACTGACCCCGTGCGTCTGACTCCCTGATGCTGTCGCCATGTCACTGCCTCTTTCCTCACAATCCCTCTTTGAAGCTCCCGCCCCACCTTTTGGTCCTGAGGGGTTGATTCCAGCTGGCAGTCAGAGCAGGGGCAGGAGAAGGGTCTCCTCAGACCCCGGGCACGTCTGCCGGCTGACAGAGCCCAGAGTGCCCACACCCTGAGAATCCCTGCCCCTGTCATGGTGCTTTCCTTCCTGGTCCTGGGGGACAGAGAGACACGTGTCCTAGCTCAGGCAGGTGGCTCCTCCAGGGACATTTCCAACCACAGCTTCTCATTTTACTTCAAATTAAACTGGGATTTCTTTCCAGGACATGTAATTAGAGCTCAGGGTCCTCCCTCCCTGGACTGGGCCTCCTGTGGGAAGCAGAGAGGGTGAGCGGGCTGCGTTGCTCCGGGACGAGGTCTGGGCCTGGCTCGGCCCTTGACCACTGGGGGGCTTGCTTCCTGTGCAGTCGGGGCGTGGACAGGCTTGCCTGCTGGCGCCGTGGAGCCTGGCTGAGAGAGGTGGGGAGCGTGCTCTGAGGGGGCCAGGCCCGGAGGGCACCTGCCCTGGATGAGGCGGGTCCAGCAGGCATGGGCTGAGGGGAGGTGAGCAGTGACAGCGTGTCCGAGTGTGGACCCCAGGGGGCCGGGCTTCACTGTGGCTGACAAGTGGCTTCACGTCGGAATATGAGGTGACCCTGTGTCTGAGTCTGAGATGACAAACCACCATGTCTGAGTGCACAGCAACACTGGATGTGGACGTTGGCTGCACCCGGTGCGTGTCTGGGTCGTGGGCACTGGAGTAGCGTCATGTTCGGCCACGAGAGCTGGCTCCATGTAGGGTCTTCCTCCGCCCTGCCTCTCCGGTCCCACCGGTGGGGTCTCTGCTGGTCAGGCCGGGGGTTTGCCACGGGGGGTCTCCGTGCCTGGTCAGGTCGGGGGCTTGCTGGGTTGGTGCTGGGTCTGGTTGGAGGCTTTCTGGACTTTCTGTTCTGGTCCTGATTTGGGGCTGGAACCGGTCTTCTCAGCATGAAGCTGGACCAAGGGGAGGGGCTGAGTTCCACCAAGTGGCCCCTGGAGCAGCAGAGGGAGGTTCTCGGGACCATGATTTGGGGTCTGAAGTTTCAGTCATTCCAGGCAGCACCCATGGTGCGTCACTGACGACTCAGAGCAGGTCTGGCCGGGGGTCCGCAGGCCTCTCTGGTGCCGCGGTGTCATTGAGAAGTCCACTCCCAGGGGATGGAGGGCGGGGGTGCTGTGTGCCCCGCCCCCAGGTGCCTCGCTCCTGACAGTGGCCTCCGCCTGGGGCTGCTGGGCCCCAGGGACAGGCCTAGAGCCCCATGCTGGATTATGTAACTGAGGGAGGTGGAATCCCGGCCTCCCGCAGTGGCACACACCCCCAGGCTGGGTATTTATAGAGGACCGGCTCACTCACTCTGCTTGCTGTCTCTTTGGTGTCTCCTCTCTCCTATTCCCCCTCCCCCTTCTTCCCGTGTTTTAGGGTTCTTAACAGTCTCCTGGGCTGGAGCTAGGAAAGCATGAAGAGCCAGGCCCCTCCTAGGCACTGCCCGTACCCTCCAACCCTCCCGCCTTGTGGCCAAGGGCTGAGGAAGAGCCCTCTCCCCTCCAGCCCCAAGGACCTGGTGATCCTGGGTAGGGCAGGGGGTCCGGACTTCCCAGCCTTCTGGAGCTGAGCTGTGCTGTGGGCAGCTCACTCCGGGATTCAGGCTCTGGTGCTAGGGCGTCCCCAAGGTTGGCTGGAGCTAGGCATTCTCATGTAGGGTGGAGTGGTGGGGGTTGGGGGGTACTCTGGGCAGGAGCCTTAAGTCAGTGTGCAGATGCCTGGGGGGCTCTGCATGACTTGGGGGTACCTTTTCCATGCCACCTGTCACAGCAGCCCTGAGGGAACACTGACTCAGTCTCTGCAAACCTGCGGCTGTGGAGCCCAGAGCGGAGAAGCCCCTGGCCCAGATATGGCCAACCAATTCCTGGGCAGCCGACATCTGAGCAGGAAGGAGGCTGGGGAGGTTGGCGAGCAACTCCTTCCGGTTTTGTTCCGAGTGAGCTCTGAAGCCTTGGAAGCCGGACTCAAGGGGCCCCTCCACCCAGGGCCCACCAGATTTTTCAGGGAGGGATGGTGGGGAGGTGGGTGGTGCAGACTGAAGACATAAATCCAGTTTTGGCTGCGGGGAGGGGCTGGGATGTGTCCGTTCCTGGGTCCCGCGGTCTGCCTGGCTGCACTGAGTGGCCGGGGAGGGGGGGGCGGGGACTGGGCTGTGAGAGTCAAAGGCTGCTCCCCATCTTGGATGTGGGGCTGGTGGGCTGAAGAGGCATGACCAGAGTTCTGAAATGGGCTCTAAGTTAGTTGGCAACATTTAAGGAGTTTTCACATAAAAATCCACATTTCCATCCAGCTGAGAAGTTCCTAGAGCCTCCTCCCCTCCAGATCCTGCAGAGCTGCTCTTGGGGCTGGTCTGTGACCTCCCCTCCAGGCTCAGGCCTCGGTACTCTGCTCCCCCAGACCCACGGGGTCAGGTGCCTCCATGGAGGTGGCTGAGGGTACCTGTTCACGTATTTGTGGCTGCTGCCCCGTGACGCACGAGACTGTGCGCGTGGGTCGAGCACGCAGCTGCCCTGATGGGTGGAGCCGCCAGCCCGGAGTCTGTCCCCACCCCACCCCAGGCAGCTGCCCTGCTGCCCCTGTGAGAACACTTGTGGGCTCAGAGCTGCAAATTCATACTGAGGCGAGAATGGTTGCTAATGTCTTCACGTGTTACTAGGTCTGAAGCCAAAGCTGTCTCAGGACTGGAGCAAGCGATGGCAGAGCAGGTGCAGGATGGAGGGTCCCCTGCCCCCCCCCCCCCCCCCCCCGCCTGGCGCCTGGTCCCTTCTGGGCTGTGTAAGTAGGGGAGCCGCCGGGATGTGCAGGGCCAGGCTCTTTGTGACCTTGTGCCTTCCTCCCCCGCCTGCAGCTCATGCCTCCTGGGCCCCCCCCAACCCGACCTGCAGTCAGAGGGACCTAGAGCTCTGCGGTTCTCAGGAAGTCAAGGGTAACAAGTCCCTGGGGCGTCCTGCCACTCACCCCTGTCAATGCCGTCCTGCGCCCCTCACTGAACCCCTTTCCCCAGTTCTGTGTCTCAGTCTCCTTCCTGGGGAGGCCACTCTAGGAGCCCCCACCACACCAGCCAGTGGCAGTCTCTCCCCACCAAACAAGATCTGCGCCTCTGGCCCCTGTCCTGGCTGGTGGTGTGGCCCTTTGTACCTCCTGTTGAGTGGGCCGTTTGTGGCTTCTCTCCAGCTCCCACACTGCCCTCCGCCCCCTGGCCGCTTTGGCCTTCTCTTACCCAAGAGGCCCCCCTCTGGCGCTGTGATGCGCTCACCTCTCCACTCACACATGTGTTCCCTCAAAGGGCTGTGTGTGAGCTCGGGCTGCCGTAACGGAATGCCACAGAAGGGGCGGCTGAAGCAACAGACATTTGTTGGTGACTGGAGGTCTGAGATCAGGCGCCGACAGAGTGGGTTTTGGTGCGAGCTGTCTTCCCGGCTTGTGGACAGCTGACCTCTCGCTGTGTCCTCACACCGTCTCTCGTCCACGCACACAGAGAGGTGTCTGGTGTCCCTTCCTCTTCTCCTAAGACAGTCTTGTCTAATGAGGGCCCACCTTTATGACTCTGTTTAAACTTATTACCTCTAAATACAGTCACATTAGGGGTTAGGGCTTTAACACAGGAACTTGGAGGACACAGTTCAATCCATAACGGACTGTGCTCTGACCCCAGGCTGTCTGGACAAGCCTCTGTCTGTTCCCGTCACCACTGTGCCCCGTTCCTAATGTGCTCACCAAATTCTGTGGGGTTGAAACCCAGCCGGCACAGCAGGAGCCCACTTGACCCCCATGGACACAGGGTAGTGTTGTGACCGGTCCCGGCCCCTGTGCCGTGGCTGGTGTACGTGGCTCAGCCCCTCCCTCGCCTTGCCTTCCTCATCCCTCGTGGGCACGTGCCTTTGTGCGGCCTGACAAAGCCGCCGCCGAAGCAGCAGCAGCAGCAGGGCCAGAGAGCCCTGGGATGGCCGACCCAGCCAGGACCGGGGCAGGCGGTGGGGGTGCACTCTGCCGGCACTGCAGAAGGGGGGGTGTTCCCTGGCGCCGTGGCCTCCTGCGAGGGCAGGGACCCCTGAAGAGCCCTCAGCATTGCCTCCCTGCACGCTGTTGGCACCCGGCACCCACTGTGTCAGGTGCAGGTGCTGAGAGTGCAGTGCGGGGGGTGGGGGGGGCGGCCTCTGGGACCGGCAGGAAGTCGGAGCCTCCTTCCGGTCACCTAATTGGTGCTGGGCTCCGTGTGTCCACTGAGGCACAGCTGGAGGCAAGCCCTGCAATGCAGGGCAGGCGCAGAGACCCGAGGCCCCGCCTGCCCCATAGCCCTCCGCTCCGGGCCTCACCCTCTGGTCTGTCTCCTTGAGGGTAAAGTCCTTCCCGGATGGTGCATTTCCTCCCTGGCCTTCCCTGGGCCCACGTGCCGGGACGCGGGCAGGATGGGTGCTGGCCTGGGCAAAGAGACCTCCAAATCTGCCCTCGGAGCTGCTGGGGAAAGGGAGGTAGGCAGTTCTAGCTCCTGAAATGTGAAGAGGTAAATACAAAGTGAAAGCCGACTGTTGTATGAGGTTTCCCGTGTGCTGGCTGCTGTTCTAATATGATAACCCTGCAGCCGTCCTGAGCCATTATCAACACCTCCATTTAAGAAATTAAATACTTCGGAACCCCTGGGGGGCTCAGTCGAGTGTCCTGCTCTTGATTTTGGCTCAGGTCCTGATCCCAGGGTCGTGGGATTGAGCCCCCTGTCGGGCTCTGCACTGGGTGTGGGGCCTGCTTGGGATTCTCTCTCTCTGAACTCCCTCTCTCTCTCTCTCTCCCCCTCCCTCTCTCTCTGCCCCTCCCCCACTCAGAAAGAAAAAGAATTAAATATTTGAGCTAATTGTAGATTCTCAGTATGCAGAGAGAATGGTAAATGGTCACATCCCATGAAACTGGGGCACAAAGTCATAGCCAGACATTTGTACCCTCACAGTTGTGTCCCCCAGTGGCCTCCAGCCTGTGGCAGTCACTATTCTGTCCTCCATTTCCATAAATTTGTATTTTTAAGAACATTATAAAAATGGAATCACACCTTTTGGGACTGGCTGTCCTCGCTGAGGCCAACTCGGAAGATCTGGCATCCAAGCTTTTCCTTTGCGCTGCTGTGCGCTGTTGTGTGGCTTCCCTGAGTCTGCCTAACCGCGCACCTGCTCTCAGACACTGGGTTGTTTCCAGATTTTGAAATAATATGAACAAGTTGCTGTGCACATTCTTATACAGGTTTTTGTGTGAACATAAGTTTTCTTTTCTCTGGGATGAACGCCCAAGAGCACAACTTCCCAACTGTTATCCAGAGGCTGTTATTTTACTTTTTTTACATTCCCACCAATAATGTGTGAATGATGGAGTTTCTCTGCATCCTCACCAGCATTTGGTGTTATCAGTACTTTTTGTTTTACTCGTTCTGATAGATGTGTGGTTTTAATTTGCATTTCCCCCATGGCCAGTGGGGCCG
This sequence comes from Hyaena hyaena, assembly GCF_003009895.1. Classification (NCBI taxonomy): domain Eukaryota; kingdom Metazoa; phylum Chordata; class Mammalia; order Carnivora; family Hyaenidae; genus Hyaena; species Hyaena hyaena. Next base: position 557,931 of record NW_024081542.1, read on the forward strand.
ATGTTGGACAGCTTTCACTGTGCTCATTTGCTATCTGAGTATCCATTTTGGTGAAATGTCTCTTCACATACTCTGCTCATGTTCTAATTGAATTATTTGATGCCAGTTCATTGTCAGATATGTGGCTTGCAAATATTTTCTCCCAGTCTGTAGCTAATTTTTTCATTTTTACAGAAGAGACTTTTTCAGAGCAAAAGGTTTAAATGTTGATGAAATCCAGTTTACCAGTTTTTCTGTGTAGGTATTGGACTTGTGGTTTGGTCTCTGAAAACTCTTTGCCAGCCCTCGGTCCTGAAGGTTTTCTCTTATTTTTTTTCCCTGTAAGTTTTATTGTTTGCGGGGCACCTGGCTGGCTCAGTCGGTTAAGCATCTGACTTGGGCTCAGATCATGATCTCGCAGTTTGTGAGTTCGAGCCCTGTGTCAGGCTCTGTGCTGACAGCTAGCTCAGAGCCTGGAGCTGCTTTGGATTCTGTGTCTCCTCCTCTCTCTGCCTCTCCTCAGCTCATGCTCTGTCTCTCTCTGTCTCTCAATAATAAATAAATGTCAAAAATTTAAAAAAAGTTTTATTGTTTGCATATTATGTAAGTCTGTGACCCATTTCGAGTTAATCTTTATATCAGGTGTGAGGGTTCGACTGAGGTTCTTTTTTTTCTCTAGTGCCTGTGGATTTCCATTTTTTTCATACCATTTGTTGAAAAGGCTATATTTCTTCCACTAATTTTTTTGGACTTATGTCAGAAACAAGCTTGACATATTTAGTGGGTTTTTTGGGGTTCTCTCTTCTGTCCTACTGACTTGTGCGTCGAACCCCAAACCAGGGCTGCACTGTCATGACTGCTGCGGCCTCCAAAGTCTTGAAATCATGTAGGCTCACGGCAATTACTTTCTTCTTTTTTTCCCCCAACTGTTTTAACTATTCTAGTTTCTTTCCTTTCGTATAGATTTTGGAATAATCTTGTCAATGTATACACAGATCTTCAGAGGAATTGTGTGTGTTAACTTGCGCAGAACAGACTCTAGTCCCTGAGCGTGGTCTGTCTCTCCGACTGCGTAGATCTCATTCACTTCTTTACTCCACGTTTTATAGATGTCAGGGTTCAAGTCCTGCACATGTTTCGTTAGATTAACATTTGCATTCTCTTGTACTTTTGCTTGAGAATAAATGCAATCGTATTGCGTTAAAAATTTTTTTTTAATGTTTTATTTATTTCTGAGAGTGAGAGAGAGACAGCCTGAGCAGGGGAGGGTCAGAGAGAGAGGGAGACACAGAATCTGAAACAGGCTCCAGGCTCCGAGCTGTCAGCACAGAGCCCGACGTGGGGCTCGAACCCATGAACTGTGAGATCATGACCTGAGCCAAAGTCGGACGCCTAACCGACTGAGCCCCCCAGGCGCCCCCATATTGCATTTTAAATGTCAGTTTCTGCATGTCCGTTGCTAGTATCTAGGACGGGAATGGATTTTTATACGTTTGCTTTAATCCTGCAACCTTGCTGAACTCACTAGTTCTTGGAGGTTTTTTTTCAGTAATTTTTTAAATGTTAATTCCTTTTTAAAAGACAGACATAGCGCAAGTTGGGGAAGGGCAGAGAGAGAGGGAGACACAGAATCCGAAGCAGCTCCAGGCTCCGAGCTGTCAGCACAGAGCCCGACGCAGGGCTCGAACTCATGAACTGTGAGATCATGACCTGAGCTGAAGTCGGACGTTTCACCGACTGAGCCACCCAGGCGCCCCAAGATTTTTGTTTTGAGATTGTTTGGAATTTTCAATGCAGACAAATATGTCATTTGCAAATAGGGACGGTTTATTTCTTTCACTCCAATCTGCATGCCTTCTCCCCTCGTCTTGCTTTACTGCACTGACGGGGCGGCCGGGACTGTGCTGAGCAGGAGTGGTGAGAGGGAGCCGTGGTCTTGTTCCCACCGTGGAGGGGACACATGTTCAGCCTGGTGTGGGTTATAGGTTCTCATTATTAGGGTGAGGCAGCTCCCCTCTATTCCCATTTTCTTGAGTTTTTGTCATGAATCAGTGTCACATTTCATTAAATATTCTGTCTGCATTGGCATAATCACATGACTTTCTCTGTAAGCCTTTTAATATGGTGGATTACAGTGAGTATTGAACCAGCCTTACCTGCCTGGAATAAAACGGTCATGGTGTAGGATTCTTTTTCATATACTGCTGAATCCTCTTTGCTAGTATTCCCACCAGTAATGTGTGAATGATCTAGTTTCTCTGCATCCTCACCAGCATTTGGTGTTATCACTACTTTTTGTTTTACCTGTTCTGATAGATGTGTGGTTTTAATTTGCATTTCCCCCATGGCCAGTGATGTTTGTGTATGGCCAGTTAGCATGTTTATTCATGAGGGTTATTGGTCTGTAGTTGTTTTGTTTTTTGGTACTGTCTTTGTCTGGTTTTAATATCAGGATAATCCAAGCTTCATGAAATGAATTTTGAACTATTTCTCTTGCCATTCTGTTTTCTGGAAACCATTGTGTAAATAGTATGAATTTTTCTTTAAATATTTGGTAGAATTTTGCAGTGAATCCATTTGGGCCTGGAGACTTATTTTTTTGGGAGTTTTAAAGCTATGAATTCAATTCCCTTAATAGTCACAGGGATATTTAAATCATCTATTGATATTGGATGAATTGTAGCTGTTTGTGCTTTTTTTTTTAAAGAAATGATTCATTTAGTCTAAATCGTTAGCTTGCTGTGTATGGAGCCGCTGATGGTGCAGTCCATTTGCCTCCTGACGTCTGAGGCTCTGTGGTGGCACACTGTGCTTCCTCCCTGGCCCTGCTGACTTGTGTCTTCCCTCTCTCTCTCTCTCTCTCTCGCTCCTTAGTCAGCCTCGTTAGAAATTGTCGATTTTATGATCTTTTCAGAGAAATGGTAGTTTCATTGCTATTTTTCTTTTTTTTTTTTTAACATCTTTATTTATTTCTAGGAGAGAGAGAGAGAGACAGCATGAGCAGGGGAGGGTCAGAGAGAGAGGGAGTCACAGACTCTGAAACAGGCTCCAGGCTGAGCTGGCAGTCAGCACAGAGCCCGACGCGGGGCTCGAACCCACGAACCGCGAGATCATGACCTAAGCGAAAGCCAGACGCTTAACCGACTAAGCCACCCAGGCGCCCCTCATTGCTATTTTTCTTTTCCTCTTTCTTTTTCAATTTCATTTATTTCTGGACTTAATATTTCCTGCATTCTGTTGCTTTGGGTTTCTTTTACCTTCTTTTTTTCAATTCTTGTAATGAGAACGTAGAATAGTGATGTGAGACCATTTTTTCTTTTCTAAGTGTGCATGTCGTGTTATGAATTTGCCTCTCAGTGCTGCTTTAGCTCTACCCACACATTTTAATATACTGTCTTTTCAATTTAATTCAGTTCCGTGTGTTTTTAAGTTTTCCTTTAGACTTCTTCTTTGACCTGTGGATTGTTTAACAATGTGCTGTTCAGTTTCTAAATGTTTGGAGATTTTCCAGTATCTTCCAGTTACTGAATTCTAGTTTGATTCCACTATGGTCGGAGAACATACTATACTATCTTGATTGCTTTTGGTGTGTCAGTGTTTGTCAAAGCCAAACCCTAGGTTTGTTCCCTGGGGTCTTGAAAAGAATGGGTGTGCTGCTGCGGGTGTGCAGAGCCGCATAGCTGCACTGGAAGTGCGGGTCAGACCCTGCTCGTGGAAGGTGCTACTGAGTTCTTGTGTGTCTTTGCTGGTTTCTGCCTACCTGTTCTCCCCACTGTTGAGAATGCGTCGAGGGCCCTGACAATAACTGCTGCGTCTGCTTCTCTTTTCAGCCTAACTGGTAGGTAGGTTTTTGCTTCACGTATTTTGCAGCTCTGTTGTTGAGCGCACACACATTTAGGATTGCTATGTCTTCTTGATAGATTGTATTCTTCTGTGACCATCTGTGTCTCTGGTAGTTTATTTGCTCTGGTGTCTACTTTATCTGACTTACTATGGTCTTTCCAGCTTTTCTTTGATTAATATCTGCACAATATATCTTTTTCTATCTTTTTACTTTTAACTTGTCTGTATCATGATATGTGAAGTGACTTTCTTATAAAGAGCATATAGTTGGGTTATCTTTTTTTTTTTTTACTAATTATGCCAATTCTTTTATTTGGTTTAGACCAATTCCATGTGATATAATTATTGATGTGTTAGAACTTAAGTCCATTTTCGTATTTTTTGTTTCTGTTTGATCTCTCTTACTTCTCTGATTTTTTTCTTGCCTTTTCATGGGTTACTTGAATGTATTTTAGAATTCCATTTTAACTTATCTATGTATTCTGAGTGTATCTCTTGTATAGGGAGTGGTTGCTTTAAGTGTTGCATTATATATACATCACTTATCTCAGTCTATTGGTGTCATTTTACCAGTTCAAGTATAGTAGAAATCTTATACACCTTACATCCATTGCCCTCCCCCATTTATAATATAATTGTCTTAAATGTTTCCTCTGCATGAACTGCATCAGGATGTGCAGTAATTTATGATTCAATCATCAAACATAATTTAGGAAACTCAGAGAGAAATTGTATTGTATTTATCCATATTTTAATTCTTTCCATTGTTCTTCCTTCATGGTGGTCAGTGATTCCTTTTTTTCATCCTGTCCCTTCTGTCTAGAGAGCTTTTTATAGTCATTCTTTTAGGCTAGATCTGCTGGTGACAAATTCTCTTAATTTTTCTTCATCAGACAATGTCCTGCTTTCTTCATTCCTGAGAGATATTTTTGTTGGGTATTGGTGTCTAGGTTGACTCATTTTTCTTCAGTACCTGAAAATATTGTGCCACTTCCTTCTGTCATGGTTTATGATGAGAAATCTTGTCCTTTGAATTGTTTTCTCTTATAGGTAAGATATTGTGTTTCTCTGGCTACTTTGAAGATTATATATACTTTTATTATAAAAGTTCTCAGAGAATAGTTGTGTGGTACAATGAACAGTGTACATACACTACCTAGATTCAGTAAATGTTAATTTTGCAATCTTTATTCTTCCTGTATTATATATTTAAAAGATGTAGGTATTATGAAGCTTCATCTCTAGTGTTCCAAGAATGAGGACACTGGCTGACACGATGACAACAATATTATCAGCCTCACAAAACAATCCCATTATCACCTAATTCATTCCATTTTCAAATTTCCAATGGTCTTAAATTTCTTTTTAGCTTTCAGAAGTTTGTGATACGTCTTGCTGTTGATATCATTGAATTTATCTTGTTTGGAATTCATATAATTTCTTGAAACTGTAGGTTTGAGCCTCTTGCCGAATTTGGGAAGTTTTCAGCCAATATATTCTGAGTGCTTTTTCAGCCCTACCTTCTTTCCCTGTCCACGCAGGAACGTGGTATATTAATATTACAGTTGCATAGATCCTTGAGGCTCCCTCCTCCTCTTCTCTTCCTCTTTCTCCTTCCTTCCTCTGTTTCCTGTATTCTGGTGTAGAGCCCATCCTCCAGCATTTCATTTTGGTTATTTTATTTTTCAGTTATAAAATTTTTATATCTTTTATTTTGCTGATACTTTCTTTTTGTTTGTTTCAAACATGTTTGTAATTGTTTGTGGAAGCATTTTTATCATAACTGCTTCAATATCTTTGTCAGATAACTCTAACATCTCTTTTTCCTCAGTGTCGGCATCTACTGGTTGTCTTTTTTCATTCAGTTTGAGATCTTTCTGGTTTCGATGAATGAATTTTTTAATGAAAGCTGGACTTTTCCTTACTATTTTCTGAAACTGGATCTTATTTAAACCTGTTTTAGCTGGGTCTCTGATCCTGACTCCTCAGGGTCACTGATGGTGGTGAGTGGAGGCATCTCCTCCTGGGGTATCTGTGGCCGCTGTGACTGTCCCAGGTCATGAGGACTTCCCTGATCAGGGCTTTGCTGCACTTCACCAAAGTAATAGGCCTCTTGTGACTTGGCTCCAGGCTCCAGGACTTGATGTCCGCCTGAGGGCCACCTTCTGCCAGTGCAGGTCAGGGGTTGGTGAGGGCTGGGGGGGTCGGAATGAAGGGCTGTATAGCGCATCCCTGCAAGAAGCACCCACTGTGCCCTGGAGGACCGTGGGGCCTGTAGGCCCAGCTGTCCACTCTGCAGGGTCGCCACTTGTCCTGTAGCCTGATTTTGAGAAGAATGATCACATGTGGCTTCTCTGCTTTGGGCCGGGACTGTGGCATTTCCTGCATGTAAGGCTGACCTCAGCACGTGTCAGTGTGTCACTATGTGGGGCATGAGATACTGGCTGGTGTCCTAGCCCCGTCTCTTCCTGGGTTGTGAGCCTGGACACTTGGATGTGCTCTCTGAACCTGTTTCTTCCTCTACAAGAAGCAGGTAATGGTGTTGGTCTCTGAGTCCCTGGCACACAGACAGCCCATGCGGTTTTTTGTTTTGTTTTTTTTTTTTGAGTGACATGTGAGTGCCATCTGTTGCCAGGAGCATTCTCCAGGGTGAGGGCTCCCACATGACAGGCCGGCCCTTCTTCAACCCTGCTGGAGGCTACCTGGATTGGGGGTGGGGTCAGGGCCTCTAGTGCAAGGGAGATGGGCCTGCTCAGCCCCAGGTTGGTGGTGGGTTGGGAAGCTGAGAGGATGCTGAGGCATCTTTGGCCGAGACCTGCGGGCTGTCTCCATGGCAACTGTCAGCAACCTCCTGGGCAAGAACCAACACCTGGAAAGTCAGTGATAGAGCGGTTCCTGGAGATGGTGTTGCCCTGTGTCTGCCAGCTCAGCTCCCGTGTCTCCCTGGGCCGGAGCAGGGCTGTGGCCTGACCAGCATGGTGCCCAGCCAGCGGGTTCTGGCCTGGAGACCCCCAGCCTGCTAGTGTGAGCCAGGACAGGGACGTGTAGGGGTGGATGCCTCTCCTGGGTGGAGCTTCTGGCCTCCCATGGAACCACCTTGACTCCCCACCCCCTCATGATGACAACAGCGATGGCTGTAAGGATGCTGGTGCTGGCACTTCTTCCACTGGTGGGTCCTGATACTGCCAGGCACCTCTGTTGAGTGTTCTCTCCTGGTAACCTCACCATGGCCTCTGGGGCCCTCACGCTGTTTGTTATCTGCAGGTCACAGATGAGAAACTGGTTGCTCCGACACGCAGTACCTTCCCTAAGTCCAGCAGCCAGGAAAATGCAGGCTCAGCCTTGAATCCTGGCCTCTTGACTCAGGGTCCTGACCCTAGTGGCCCAGGGCTCAGTTTCCTCCAGCCAAGCCCTCCTGAGCCCAAAGTGCTCATATCAGGGTGGTGAGGGCATCTCCAGCTCCCTGGCCCCAGCAGGGCCTGACCTCCCTAGGACGGGCTGAGTGGTGCCTCGGGAATGCTTCCTGCCTCAGGCCCTAGCTGGGATGGGGGCTTAGCTCAGCTCAGCCAGCCCGGAGCCAGAACCACCATTGCTGGGGTCATGGCATCTCTGAGGGGATGGGGCAGGGGGGCCACCAGCTTTCAGACCCCTACTGATTTGTTGTCTGAACTGAAGTGTTTTTGAGAATCAAAGCCTTGGCTGTAGCAATTGTGCTGGGTCAGCAGCTCAGACCGAGGCTGTCCTGTGACCCTGTCTCTGCTCCCTTTGCTGGGCTTGATGGAATGGGTCTGGGGTAGAGCTGCCTGGTTAGCCTGGGGATGGACAGAGGATGCCCTTTACCATCATAAAACAGCAAGACAACCATCCCCCTCCCAGGGGACAATTGTGAAGATTCAGTGAGCTGTGCATGCCCCCAGTAGGGCAGAGACCCCCCAGACCATCATCACCGGCCTCCTTATGGTTGTGAAGGCTGTCCCCAAACAGTTCCAGGACACGGGCTGAGGAGCTTGGGGATTGTTGGGCCACACTAGGTCTGTGATCTTCCCCAGGCTCAGCATGAACCCTCTGAGAGGCTGGCCCAGGGGGCTGGGGCCAGGCTCTGTCACAGAGGGGCAGCAAGGGGCACGGAGGGGAGCAGGGGTAGGCCAGGCATGAGCACCAAGATGTGGGTTAGAGTTCAGATTGGGATTAGGGTTGGGGGTAGTTGGTGGTTTCTCTCTCTAGCCACTTCTTTCAGACACAGCAGTTGTGGCTTCCTGGTAACCTCTACTGGCTCTTGGCATCTTCAGAAATGGGTGGTCTTGTGGGGTGCAGCTGGGGTGGGTAAGGCCTCAGAGACTGGCTCTGGCTGTAATGTGAGCCCAGAGGCTCCTGCACAGAACGGCAGGGTGACCTCAGCTGGGACCCCAGTGTCTGGGGAGCATGGGGTGAATTCCTGGATTAGGGTAAGGCAGGGTCCCACCTGTCCTGTAGCACCGTGCAGCTAGGAGGGCCGCCTGTGTCTTGGGTGCCAGAGGAAGTGCATCTCTACAGGGGACTGGCTGTGGTGTCTGTGCCGGGCGCCTGCGTGTCCATATGCCACGTGTCCTGTGTCCCTGTGTGCGCTGTGTGTTGACGTGTCCCTAGTCCACACCCCCTGTGCAGGGGTGGCCTGGGGCTGGGAGTTGGGTGACAGTCAGAAGCAGGGGTTCTCTGTGCTCCGGGGCCCAAATCCCTGCGCATGTCATGTAGTTGTAATCATAATTTACATAAAAACTTGTATTTTCCGTTTTTCTTTTTGTATAGCAGCACACTGAGGTAAAGTTCATATACCACGACATTAACTTTTTACAGTGTATAATTCAGTGGCTTTTGAATGAGTGTGGCCATAGTGTTGTACACCCATTACCACAACTGGATTTTAGAACATTTCCGTCGTCTCCCCAAAGAGACTCATCATCAGCGCTCACTCTCCCCCCCCGCCAACCCCCCAGGCCCTGGCAACCTCTCATCCCCTTTCTGTCCAAGGGTTTGTCTGGTCTGGACATTCACACACACGCAGTCGCACACTGTGAGGCCCTTTGCGTCTGGTTTCTCTCAGCCCGTTTTCAAGTTCTTCCATGTCGCACATGCGTCAGTCCTCTGTTTTGTTGTGTCACAACCATGTTAAGTTGTTCTCTGTTGTCGCCATATGAATGACGAGCCAGTGTCCTGTTCATGACCATATGTGTGTTGCTGAACACTGGGATGTCCCATCGGGTTATTAACCATAATGCTGTGACGCCAGTTTTTGTAACTGCGGCTTCTTAATTTTGCATTATTTCGATGGGGCAGATTCCCAGAGTGGACTGGTTAAAAGTGTTGAAACCTTTTTTTTTTTTTAATATTTTTATTTATTTCTAGGAGAGAGAGAGAGAGAGAGAGACAGCGTGAGCAGGGGAGGGTCAGAGAGAGAGGGAGACATAGACTCTGAAACAGGCTCCAGGCTCTGAGCTGGCAGTCAGCACAGAGCCCGACGCGGGGCTCGAACCCAAGAACCGCGAGATCATGACCTAAGTGAAAGTCGGACGCTTAACCGACTAAGCCACCCAGGCGCCCCATAAAGTGTTGAAACCTTTTATGGTAATTCATTTTGGCACGTTGTTCTCCATCCAAATGAGAAGCATTGGTTTACGTCCCCACCAGTTGTATTGAAATCATTAGTTTCACAGCAACCCTGCCACCGGTGGGTGTTATATTTCTAAAGCTCATGTTAATTTATTGGGTGTAAAGCCCTATATCATTGCCGGTTTACCTTCCAGTTTCCATTATCGGTGAGACTGGATATGTTCACACATTACTAAATTGTGTTTAGTTTAATGAGTTATCTCTGTGGATTCTTTGCCTTTTGGTTTTGGAAATTTCGGTGCTTCTTCACTAGCAGCTGTGGGTGTGCACTTCCTGCCAAGCTCGGAGCCAGGTGTGGAGCTGGAAGGAAGCACTGGCTGGTCCTGGAGGGGAGGAGAGCGGACACCCCGCCCCCACCTTCCTCTCTGGCTCGCTTTGCCACCTTGCTTTCCAGGATTTTCCTAAGACTTTGAGAACAGTGGCACCAAGAGATACTTGCCGAACACAAGGATGTGCTTTAACTGCCTTTCCGTCACTGTTGTTCATATAACAGCAGTACTTAAAGTACCTCAACCTTCTTATATTTTGCATTTTTTAACTTCAGTGAAGGGTAAACATTTTTCTTTTCTCTATAAATAAAAAATGTTGATTTTCTCACTTTAAAATGCTGATCTAGAAAAGAATAAAAATCATGACCCACAGTCTCACTGTCCTGAGATAACTTCTGTGAATATTTTGAGCCGTTTCTTCCCAAGTGTTTTCTATGTGCAGGTTTTAAAAAGACACAATTGGTATCGTCCCACAGGGTACCTTCCAGCGTGAGCAGGCCGCCCCCACGCAGGGTGTGCTCCGAAGACGTGGCTCGTTCTGCTGCCGTGGGGACGGGCCGTTGTCACCCCTGTTGTTGAGCGTGTAGTTTGTTTCCAATTTTGCTTTTATAGCTAAGACCCCAAAACATACATGCATCTTTCACACGTCTCTCGTTACTTCCTTGAGACAAATGCCTCCGAGTTGGATGATGGTTTATTTCCTCTCAGTCATATTTAAAAATTCTCCAGTTTCCTGTCATTTGGTTATGCTTCTGTTATCATATATTTAAGTGTTTTTGTGTATAACGGGCTCTGTGTCTGTGTTCCGATTTGAATCCATTTGGTGCTCTCTCCACGTTGGTGTGCGGGCTAGTTGCTGAGCTCAGAGTAAGGCCCTAGTATCTCATTAAAGAAGCTCTTTAGTCTTGGCTCTTCTTTTCTGAATCTTTCTTTAATTTTTTGCCTATTTAGTTTTCCAGAAAAGTTTTGAGATCCCTTGTTGTAGTTCAAAGAATTCCTTTTGGGATGTTGTTTCAATTATTGAGAACCTCTACATCGATTTGTGGAGAATCAAATCTCAAAATACATGTTGTGTCTGTCCATCCAGAAGTACAGCTTATCTTACCATTTATTCAGTGCTGACCTTTCTTTGTTTTTAAAAACTTTCTTTAATGTTTTATTTATTTCTGAGAGAGAGAGAGAGAGAGAGAGAGAGACAGTGTGAGCAGGGGAGGGTCAGAGAGCGAGGGAGACACAGAATATGAAGCAGGCCCCAGGCTCTGAGCTGTCAGCACAGAGCCCGATGCGGGGCTCAAACCCACAAACCGTGAGATCATGACCTGAGCCAAAGTCGGACGCTTAATCGACTGAGCCAACCGGGCACCCCAATGCTGTCCTCTCTTTGTAAACAAGATGCTGTGGTTTTCTGTGTGTCAGTCACTCATATTGTTAAAGTTGTTCCTAAGTGGCCTGTGTTCATCGATGCCAGTGTGGTTGAGGTGTTTGGTGTCATTGTATCTCCAAGCAGTGTTGTCTGGTATCCCTTAACTTTTGAGCATTTACATTCTTGCCACGCTCCGGGGCTCAGGCCTGACCCTGGCTCAGGCTGTATTTGGGTGGAGCTGTGATTTAGTGTTTGCTGATGGCGGGCTTGCAGTTGGGCCCGGCCATTTTCCAGCCCAGATTTCTCAGTGTAGGTGAGATGACAGCACCTGCAGCCTACTTTTCTCTCTTTGCTTTTGGTCTCACTGTGCTGTACTTTTCCTTTGAGGTCCTCTCCCTATTTTCTGTCCCCTGTAGTAATTGAAGTTAGGGGCCTCGCACACATGCAGGGCAATGTTCAAGTCGCTGCTGTTGGCCAGCGGGCCCCACGTGATGCCGCGTGAGTGCCGTCAGAGCCACCCCTTAGGGCTCCTTGCACCCTGTTGCTGGGCCCGCGTCACGTCCCCCTCGAGGCTGAGGCTGCAGGTCCCGGGACAACGCTGTGAAAAATCTGCTCCCGACCAGGCTCCTGGGGGTTTTATCGTTGTCTTCAGAAATCATCGTCTTATCTATTCATTTCCTTATTTCTTACTCACGTTCTCTTATGTTAGCTAGAACTCTTTAAGAAGATTGAGGATTATGCTGGTAATTGTTATTTTATTATCTGATTTTAAAGGAAATCCTTCGTGCTAAATTTGGGTTTGTTGGTACTCTTGAGAGTGGATTTTGAGCATGGAAAGGATCATTCGGAAACCATTTCAGTTTCTAAACTAAACATTCAATCTATCAAAGTTACAAATCCAAAAAAGGTAGTTCTTTTTAAAAATTTTAGATGACTTTGTGACAACATGGATGGTCCTAGAAGGCGTCATGCTCAGTGAAGTGAGACAGAGACAAATACTGTATGGTGTCACACGTGGAATCAAAAAAGAAGGAAACAAAGCCAAACACCGTCAGATCTGTGGTTATCGGAAGTGGGAGTTAAGGGGAGGGGGGAACTGCAGCGAGGTGGTCAGAAGGTACTGACCTGCAGTTCTGCTATAAAGACAGTGAGTAGGAGGGATGCACCGGGCACCCTGGTGCCGCACGGAGAACAAGCAAGCTGTGAGGACTGGGTCCTGAGAGACCCGCACCTCTCCTTCGCGTCTCTCCGTGCGCGATGATGCGTGTTAACTTGACCTGTCGTGGTGGTCATTTCACAGCGGATGTAAATCCGAACATCGTGCGGTGCACCTGACGCTCACATGGTCATGTGTGCCAATTACTTCTCAGTAAACTGGGGAAAAAATTTTTACATTCAGCTGATGAAAAATTATACATTTAGCTATTTTTAACAGTGACTTTCAAGGTGACTCAAATAGTGTTTTATCCCATTTCATAAACTTAGTTAATGTCAAACATTTAAGATTTCATTTATAGCGGCACCTGCGTGGCTTAGTCAGTTAAGTGTCCAACTTTGGTCAGGTCATGATCTCATGGTTTGTGAGTTGGAGCCCCGCATCAGGCTCTGTGCTAACAGCTCGGAGCCTCGACCCTGCTTCAGATTCTGTGTCTCTCCCTCTCTCTACTCCTCCCCTGCTGGTGCTCTCTCTCTCAAAAATAAATATTAAAAAAAAAAAGAATAAAATTTCATTTCTAAATTTACCATAACTGGATCTTTCTAAGTACTTAAGAATTTTGTTTCCAGTACATTAAAGTGTAAATATGGTGAATCATACGTTTGTTTAAATGTTCCAATGCTTTTTACAGATTTATTAAGTTTTCAACTTAAAATCACAAGTCTAAGTCAATTTTTTCATTCCATTCATAAAGTCAGACCCATAGGGTGAATGTGATGCTAGATGCGACCACATTCAGCATGCTGGTGTGTTCTGACAAATTCCGTATATAATCCTCCCAGGGGTTAGATATGGTCATCAACCGAGGAGACTGTCTCAGAACAAATGAAGCTGAGGTTTCTTTCTGATTCATTTCGGGATGTCTTGTTGGCCTATGGTGAGGGCCAGATTCTTTCCAGAAACACCGGTGGCCATGGCAAGTACTTCTCAACTGAGTACTGGGGTCTCAGAGCAGTTGTGGGTGCAGTTAGGCTGTAATTCTGATATTGTGGGTAGATTGTGTTTTTATGGTTCTTTAGATTGTAGATACCTTGTTGCCTGTGTCTAAACACTTTGGCACACTTCACTAAAAAACAAAAAGTTGTTTTCTTGTCCCATGGGACCGTGACAGCTCTGACGTATCTGGCTACTACTTTTGAGGTCCTTTACTGACATTTCAGGGTCTGTCAGTGGGTATCAGGATGCCTGGTAGACAAAAGACTATGGGTGAAGGTAGACATTGCTGTTCCTCCTTCCTGGGAATGACGCTGGAGCTTTCCAAGTGCCCTTCACCAGCTGAAGGCCTGCGTCTTTCCTCGGCTAGACTCCGCTGACCGAACACCTGTGTGCTAACACGCGTTCCCTCCCTTGCATTTCCCTGTAAATTGGCAGTTACATCTGGAGATTTCTCTTTGAGAAATAAAACACTACAATTACAATGGAAGTCTTCTGGGGCGCCTGGGTGGCTCAGTTGGTTGAGCATCCGACTTTGGCTCAGGTCGTGATCTCTCAGTTTGTGAGTTCGAGCCCCACGTCGGGCTCTGTGCTGACAGCTTGGAGCCTGGAGCCTGTTTCAGATTCTGTGTCTCCCTCTCTCTCTGCCCCTCCCCGCTTGCACTCTGTCTCTGTAAAAAATGAATAAATGTTAAAAAAAATAATGGAAGTCTCCTTTATACACTCCCTCAATCAAATTCTGTTCCCTTTCTTCCCTTCTCTTTCACGTTCTGGATATAACGACTGTCCTGATTTGTGGTTGTGATGCCAGTGCGTGCGTCTGTGAGTGTTCCAGTTCTCCCATATATGCCTGTATCCATAAATAATATACAGCATGGCTTGCATGACTTCGGTTGTGTGGGTGTGATATGTATTTACACACAGATATATAATCATTTCACAACGTGCTTTTTTACCCTTCGACGTTGTTTTAGACATTTTCCATGTTAGTAATGTGCAGGTTTATCTAATTTTTACGTGCTCGTCCATATTTTATGCAGAATAATGTGTCGCTGCGTGCATGTACCACTGCTGTGGGCACGCCTGTACGTATTTCTGCAGGCGTTTGTGTGACGTGTCTAGTATGCAGTTAGAAATTGTTTTCCGAGTCATAGGGATGCTCATTTAAAAATTTTCTAGAAGTAGCCAAATGTTCTCCAAAGCGATTCTACGCTTCTCTCCTCTGCCCTCAGAACTGTTGCTTGACGTCACTCGGCTGTGACTTGGCTAAACCGAGGGGGTAAAATGCCATCTCTTCTCTAGTGTGATTTGAATTTCTCTAATTGCCAGTGGTTTTGAGCATCTTCTTGTGTCTGTTGCAATTTGCTGATTTTTCTGATAGGGTATTTGTATTTTTAATATGAATTTATAGAAATTCTTTATATTTTCCGGAGACAGATTCCATATCAGTTATGTGCATTGCAAATATCTTTTTTGTTTTCTCTATAGTATCTTTCATGGTTTAGTTTAAATTTTATTGTAGTGAAATTTATCAACCTTTTACTTTATGGTTTGGGATTTTCATGTCTTCCTTAGAAACCCTTCCCTACCTTGCAGTCATTGAACTATTTTCTTGTTTGTTTCAAAGTTTTAGAGTTTGTTTTCTGCCATTAGTCCTCTTTTTATTTTCTAATTTTTAAATTGTGGCAAAACACATACGACATGAACTCTGCAATCTTAGTCACTCTTAAGTGGTGTTTAATGTACTCTCCGTGTTGTGCAGGTATCAGCACCATCCAGGACTCTGTTCACCTTGCAGATCTGAAACTCTGTCCCCGGTAAACGCTAACTCCCCAGCCCTCCCCTCAGACTCTGGCAGCCCCCATTCTACTTTCTGTCTCTATGATTTTAATGACTTTAAGTACCTCACATGAATGGAATCAAACTATATACATATATATATTTTTTTGACTGGCTTATTTTACTCAGCATCATGTCCTCGAGGTTTACCCATGTTGCATCATGTATTAGGATTTCTTTTCTTTTTAAGGCTAATTAATACCCCGCTCTATCATAATTTGCTTCTCCGTTTGTCCACTGATAGACACTTGAGTTCCTTCCACCTTGTATCTGTTGTGAATAACACCGCTATGAACCTTTGAGATCCTGCTTTAAATTGCTTTGTGTATAGACCTAGAATTAGAATTGCTGGATCATGTGGTAGCTCTGTGTTCAATGTTTTGAAGACCTGTCGTAGTTTTCCACAGTGGGTGCACCGTTTTACACTCCCCCCCGGCGGTGCACGGGGATCCAGCTTTTCCACATCCTCTACAACACTTACTTTCCGTCGGTTTCTTTGTTTCTTTGTTTTTGTTTTTTCTTGATAGTAGGTGTCCTAATGGGTGTGAGGTGGTATCTCAGCGTAGTCTGGATTTGCATTTCCCAATGATTAGTGATGTTGAACATCCTTTTATATTCTTAGTCCAATTGTGTATCTTTTCTTTGAGAAATATCCATTGAAGTCCTTTGCTATTTTTAAACTGGGCTTTTGTTGTTGTTGAGTTGTAGGAGTTCTTTATATATTCTGGATATTGATCTCTTAAAATTTTTTTTAATGTTTATTTATTTTTGAGAGAGAGACAGAGACAGAGTACAAGCAGGGGAGGAGCAGGGAGAGGGGGGAGACCAGAATCGGAATCTGTCAGCAAGGAGCCCAATGCAGGGCTCGAACTCATGGACTGTGAGATCATGACCTGAGCCAAAGTCGGATGCTTACCCGACTGAGCCACCCAGGCGACCCTTGATCTCTTATTAGATAAATGATGTGAATATTTTCTCCTATTCTGTAGATTTATTTTTTCACTCTCTTGATAGTGTCCTTTGATGCACGGAAGTTGTAAATTTTGATGAAGCTCAATTTATGTGTTTTTTTTTCTTTTATGATTTTGGTGTCATATCCAAGAATTCATTGCCAAATTCAATGTCATGAAGGTTTTCTACTATTTTTTCTCTTAACAGTTTTTATAGCTTAAAGTCTTACATTTAGATAAGCAGAGATCCATTCTGAGTTGCTGTTTTGTATCTGATATAAGATAAGGGTCCAACTTATTATTATTTTTTTTCATGTGAATATTCAGTCTTCCCAGCACAATATAGGGAAAAGATGGTCTTTTCCCCATTGAATGGTGTAAGCATTCTTATTGAAAATCAATTGACTGTACATGTGAGGATTTGTTTCTGGGTTATTATTTTATTCTATTGGTCTATATATCTGTCCTTATGCTAACACCACATTGTTTTGATTACTGTAGCTTTATAGTAAGTTCTGAAATCTGAAGATGTGAGTCTTCTAATTTTGTTCTTTTTCAAGATTGTTTTGGCTATTCAGGGTTCCTTGAGATTCCATATAAATTTTAGGATGAATTTTCTATTTCTGCAAAAATTATTATTGGAGTTTTGACAGATTAAATTGAATCTGTAGTTTACTTTGGGTAGTATGGACATCTTAACAATATTAAGTTTTCCAATTTATGGATATGGGATATCTTTTTATATACATTTTTTAAAACAAAATTATTAAAAAAACAAAAATTAAATAAAAAAACAAACTATAGATTTATTTTGAGAAAACTGAAATCATTTGGGTTTTCTGACTTGTATACAAGATGTACATCTTGGATATGGGATACTTTTAAGTTTCTTTAGTGTTCTTTAATTTCCTTCAGCAATGTTTTATAGTTTTCAGTGTATAAATCTTTTACCTCCTTGGTTAATTTTATTCCTAAGTATTTTTTTTTTTTTTTGGTGAAGTTTATTTATTTTGAGAGCGAGAGAAAGAGCATGCAGAAGAGGGGCGGAGAGAGAGGGGGAGAGAAAATTCTAAGCAGGCTTCATGCTGTCAGCACAGAGTCCAATGTGGGGCTTGAACTCATGAACCATGAGATCATGAACTGAGCCAAGATCAAGAATTGGATGCTTAACTGACTAAGCTACCCAGGCACCCCACCCCCCAAGTATTTTTTTTTTGTTATTGTAAATGGATTAAAAAAGCTTCCTTTTTTGTTTGTTCATTGCAGGTGTATAAAAACACAACTTATTTTCTTGTTTTGACTTTATATCCTGAAACTTTGTTGAATTCATTCATTCTGGTAATTTTTGGTGGGTTTTCTACAAATTTAGGGTTTTCTCCATTTGAAATTTGTTGGGATTTTATTTTATTTATTTTTATCTGTTGGGAATTGCATTGAATTTATAGACTAATGTGGTAGATTACACTGATAGTAATTCTACTATTGAACTGTTATTATGTTGCTATGACAACTCAGCTGGCCATTATATACTCTTTTTTTTTTTTAATGTTTTATTTCTGAGAGAGAGAGAAAGAGAGAGAGAACAGGGGAGGGTCAGAGAGAGGGAGACACAGAATCTGAAGCAGGCTCCAGGCTCTGAGCTGTCAGCACAGAGCCCGATGCGAGGCTTGAACCCACCAACCATGAGATCATGACCTGAGCCAAAGTCGGAGGCTTAACCGACTGAGCCACCCAAGCGCCCCTATATACTCTTTAAATACCTACCTTGGAATTTGGTTTATTCTGATTTTTAACTTAAGATTTGTGTTCATAATTGAGATGTGTATAAAGTTTTCTTGTCTTTTCTAGTTTTGATATGAGTTGAGAAGCTTTTCTTGTATTTTTTTAAAAATATTTTTTTATTTATTTCTGAGAGAGAGACAGCATGAACAGAGGAGGGTCAGAGAGAGAGGGAGACACAGAATCTGAAACAGGCTCCAGGCTCTGAGCTGTCAGCACGGAGCCCAACGCGGGGCTTGAACCCACGAACTGTGAGATCATGACCTGAGCCGAAGTCGGACACTTAACCGACTGAGCCACCCAGGTGCCCCTCTTGTATTTTTATTCTCTGAAACAGTTTGCATAAAATTATCTGTTCTTTGAATGTTCATAGAACTAGCTTGTAAAATTGTCTGGGTCTGATGTTCTGCCAGAGAAAACCTGAATCCAAATTCATTAATTATTATTATTTTTAAAAGTTTATTTATTT
Organism: Hyaena hyaena; assembly: GCF_003009895.1. NCBI lineage: Eukaryota > Metazoa > Chordata > Mammalia > Carnivora > Hyaenidae > Hyaena > Hyaena hyaena. The sequence goes on from NW_024081542.1 coordinate 576,217, forward strand.
AAGAGACCGACAATGTGAGTGGGGGAGGGGCAAAGAGAGAAGGAGACAGAGAATCTGAAACAGGCTCCAGGCTCCAAACTGTCAGCACAGAGCCTGATGCAAGGCTTGAACCCACAAACTGTGAGATCATGTCTGAGTGGAAGTCAGATGCTTAATCAACTGAGCCACCTAGGCTTCATTTTTGTAAATGGCTGTGGTAGGCAGGACTCCAAGGTGACTTCCAAGGCTTCCATCCCTGCCTCTGGCCATCTCCCCTTCAGTGTGGGAAAGACCGTGGATATGATAAGATATCACTGCCATGGTTAGTTTATAATCAGTTGACTGTGAGTTAACCAAAAAGTACCCCTCCTAATTAGGTGATCCTTTTAAAGGGACCGGGTCCTTCCCCAAATCAGAGAGTTTAGAAATGTGAGGGACTGTTGAAGGCCGGGTGGCAAGGACCCGAGCCGTCTCCAGGAGCTCAGAGAAGCCCCCAGCTGACAGCAAGACAGCGGGACCCCTTTCCCTGTGAAGCGGCTGGGAAGCAGGACTTGCCCTAGGTTAGCCTCCAGGTGAAGGTGCAGCTGGCTGACACCTTGATCTCAGCCTTGTGAGACCCTCATCAGAGCACACAGCTGCACCGCGCCCTGACTTCTGACCTGCAGAGCTGTGAGCTAATCAGTGCTATTTCAAGTGACTAAAAGAGTGGCAAGTTTTTACCCCACAATAGAAAAGGAATACAATTGTTCATGGCTTATTCAGGTTTTTAAAAATTTCCTGTGAGATATATATATATATATATATATATTTTTTTTTTTTTTTTTACAAATAGTTTATTGTCAAGTTAGTTTCCATATAACACCCAGTGCTCATCCCCACAAGTGCCCTCCTCCATGCCCATCTCCCCCTCCCCCGCCACACCCATCAGTCCTCAGTTTGTTCTCAGCAGTCAAGAGTCTCTTAGGGTTTGCCTCTCTCCCTCTCCTCCACTATTTTTCTGCTTCTTCTCCCCCATGGTCCTCCATTAAGTTCCTCCTAATCCTCCTATACGTGCAAACATATGGTATTTGTCCTTCTCTGCCTGACTTCATTCGCTCAGCATAACACCCTCAAGGTCCATCCATGTTGCTGCACGTGGCCAGATTTCATTCTTTCTCATTGCCGTGGAGTATTCCATCGTATAGATAAACCACATCTTCTTGATCCATTCGTCCGTTGATGGACACTTAGGCTCTTTCCATTTTTTTTATTCAGGTTTTCTACTTTTTCAGTTACTTTTGATAATTTGCATTTTGGAAGGATATATCCATTTCATCAAGATTTTAACATTGGCATACAATTGTTAATAATATTCTTTTGGAATTCTAAAAATCTCTCATGCCTGTAGTTACATTCCCTGTGTGTAATGCCTAACACACTTAGGCATGTGTGCATACATGTGTACACACACGTGCACTTGCATGAGCACCCATGCAAATGCATGCAAGTGCTGTATGTGTTTATAAATGTGTGTGTCTGTGTACAGGTATGTCCAGATATGTGCACACTCTTTCTTTTTCTTGATTATCCTTGCCAGAAGCTTTTTCATTTTATTAAACTTTCAGATTCAGCTTTCTGTTATTTCTCTATTTTCTATTTTAAGCATGTCCGCTCTTTATTATTTCCATTTTCTCTCTTCTGTAAATTTATTCTGCTTTTCTTTTTGAAGATTCTTGAGGTATATCTGTGTTTATTTACTTTCAATCTTTTAAAAAAATCATTGAAGGTTATAAATTTCCCCTAAAACATCACTTTAACCGAACCCCCACATATTTTAATATGTGGTATTTTTTAAATGTTTATTTTATTTAAAACATTTTTAAAATTAATTTTTAATTATTTATTTTAATGTTTATTTATTTTTGAGAGAGAGACACAGCACGAGCGTAGGAAGGACAGAGAGAGAAGGAGACAGATTCTGAAGCAGGCTCCAGGCTCTGAGCTGTAGACACAGAACTCAACACGGAACTCGAACTCCTGAACCTTGAGGTTGTCATCTGAGCTGAAGTCAGATGCCTAACTGACTGAGCCACCCAGGAGCCCCTAAAATTTTTTTTAATGTTTATCTATTTTTGAGACAGAGAGAGAGAGAGAGAGAGAGAGACAGAGCATGAGTGGGGGAGGGGCAGAGAGAGAGGGAGACCCAGAATCCGAAGCAGCTCCAGGGCCTGAGCTGTCAGCACTGAGCCCGACATGGGGCTCAAACTCACAAGCCCCATGACCTGAACTAAAGTCAGCTGCCCAACTGACTGAGCCTCCCAGGCTCCCCAGCAATACATTTTTTAAGAGCCAAGCCTTCATCTCAAATTCTTTTTGTTTTTAAGTTTATTTATTTGGGAAACACACACCTACACACACACGCGCGCGCATGCGTGCGCGTGCACACACACATATCTCCGGGAGAGGAGCAGAGAGAGAAAGAGAGAATTCCAAGCTGACAAACTGTGAGATCATGACCTGAGTCAAAATCAAGAGTGGATGCTTAACCGACTGAAGCACCCAGGCACCCCCCAACTGTCTTTTCTATAGTATCTCCTTGTATATCTTTTAAGAAATATTTTGTTTTAAATATTTCTGCATTTCCACCCCGTTGTGTCTTTTGTAAGTAGCATACATTTGGATTAAAAAAACCCAATGTTGGGGCGCCTGGGTGGCTTAGTCGGTTAAGCGTCCGACTTTCGCTTAGGTCATGATCTCGCGGTTCGTGGGTTCGAGCCCCGCGTCGGGCTCTGTGCTGACTGCCAGCTCGGAGCCTGGAGCCTGTTTCAGTCTGTGACTCCCTCTCTCTCTGACCCTCCCCTGCTCACACTGTCTCTCTCTCTCTCTCCTAGAAATAAATAAAAACATTAAAAAAAATTATAAATAAATAAATAAATAAATAAAAATAAAAAAACCCAATGTAATAATCTTTGCTTTAATAGAAAATTAATAATCATTTATGGTTTCTTTGTAATTACTGATACATTGGACTTAATTCCGGTATATTAATTTCGTGTTTTCTCTTGATATCTTTTTTGCTTTTTTGGGCAGATTTTTCTGACTCCCGTAATTCACAAATTGTTCTGTGTTACCTGTTACCCACACACCTTTATCCCCTCTGCTGGTTTTCTCATACATTGTATTTCTAGCCATTTAGCTGATATCCTTAACATTTTATCATTTATTTATTATTTATTGATTTATTTTTGAGAGAGGCAGAGAGAGTGCAAGTGGGGGAAGGGGGGAGAGAGAGAATCCCAAGCAGTTTATGCGTGGTCAGTGTACAGAGTCTGATGTGGGGCTTGAACTCATGAAACCTGAGATCATAACCTGAGCCAAAGTCAGATGCTTACCTGACTGAGCCACGCAGGTGCCCTGATATCCTTCATATTTAAACACATATTTGTAACCATACATTTGTCTGACACAGAACAGCAAACTACAGCCTATCTTTTTGGCAGCCTGTGGTTATAAATAAAGTTTTATTGGAACACAACCCTGTCCATTTCTCTACATATTGTCTGTGGCTGCTTTTGTGCCACAAGATCAGAGTTGAGTGGTTGCAACAGAGATCTTACATTCGCAAAGCCTAAATACCTACTAATTGGCCCTTTACACAAAATTTTTGCTGCTTCCTTGTCTAACAATTAAGAGTGAGTTAGTCTCTATGACATAGTTTGATTCAGCTACACATGCAAGAACCCTTTCTGTACATATTTGTATTGTTGCCTAGATTGTCAGTCTTACATGTGGAGAATACACACAAAATAATGAAAAGTGAATATCACAATTAAAGAACAATCAAGATTTATTAAATTTAACTACTTACAAATTACTTTCTGTGTCTGCCATTATTCTTGTATACTATGCATTGTTTTTGGGCTCAGGTTTCATCTTGTTTTACTGAGAGTCTGGGGTCATGACTTCTTTTATATCTGAAAATGTGTTTATTTTACCCTCACTTTTCTTTTTTAAAAAAATTTTTTAATGTTTTATTTATTTTAGAGAGAGAGAGAATATGAGTGAGGGAGGGGCAGAGAAAGAGGGAGACACAGAATCTGAAGCAGCTCCAGGCTCTGAGCTGTCAGCACAGAGCCCGATGTGGGGCTTGAACTTGTGAACTGTGAGATCATGACCTGAGCCAAAGTTGAACACTTGACCAACTGAGCCCCCCAGGCGCCTTTGCCCTCACTTTTCATTGATGGTATAGCTGGACACTGAGCTCTAAGGTGACGATTACTTTTCTGCTGTTGCTCTTTGAAGGTATAACTTAATTATCTTCAAACATATATTTTTGAAGTGAAGTGAAGGTTTCTTTCTTTTTAATCTTTTTCTAGATATTTTGTCTTTTCTTTTTTGTCTTTTGTTTTTTTTCTAGATATTTTGTCTTTTTCTGGTACCTTCTAAGACTTTTTATGCTTGATGTTCTGCAGCCTCTCACTGCTTCTGGTTGGATATATTTTCTTTGTCTGGTTGGTACTTGCAGTGCACTTTAAATCTGAGAAGTCGTCTTTAATTCTGGACATTTCTCACCTGCTGCTTCTTCAGATGTCACTTCTTCAGCGTCTCCCCCATTCTCTGCTGCGGCTCAAGCTGGCGTGTGCTGGGCATATGATCTGGCCTGCGTGTCACTCAGCTTCTCTCGTTTTCCCTCTTTGGCTTTTTGGTGTCTGTGGGTGAGTTCCCTAGCACCAGCCTCCACACTGTTGTCCAAACCACTAATACTCTCAAACCAGGCCTCCAGCCCAGAGTGTGATTTATTGTTGTTGTTAATGTTATTACAGTAACTATTTGTAATTGCCAGAACTTTGAGCTAGTTTTTAAAATACCTACCCGTTTCTGGCTGGTTTTGTTCAATAATTTATTGATTTTATCAGAACAAGATTAATCTTCCAGCAATTGATTTAAATAGTTGAATGTCTCTCAGAGCAGTGGTTTTGGTTTGAATAGATATTTTCTTGTCCTTATTTTTTTACCCTGCAAGTTTCGTATTAATTTTTTTTTTTAGTGTTTATTTTGAGATAGAGAGAGAGAGAGAGACAGAGTGTGAGCAGGGGAGGGACAGAGAGAGAGGGAGATGCAGAATCCAAATCTGAGCTGTTAGCACGGAGCCCGATGCGGGTCTTGAACCCGTGAACCATGAGCTCATGACCTGAGTTTCTCCTTATTTTGCTCCGTCTCAGCTTTTATTCCTTGTGCCTCGTACTTTGAGGGGTGTGGGGCACAGGCCTTCTTCCCCAGCAGCAGAGGCAGCAGGGCTGTGGGGCTTTGCTTGGTGGGGGGGGGGGGGGTCAGGCCGCAGCGCTGGTCTTACCTGAAATAAACAGCTGACGGGTGGTGCTCGCTGAGTCGGGCGTTGGGGAGGGAACAAGGCCGGGGGCAAGAACCAGAATTCCTTAGTCGCCATAATGTAACACCTCTGGACTTTTAATTAATTAATTTATTGTCATTTTAAAAATATTTATTCAGTTTTGTGAGAGCGCAAGTGTAGGAGGGCATCAGAGGGTCTGAAGGGGGCTCTGTGCTGACAGCAGATAGCCCCATGTGGGGCTCGAACTCACAAACTGTGAGATCGTGACCTGAGCTGAAGTCAGATGCTTAACCCACTGAGCCACCCAGGCGCCCCAGCTCTGGACTTTTTAAAAGAAGTACATGTTTCAACACTTTTAATCAGTAAAGTAAAAAAAAAAAAAAAAAAAAGACAGTTCTTTAATTGTATGATGCTTGATATGCTGCTTTGATGCCCAAGTGGAAATGTTAAAAAGGCAGTTGGGGGGCGCCTGGGTGGCTCAGTCGGTTAAGCGTCCGACTTTCGCTTAGGGCATGATCTCGCGGTTCGTGGGTTCAAGCCCCGCGTCGGGCTCTGTGCTGACTGCCAGCTCAGAGCCTGGAGCCTGTTTCAGTCTGTGACTCCCTCTCTCTGACCCTCCCCTGCTTACGCTGTCTCTCTCTCTCTCCTAGAAATAAATAAAACATTAAAAAAAAAAAAAAGGCAGTTGGGTTTATGAGTCTGCAGTTAGTGATGTGCGTGTGCGAGTGACCAGCATGCTGAGGGGCTCAGAGCTGTGGGGTAGACCTGTTGGGTCTGAGCCCTGGGGCTTCCACTTCTGGAGTCCGGTGGAGGAGGCGAGGGTGGCGACCAAGACCCTGAGGGGCTGCTGGGAACCTGGGGGGAAACGAGGGAGTTGACCCAAGGGCAGAGGAGAAACCATTTAGAGAGGGAGACTTGACCATTGGAGTCAGCAAGACAAAGGCTTGAACAGCTTTCCAGGGGAATAGTGTGGGTGACAGCCTAATGGGGGACAGGAAGGTCAGGTGGTGGGGACACCAAGGGCTGACCCTCTGAATGAGCTTTGGTGTGGAGGGAGCAGAGAAACGGCTGTGCTGAGAGGTGGCTATTGGAGCTTTTGTTTTTTGAGATGGGACAGTTTGGAATATATTTTTTGGCTAACAGGATTGATTATGATGGCTTTGCTGAGTCCCCTGTAGCTGCTCTTCGGCCTGCCCTCCCCCGCTTGCCCCCCAGCCGGTGTTCTCTGGGGGAAGGTGAGGAAGGGTGTGTGTGGCGCCTGTTCAGGAGTTTCCACTCAGCACCGCCTCTCGTGAGGCCGCTTGCAGTGCAGGAGGCATTGGTTCGGGGACCTGGGCCGGGCTTGGATTTAGTTGGAGGGCAAACTCAAGGCCAGGCCAGGTGCCAGAGACCATGTGTCCTCCTGGGGTGATTCCGTTGAGCCGGAGGTAGGGTCACGCTGGAAGCAGTCATTGCTGACATTGCTGTGAGGACGCCCGGATTCAGTGCCTGCCTCTTCTGCCACAGCAGCACCACACCCGCTGTCAGCCCTGTGCTCGGACAGTGGGGGACACAGGCCAGAAGGTGTCGCTGTTGTTGGGAGAAGGGACATGGGTGGGGGGCACGTACTCTCCTCTCACATGAATGTGGAGCCCTTACTTCCCTGTTCCTTCTCTGTTCCTGCCAGGATCCTGGCCACAGCTGGCACCGACTTCGACCTGCGGACCCTGCGGGCTGTGCGTGTGCTCAGGCCCCTGAAGCTGGTGTCTGGGATTCCGAGTGAGTCTGGCAAAAGCAGTCAGGCCCAAGCCCACCTGGATCACTGACCCCCTCCCCCGACCCCACCATGGCCACAGCCACAGCTAAGCCTTAACCAATGGGCTCTTTGGCTTTGGTGACTCAATGCTCAGTGCTCCTGACCCCTGGGAACCAGGTGTGAAGAAGGCTGGCGTTCTCTGTGACAGCCCGGAGACTGGCCCTGTTGTTTTGCCCTGACTTGGCCTCCCCACATGGAAACTTTGCTTCTCCTCACACGCTCTGCTAGATTTCTAGCTCTTTGCTGCTTTTTCTGGGGTTAAAGCACAGACGAGACCGAGCAAGGAGGTCGGCAGGACGCCTGACAAAATAGTCAAAGGCCCACCTGTCTTGGCTCGGGCTTGGCAGGCCCTTGGAGAACCCAGACCAGATTAAGACACAGTCCTGGACTCAGCTGCCCAAGGGGCCAAGGCTGGTTAGGAGCGTGGCTGGGGGCAGGCGCAGCGTGGCCCCTGTTCCTCCAGTCCAGTGGAAGTGTAGTTTTAGGTTTCCTCAGGGCCCCAAGTGGGCAGGGACCACTCAGGGCTCTGTCCCCCTGAGGCCGCTGCAGGGGGAGCCCCTGTTCCGCCCCAAGACCCTGCCAGGCAAAGGCTCAGGCTTGTATCTAAGAGCTGGGGCCCTGCGGTGAGGGGGTCACGGGGTTGAGCTTCCTCCATGTGCTGACTGTCTCTGGCCTTGTGGTCAGTGGTCAGACACTCCTGTGAGCAGGTCCCTTGCTTTGCTTTCCCTGAAGTGTTGGGGCCTGTCAAGACCTGCTCTTCCCTCCCAGTATCCCCTCCCCTTTCCTCTTAGGACTCTGTTCTGGCTCCACCGAGAGCCCTCCATAGGTCCCCACATCTCCCCAGCACCCACCCTCCACCAGACTGCACACTCTGACACTGCACACCCTGCTCTGTCTACTTCCCTCCGAGACTTATGCTTGGCCCCCCACCCTGAGGACTCTTGTGGAAGCACATGCCGTCCCCCCAACTCCCCACATTCCTCGCTCCATCCCTTACTCTGAGGGTCCTCAGCTCAGCACCTTACCCCAGGACCTCCAGTCCTGCGCAGCCCAGGCGTTCGCCAGTCTACCCACACCCCCACTCGCCCCCCGTATCGCCCCCCGTACCACCCACCCTGCTCTGACGTGCCATGCTCTGGCTGCTCTGGCCCAGGTCTGCAGGTGGTGCTCAAGTCCATAATGAAGGCCATGGTCCCGCTTCTGCAGATCGGGCTGCTTCTCTTCTTCGCCATCCTCATGTTCGCCATCATTGGCCTCGAGTTCTACATGGGCAAATTCCACAAGGCCTGTTTCCCCAACAGCACAGGTAAGGCCTGGCAGCACCCCTTGGGGTCAGACAGGGACCATGCTCTCACTCATCCAGGAGACAGGCACTGTTCTAGGTGCCAGACAGAATGAGATGGGGGGGGGGGCATACACCACAAGCTGGAAAACACAAACACGTGAATAAACACATATACAGTGATTACAGATTGTGGTAACTCCTAGGAAGAAACCAAAGGGGAGTTTGCGATAGAATAATTTGGGAACCTGCTTCACAGAAACTGGCCAGGGGAGGCCTCTCTCCTGAGGGGACAGGTGAGCAGCGATCAGACTGGAGTAAGAGGGACTGTGATGTGGCCGCTGGGCCGGAGAGCTCCAGTTACAAAGATCAGCGGGAACAGAGGGGAAATCACGTGGCTTCACGGCCATGGTAGGAACTCTGAGTCTTCCTCTGAGAGAAATCAGGAAGACAGTGCAGGGCTCTGAGTGAAAACTGATGTCATCTGATTGTTCTGGCTGCTCCAGGGAGACAGAGGCAGAAATAGCATCCGCAGGAGGGTAATACCTCAACCCAAGAGACATGGTGGCTGTGGCCAGGCTGTTTAGGTGGAGGTGGTCATAATGAGTTGGGTTCTGGATGTATTTATTTTGCAGTGAGGCAGATGAGCCACGTGATCATCTCAATCGACGTAGAGAAAGCTCTTACTAAAATTTAAATCATTCATGATTTTAAAAACGTCTTATCAAGGCCAGCGGAAGCAAATCCACTCTGTAGGGGCCAGTGTAGTGAGGCCCGGGCTCTGCAGCCCCCAGCCAGCCTGTGGGCACACGATGTGTGGGCTCCGAGCCAGCCTGCCTGGTAAGCAGGGCCTGCAGTGGCTGGCTCCAGAGTGACAGGCAGCATCTGCATGTCAGGAGAGCCTCGGTGTTAGTTTGGCTGTGAGAGAAAGGAGCAATCAGTGGTGTGGTGGTAGAAGAGTTGGATGTTAGGGGTTTGTTGTTTTTGGTTTTAAGGCGAGCAAGTCCTAAGGCCTGTTTAAACAGTAATGGGCAGGTTCCAGGAGAGAGGGAGATGTTGGCCAGTAGTTCCTGGGAGGGTCGGTCTGAACTCAGATGGAGCCAGACTGTAGGCAGGGGGAGAGCCGGTGCAGGGAGGGACGGTGGGGAGTTGAGGGAGGATTTCCATTGGTGCCTGATTCCTGCCCACTTGTGATGAGGTCTTTGTGACCCAGAAGTCCCAGTAGGGGGTGGAGAACTTGGTGTTTCTGGGTTCAGGGTCTCTGCTTCATTCTCCTCTCCACAGACACAGAGCCAGTGGGTGACTTTCCCTGTGGCAAGGAGGCCCCAGCCCGGCTGTGTGAGGGCGACACTGAGTGCCGGGAGTACTGGCCGGGACCCAACTTCGGCATCACCAACTTCGACAATATCCTGTTTGCCATCTTGACAGTGTTCCAGTGCATCACCATGGAGGGCTGGACTGACATCCTTTACAACGTGAGTTGCATCTTGGCCCTGGGACTGTGGATGGGCCGTGAAGCTCCTGGGATCCCATTTGGGGTGACATTTCTGATCTAAGGGCCTCTGCCCAGCCTCAAGCTCCTTCCTCTACCCCAGGATAAAATACAGGCCCCTTCCTTCAGATGACTCTACCAAAGGCCCTCTGTCATCAGTTTTAACTCATACTTTTGACCTGGGTCCCAGAGTCTCCAGGACAGCTTCTCTTAGGAAAGTAAAACTGAGGGCCAGGCAGTAGAAAGTCAGCAAAGAAAATGCCAGAGAAGATGCTATTGCTGCTGCTGACCAGATGGTCACAGTGCCAATCCTCTAAGCCTCACTGCAAGCTTGCTCCAAATTAGGCCCTGCGTGAAGTGTCCTATCCCTGTTAACTCATAGAGTCATCTCAAGAACCCCATGTGCAATGAAGAAACTGAGGCATGGAGGGGCTGTTTAAGTTGCCCAAGGCCTTAAGACTAGTAGGCAGCTTGCTGGGAACTGCCAGCTCTGCCATCCCTGCTGGGGTTGTCTGGATGGAGGGAGGGAGAGTGAAGCCTGCTGGGGCTCTCGTCCCTAGGCAGCCGGCTGAAGACAGTCAGGAGCAGGGCAGGCTTTACGGCTGCACTGAGCTGACGCTGAGGAAGACTTCTCTGATGATGCTGGCGTTCTGGGGTCAGAGTGTGTGTCTTGCGCATTTTTGTCTTTTCCACTGTGTCTATCTGGTGCTGTTTCCTCTTCATCCTCTTGACCATCAGGTTGCCCGCCTGTCACAGTGGTGTGTACAGGGCAGTCTGGGTTGGTGCCCATGACAGAAGCTGGTCTAATGTCCTTGCCTGATGACCCATCCCACTGCCACGTCCCCTCCGCGTGAAGCTCTTCTGGGAGGGCTCTACCGCAAATGCTTGAGCAGAGTTCTGTCTCTTTTTTTATGTGATGACCTCCCTAGCTACCTTCTAGCCTGTGTGGTCCTGTGAGCCACTAGGGCATAAGAACAATTAAATTAGTTCCTCAGGGGCCCTGGGAGGTAGGCAAGGAAGGTACACATGAGCTAGAGATCCTGGAAGGTTTGGCTGGGAGGGCACGGCTGGTTGCTGGAATGTGCTCCGCTTGCGAGCTGTGGGTGGAGGGCCTGCAGGTACAAGACCCCGCATGTTGAACCTGCCACTTGTATGCTGAGCCCCTGGAGCCCTGTGTTTCCCAGCCTCTAGGAGCCTGGGGAGGAAATGATGGTGATAATCTGGTGGCATGATGGACAGATGGAAAGGGACAGACTGGGACCCTCTGCTCTGTGGGTTCGTGGATATTCGGGTGGATCTCAGGGCCGGGTGTCCAGCAAGTGCTTGGTAGATGCTCACTGAGCAGGCAGGGGGAAGGTGGAAGTTAGGGAAAAGCTGGCCCGCAGTCCCTTGAACCAGATCCCTCCTTGGAGTGGGAGTTGTGTCTCATGACAGGCTCTGTTTAATTGAGGAGAAGAAGAACAGGCACAAAGGCGGTTATGAGGAGCTTGGCTGTTCTTTTCCTACAGCAAATCAAGGAACAATTTCCCCAAGACAGACCCTAAAAATAGCTCTGTGCTGGCCACATCCCTGCCAGCCCCACCTGAGCGAGGACTGCATGAACAGGTTGCTGCAGCTTTCAGTGCCCACTGGGAATTGGCCCGTGGCCCTGGTGACTCGGACTGGTGGGTCTGTGCTCTGCGTGGGAGGGGCTGAGCAGGAACTAGACCCTAGGGCAGGACTGGTCAAGACAGCCACAGAGGCACATATTTCCATTGGACCCTCAGGGCTCTGGGCGCTCCCTGAGATACTGCATATACAGTGAGAAGCAGGAGGCATTTGGTAAAGCCCTAATAATGGCAAGTGGTTTAAAGAAAACAAAGGTGGATGAGAGGCAGGGAGTGATGAGTTAGATACCTTGTGACAGCCAGGCCTGGTGAGGTCTGGAAGCCAGACATGCAGGCGCTATGAGATTGTGCCTTGGAGGTTTGGCAAGGCCCCAGGACACAGTGACAGTGGTGAGCTGTGAGGTGGCCTAGATCTGGCTGGATCCACTCTCCACACTGAAGAATAATAGGGTGAGTTGCTGCAAATCAGACAGGGTGTTTTGAAGGGGATTCTTTAGAGAGAGAGCCTGCCCCTTGCCTCCAACCCTGTGAGAGGAGCTTTCATGGTCCTTTCAGACATACTCCTTAAGTGTGGAGCCCCAAGTGACAGTGCCTGGACTTCAAGGGCAGGGGCCATTGGCCTGCAGCAGTGGGGCAGAGAGAGAGAGGTGGAGAGCACACTTGAAGTTGGGAACAGAGGAGGGTGTGTGAGTGCTTCTCATGGACCAGCTGTGGCCAGGGGAGAGTGGCCAGACAGGAGCCCTTTTTAATTCTGACCAAGGGAGTGACAAGGTCTCAGCAGAGAACCTCTGTTCACGAGGGACTGCTGAAACAATGGGGGTGGGGGTGGGGCAGTTCTCCGGCTGAAGGAGAAATGGCTTGCCTGCAGCTTGAAATGTAAGTGGAGTCAAATGTGTTCCTGGAAGAACCCACAGAAGTGCTTCATGAGGGACAAGTCAGCAGGAAATTTCCGTTAGGCCCAGAGAGATGAGATTATCTCAAGACACCGCAATGCACAGAAGAACTTGCCTGTCCCCCAGCTCCCCACCCCCCCCGCCCCCCTTCCTCCCCTGCTTGGATCGTGTTGGGGTTAGTAACCCAGCAGCCAGCTGAGGAAGAAGAACAGCGCCAGGCGTGGAGGGCAGACAGGGACCACGCCTCCCTCCCAGCGAAAGCAGCCAGCTGTGGCCAGCGAGCAGAGCAGATATTTTCAGTGTAAAGCATGTCAAGTAGTTTTATTGCCAGCTGGAATTGGACACTTAATTACTGAAGTGAGACTGTGTTTTCTAGTTGAAATGATTGTAGAACTTTCCACTACCTAGGAGTTATCAGAAGAGTAATAGGACTTATCCAAATTTTTATCCAGGGGCATGAATGTGATCAAAGGGACAGGGGGAGGTAAGTAAAGTTGGTTTATGGTTATACACATGTGGTTTTGCATATGCTCGCTGTACTGGCCACATACAGCTCTGAGGAAGGGTTGTGCAGATATTAGTTGCAAAGGCTGTGTTTTACAGTTAGCGCAGGTAGGGCCGGGTGTGCAGTGTGAGAGGGAAGAACCGAAGAGGATGCGAAGTCAGCCACTGGGGAAGGTGGTGCCTTTTCTTGAGAAGGGAGACTTGGGGTGAGATCTTTGCTCGGTTTTGTTTCAGGGGAGTAGCAGTGAAGCCCAGCACTCTGATTCGACCCCTAATGTTTCAAAGAACTATTTTCATGCAAGGGAGACGCTGAGTATACAGTTGGGTATATGACAGGGGGCTCAGAGGAGACAGCACGGCTCAGGGTGTCTGTCTGAGATCATGGATGGAGGTTAACATTATGGCAGAGGATGTGATTGGCTCAGCAGGGAATGTAGAAGAAGGCCCAAGACTGAGCCATCTCTGAGCTTGGCTGGTGGGGGAATTCCAACATTCAGAAGACAAGTAGGAAAGAAAGAGACTAAGGTGGAGCCTGTGAGGCAGAGTAGAAACCACAGCGTGAGCGTGCTGTGTCTTAGAAGCAGAGTTAAGAACAAGGCTTTTAGAAAATGATCAGCTAGGTCAGAGGTCAAGAAAGATGCTGGTAAACTTGACAAGAGCAGTTTCGGTGGTGGGGTAAAAGGTGCAGGTTAAAGGTGAAGGCAGGATGACAGTGAGGACGGCAGCTGGAGTTGGCTCTCTCCCGGCTCCCTGTGAGGTGTCGCAAAACAGTGCGAGGGAACTGCGGGGACATATGGGGGTTGGCTGTTGTTTTTTTAAAAACTAAACTTTATTTGAGATAATTGAGGGCTTACATGCAGTTGTACGAAATAATACAGAGACCCCGTGTTTCGTGTAATGGTTACAACCTGCAGAACTAGTGTGATCACGACTTGAATACTGGCACTGATGTCGTCGAGACGCACAACATTCCATCGCGGAAGGACCCCCGGCTGCCCTTGTGGCCACCAACTTCTCTCTTACCCTCACCCCCCTCGATCCCTGTGAACCACTGTCACATCTGTGATGTCAAGGAGGTTATATAAATGACACCATACTGTATGTTACTTTTTGGCATTGGGTGCTTTCACTCAGTGATTCTTTGGGGTTTCATCTAGATTAACGTGTGTCAGTAATTGGTTCCTTTCTATGGCTGAGCAGTCTTCTGTGATTTGGGCGGACCGGGTTTGTTTAACATTTACCTGTCACAGGACGTATGGGTTGTTTCAAGTTTAGGGCTGTTGTGAACATAATTGCTCTACACATTTCCATATGGGTTTTGAGTTTTCATTTCTCAGGGATAGAAACCCAGGAGTGCAATTTCTGGGTTGTATTGTGGTTGCAAGTTTAGTTTAAGAAGCTAAAAATTTCCCAGAGGGCTGTATTCTGTTGTGTTGTCACCAGGAGAGTGTGAATAATGTAGCCTCCTCACCAATATTTGATGTTGTCATTGTTTTTAACTTTAGCCATTCTGGTAAGTGTGTTCTGATATGTCATTATGGTATTAATCTGCACTTCCTAATGGCTAATGGTGTTAAGCATCATTTCATACTTATTTGCCATTCATTTCTCTTCTTCAGGGAACTGTCTCTTCAGATATGTGGCTTGTAAATAATTTTTCCACCTCATTACTTGACTTTTCATACTCTTTACCTGGTTTTTCACAGAACAAGCATTCTTAATTGTGAAAAAGTCCAGTTTATCAATTCTTTCCTTTGTAGCTTGGACTTTTAGGGTCAAATCTTTAATCAGCACTTTGGAGTTTTCAGTATACAAGTCCTGTATATGTTTTGTTAGACATTCAAATGATTTTTATATGTTGATCTTATATCTTGCATCCTTGCTGAATTTACTTATTTATTCTAGGATATGTTTTGGAGAGTCTTTGGGATTTCCTGTGCAAACATGTCTGCAAACAAGAACAGTTTATTTCTTCCTTTCTAATTTGTATGACTGTTATTTTATTTCCTTGCCTTATTGCATTGGCTGAAACTTCCAGCATTATGTTAAATAAGAGAATATATTTCTATGCTCCCAATCTTAGCAAAAAAAACATTGAGTTTTTCACTGTTAAGTATAATGTTAACTGCAAATTTTTTGGTTTTTTGTGGATGTTCTTTATCAAACTGAGGCAGTTCTCCTATACCTACCTTTCTGAGAGGTTGTATCATGCTTGGGTGTTGAATTTTTTTGCATTGATATGATAGTGTGATTTTTCCTTTAGTCTGTTAATACAGTGGATTACGTTGATTGAGTTTTGAATTTTGAAACAGCTTGGCATCCCCGGAACAAACCCCACATGGTCATGGTATATAATTATTTTTATACATTGCTTAAATCAATTTGTTAATATTTCACTAAGGATTCTGACATCCATATTCATGAGGGATTTTGGTCTGTAATTTCCTTCTATTTTGAATTATGTTTGTCTGGTTTTGGTATGAGGGCAATACAAGCTTTATAAAATGAATTAGAAAGTAGCTCCTTCTCTCTCATTTTCTAGAAGAGATCTGTATACGTGGTATTAATTCTTTTTTGGAGAATTGGGTCTAGAGATTTCTTTTTTTAAATGTTTTTTTTTAATGTTTTTTATTTATTTCTAGGAGAGAGAGAGAGAGACAGCGTGAGCAGGGGAGGGTCAGAGAGAGAGGGGGAGTCACAGACTGAAACAGGCTCCAGGCTCTGAGCTGGCAGTCAGCACAGAGCCCGACGCGGGGCTCGAGCCCACGAACCGCGAGATCATGACCTAAGCGAAAGTCGGACGCTTAACCAACTAAGCCACCCAGGCGCCCCTCTTTTTTAAATGTTTTAAATGTTTATTTGTTATTTTGAGAGAGAGAGTGCACCAGAGCATGAGCTGGGGAGGGACAGAGAGAGAGGGAAACACAGAATCTCAAGCAGACTCCAGGCTCTGAGCTGTCAGCACAGAGCCCAATGGGGGGCTTGAAGTCACAAACTGTGAGATCATGACTTGAGCTGAAGTTGGATGCTTTACTGACTAAACAGCCCAGGTGCCCCAAGATTTAATTCTTTTTTATATGGCTGAATGTATATATGTATGTATGTATATACATATAAATACATTTACATATAAATATATGTTTATATATCTTCTTTATCCATTCATCAATCAGTGGGCATTTGGGCTGTTTGCATGTCTTGGCTATTGTAAATAATTTTGCCATGAACATAGAGGTGAATGTATCCTTTTGAACTAGTGTTCTTATATTCTTTGGGTAAATACCCAGTAGTGTGATTGCTGGATTGTAGGGTAGTACTATTTTTAACTTTCTGAGAAAATGTACTATTTTCCAGAGTGGCTGCACCAGTTTGCATTCCCACTAACAGTGCGTGAGTGTTCCTTTTTCTCCACATCCTCAACAACGCCTATTGTTTCTTGTTAAAATTTAATTTTAAATTTAATCAAACAACCACGAAATAAGGTGGTATTTCATTTTGGCTTTGATTTGCATTTCCCTAATGACTTAATGATATTGAGAATCTTTTATGTGCTTACTACACCATTTATATGTCTTCTTTGGAAAAACGTATATTCAGATCATTTTCCCATTTTAAAATTGGTTACTTTATCCTTTTATTATTGACCAGTATCTGTTATGGTTGCTAGACCCTTATCAGATATATGATTTGTAAATATTTCTCACATTTTGTGCATTGTCTTTTCACTTTCTTGATGGTGTCATTTGAATTATGAACAATTTTTATTTTGATGAAGTCCAATTTTTCTGTTTTTATTTTCACCATTGTGCTTTTGGTGTTATAGCTAAGAATTCATTATCAAATCCAAAGTCATGAAGATTTACTCCTATATTTTCTCTTAAGAGTTTTCTTGTTTCTGCTCTCGTATTTAGGTCTAGGATACGTTTTAATTTTTGTATGTGATGTAAGGTAGGGAGTCAGCATTACCCTTTGCAAGTGGATATCCAGTTGTCTTGCTACCATTTGTTGAAAAGACTGTTCTTTCGCCCATTGAATTTCTTGGCACCACTGTTGAAAAATCAACTGATCATAAATGTAAGGGTTTATTTCTGTATCATCAGTTTTATTCCATTGATCAATATGTCATTTTTAGGGGGGAGATTTTTTAAATTACAATTTCACTTTCCTTAATAATTGTAGTACTATTAAATTTGGCTATTTTACATTGGATGAGTTGTGGTAGTTTGTGTGTTTTGAGAACTTGGTCCATTTCCTCCATGTGATTGAATGTATGTAGAGTTGTTTGTGGTATTCCTTCATTAACCTTTTGATGTTTGCTGGGTCTGTAGTGATAGCCCCGGTTTCATTCATAATATTGATAATATGTATCTTTTCTCCTTTTTTCTTGGTCAGTATTGTTAGAGGTATGTCAATGTAACCGATTTTTTTCAGAGAACCAAGTTAAAAATTTGCATTTTTTTCTATTGTTTTTCTTCTCAACTTGGTTAATTTATGCTCTTAACATTATATTTATTTATATAACAAAACGTATTATATGGTTTATGTTGCTCTTTTTTTTTTCTAGCATCATGAGGTGGAAGTTTAGATTATTGATTTGAGACTTTTCCTCTTTGTAATGTATGTATTTAGTGACAGAAATTTCCCTCCTGGCACTGCGTTAGCTGTGCCCTTCAAATTTTATATATTATATTTTCATTTTTATTCAGTTCAGTGTATTTTTATATTTCCCTTGAGACTTCTTCTTTGACCCAAGGACTATTTAGAATTGTTTTCCACCTATAAGTAAGGTGTTATTTCTCTTTTGCCGCTTGAAAGATTTTTGATTTGTCTTTAGTTTTCATAAATTTGACTATGATATGTCATGCTGTAGATTTCTTTGGGTTTATCTTATTTTATTTTTTATTTCTATTTTTTATTACAGAGGGAGAGAGAGAGAGTGCATGCACACACACAGCAGGGGAGGGGCAGAGGGAGAGGGAGCGGGAGTGTTGCGGAGGCTCCACACTCGGCATGGAGCCCGTCACAGGGCTCAGTCCCATGGCGCTGGGGCCACAACCAGAGCTGAAACCAACTGAGCCACCCGGGAGGCCCAGATTTATCTTATTTGGTGCTTGGTTAGCTTCTTGAATCTGTAGGTTTATGTCTCTTGACAAATTTAAGAAGTTTTCAAGCATTTTTGTTTTTAGTACTTTCCAGCCTCCATGAGTGCATGGCGGCCACTCCCAGCACACTGAGCACTGCTGTATTTTGCCGTCCTGATGACATGAACGTTAGGGCTGTTGTCATAGTCCCACAGGTGCTTTAGTCTCTGTTCTGTTTTTTTTTTTTTTTTCTTGTTTGTTTTTGAAGTCAGGTTTCTTTCGGTTTATCAGACTGGGTAACTTCTAGTTTTCTTTTTCACTCTTCACTTATTCTTTCCTCTGTCTCCTCCATTCTGTTGTTGTGCCTTCCATTTAGATTTTTATTTTGATTATTGTGGTTTTCAGTTCTACGTTTTCCATTTGGTTCTTCTTTATGTCTTCTACTTGTTTGCTGATACTATTTATTTGTTGAGATTTTCTATTTTTGAGTGTGTTTCAAGTGTGTACATGATTACTCTCTGAAGTATTTTTATAATAGCTGCTTTAAAATCTTTGTCAGATACTTTTTACTATCTCTGTCACCTAATGTTGGTAATATGTATCAGTCAGGGTCCTCCAGAAATATAGAGCAGATAGGATGTATATGTACGTGTGTATATAGATACATATGAAGAGAGAGAGAGAAATTGACTAATTTGTTGTTGGGAATTGTTTCTTGTGATTATGAAGACTGGCAGGTCCAAATCTGCAGTTTGAGCTGGCAGGGCCAAGACCCAGGAGAGATGGTGGTACATTTCCAGTCTGGAAGCCAACAGGTGGAAACCCAGTAGAGCCAATGGTGCAGATGAAGTCTGAGGGCAGTCTACCAGGGAATTCCCTTTTACTTGGAGGAGAGTTGGTCTTTTTGTTCTACTCAGACCTTCAACTTACTGGATGAGGTCCACCACATTATGGGAGGGAATCTGCTTTACTCTGTCAGTTAAAATGTTAATCTCCTCCCAAACACATTTACAGAAACACCCAGAATAATGTTTGATTAAATATCTAGGGACCCCATGGCCCAGTCAAGGTTGACACACAAAATTAACCATAAAGCATCTGTTGATTTTCTTTTTTTCCATTCTGTTTGTTCCTTTCCTGATTCTTGGCATGGCAGATGAGTTTCAGTTGAAAACTGGACACTTTATGGGGTGCCCGGGTGGCTCAGTCCATTAAGCATCCGACTTCAGCTCAGGCTCGAGCCCCGCATTGGGCTCTTTGCTAACAGCTCAGAGCCTGGAGCCTGCTTTGGATTCTGTGTGTGTGTCTCTCTCTCTCTGGCCCTCCCACACTCATGCTCTTTTTCTCTTTGT
The DNA here is from genome assembly GCF_003009895.1 of Hyaena hyaena. NCBI lineage: Eukaryota > Metazoa > Chordata > Mammalia > Carnivora > Hyaenidae > Hyaena > Hyaena hyaena. The sequence continues at coordinate 595,531 of NW_024081542.1, forward strand.
CTCAATAATAAACAAACATTAAAAAATTAAAAAAAAAAAGAAAACTGGACAGTATTGGTACTGTGTTATGAGACCCAGGCTATAAAAGTCGAAAGATCTAGGAGATGCCTTTCTTTGCATTCAGTTTTTAGATTATGCCTGAGTGCTGGCTTGTGGCTGAAACCAGGCACATGGTAAGAACTGTTCCTGGGGACTTGTGGACCTGCACTTGACCCGGGGGAAATACGGCATGGGGCTCACTGCCTCTGAGCTGTGGAAGCTGCTGCAGACTTGAGCCTAGGGCCCGTGGGCTCCATTCAGGGGAAGTGTCTTTGGAGCTGACTGGTATGTCTAGCACCCTGGGAAGAATAGGGAAGCTGTCCAAGCAGAGGCTGGCATGCAGCCCTCAAGGTGTCTTGGGACCCTTTGCCTCCCTGGAACAACTCCTTGGCTTTTTAGCATTGCTGGGCAGTGACCAGGACTGCTAAGTGTCCTTGGTCTTTCGAGAGCTGCAGCTCCAGTGAAAGCTTTGTGGGACAAAGGCAGGCAAGTCTGCTGTAGGTCCTGCGTGGACTCCCCCTGTCGGGACCTCCCAGTACCTGAACTCTCCCTGCCTAGGCGCTACCAGGAATTTGAGGTCGGGTCAGGGGCACTTCGGTAACCAGCACTGTGTGTCTTGTCTACCGGGTTTTCCTCATCTTCCCTTTGCTTCCAGACAAATGATGCAGCTGGCAACACCTGGAACTGGCTCTACTTCATCCCTCTCATCATCATCGGCTCCTTCTTCATGCTCAACCTGGTGTTGGGTGTGCTCTCAGGGTAAGAGGCCTCATGGGCTTGTGTGCTGCCTGCCCCTCCGTGTTCTCAGGCTAGGGGAACAGATGGTGGGGTCAGATATGGGCATGCGTGACGTGGGAAAGGCCTCACGGCCACCCTCTGTGGTGGTCGCTCCCAGCATAGTGAGCTCTGGCCAGCCCTTCCTTTGTGCTGCCATCCTGACCTCTGCCATGACCATTGTCTGGTCCTGGCCTCCTTACCTCTATCCCACCCTTGGCCTTCACTTGGCTCTGATGATGGGGGAGGGGCTACTGCTGCACCTCACCTGGGTCCTGGTGGAGTTTCTGGGAGTGGAGGGTGATGGGGCCATCCTGTATCTTAGATTCTCCAGCCCAGCCTTCACCCCTAGCTTGCTCCTCCTCTCCAGTCACTTTTTGGTGCTGAACGCCTCTAGTAGAGAGTAAGGGACGGTGTGGGGCTAGGAGTCCCTCCTGAAGAAAGGTGCTTCCTGACCCCACATTGCAGTGAGATGGGGCACACAGCACCCTCTTGTCTGTACGGACCAATGGCTACAGAAATGCTGTGTGCTTAGGGGCACAGATGGGGTTGGTGTTTGAGGCCCCTGCCCTTCCACCAGGCTGAGGAAGCTGTGTTGGGAAGGCCTGGCCTCCTCTCTGCCCCCACCTTGGTGTCATACCTGCTGTAAGACTGGAGGAGAACAACTCTTCCCTGCCCGCCCTGAAGATTCCTGCTCAGGCCCAGGTTCCTAAGGGAGGCCAGGGGAGAGGCTGGTGGGCTCAAGGGGCAGCTGTCTTACTGGCCTGGAAAGGGACAGCCACTGAGTGGACAGTGGTTAGGGGCCAAGGCCTGCGTGCTCTGGCTCTGAAATGTATCCTTGGCCCCGTCCTATCCTGTGAAGGGTATGTCACTGACATGTCTTTCCAAGCACTTCCGTAGGACGGGCAAGCCCACAGCACAGGGGACGGATGTAGAACTTCTAGTCTCGTGAGGGAATTGCATTGTCGGAGCTCAATGGGGTCAATGGGAAGCCAGGGGAGACCTGGAGCTCTGGCAGCGAAGCCACCTAGGGAAGGGGCCTTTCCGTTGAGACCCAAGAGGGGACCAGGGATGCACTCAGCGAAGGAGGGAGGAGGGCCTCCCGGCAGAGGAGAGCTGGGTTGGAGGTCCAGAGGGACGAGGGGTGCAGGGATGCTCAGAGCTGGAACCAGAGGTGTGGAGGGGAGAGAGGGCGCTGGGCTGGCAGACGGCAGGCTGTGTGGAGCGTGGGCTCCGCGCTGAGGACAGTGCACGGTCGGGAGGTGGTGGAACATGAGTGGGTTCGTGTCGAGTTGGGATAGCAGCCTGCTCAGCCTGGCTTTGTGCAGCTAACCCTCGAGAATGTGCACGAAGAACTCTGGGGTTGGGGGCTGCTACACTGAGCAGGGCCACGAACGTTTTGACTGTGGAGCCCTTCTCTGCACTGTGAGCACCCTGGCCTCTGGGAATGGGATGATATGGGATGGTTTTCCTGTCTCAGCTAAGCCTTCCCTCAGGCCTCCCGGCGAAGCAGAGGGATCCCAGGGCTCTCTTTCAGGCCTAGGGAGGCTTGGAGATGGCAAGGCCCCTAAGGCCAGGAGTCAACGCCCAGCATGTGTGTCCCACGGAAGCAGTGGTTAGAAGCCACTTCTGCAGCCTGGCCTGGGGAAAGCTTGCCCTGCAGGACGCCGTCCATGTCTGGGCAAGAGCTGCTGGAGTAGCGGGCTTGGAGCCAGCCAGCCTCCCGGTCTCCGTCCCAGAGGAGCAGTGTCAGCGAGTCCTCTTGTGGCTTTTCTTATCAGTTAGAACTGATGCCTGGGGAAGGCAGGCCCCGCTGCCGGCTCTCATTTGGGAAGTGGCTGCTGTGTGCAGGGCCTAGATTGCTGCAGCAAGTTTCACTGGTGGCTCTGAGATGGACTCAGGCAGTGCCCCACCCCTGTACCCCAGGCCCTCCTGCCCTCATCGTGGCCAAGGGAGAGGGCCTGAATGGAGAGGGGAGGAGGAGAGGGGTCCTGTGTTCTACAGATTCAAGGTTTGGGAGGGATGGGAGGTCCACGCAGGAGCTGGCTCCTCCCATCGCCAGGGCTGCCATAGCTCAGGCCTTGGTGGACACTTGGCCATGAGCTTGGGTCAGTGCTGGCCAGAGCTGAGCTCTGTCTCCTGCTGTGGCTGTGTGCCAGGAGTCAGGCCTGCCAGGCTCACTGCACCAAGCGCAGAAGCTGATTCTCTTGGAGGAGAAACAACCACTCAGCTGAGACCAGACATTTCTATTCTGCCATGGGACTGTGCCCGCCTACCCTTTGGGGACCTGGATCCTGCCCCAAGCCTGAGCTGAGAAGCTTGCCAGGCTGTATGCTGGGTGCCTGTGTGCCTGTGTGTGAATGGCTTCCTTCTGGAAGTGTGAGGTTGAAAGCTTGGCTGGGAGGCTGGGGCTGAGCTGCTGAGGACCAAGGAGGGCAGAAATCTCTCTCCTGGTCAGAATTTTGGCCAAGGTGGCTTCCATAGGCTGTAGAATGTTTTCCTTTGGTCTCCAGCTTGCCCCATCCAGTCCCTTCTTGCCCTGTTCCTGTCTGTCCATCCCCTCCTAGCAAGGGCTCTGGGTCTGAACCAGCAGAAGAAACAAAGTGGAAGTCCTCTGGGCAATTCTTGACCAGAAGCTCCCCATGGGATGGCAGGTGACAGGGCCCGGCGCTCAGAGGGAAGGATGTGCCTCGGCCTGCTCTGGGGAGGGGGGTAGCATTGTCCCTGCCCTCTGGAGCCACCTCTGGGGACTGTGGTGCTGTCCCTTTGTACTGACAGAGTCTGAGGAAGGAGGGTTCACCTGGGCCCTCTGAGGGCTCAGGCTGGAAGAGGCCATGGTGGGTAAGACTCCCTGGGAGGGGCGGCCCGTGACCTGCGTGTCATGTCCCAGCCTCTTCCTGGTTCTCTTTGCCTCTGTGTCTGCATACCCATGGGTGTGCTCACACTCACCTGCTCTGCTTACTTTTCTGGCCCCTGCATAATGCAGAGAGTTTGCCAAGGAGCGTGAGAGGGTGGAGAACCGCCGGGCCTTCCTGAAGCTTCGCCGGCAGCAGCAGATTGAGCGGGAGCTCAATGGGTACCTGGAATGGATCTTCAAGGCTGGTGAGAACCAGGGGCTGCTGCCCTGCTCCTGGCCTGTCCTTTGTCAGTGTAGCTGGAGCCCTAGCCCTGGGGTGGGTGAGACCAGTCTGGGGGTGGGACGGGGCTGAGGTGCCGGAAATGTATTCTTCAGCTGACCCTGGGTCCTGACACAGGGCGGCCCTATGGCTCTGGAGACACTGGCCCTTCTAATGGAGGCTTCTGGCGTGGCCTAGCCTAGTTTCTGTTTCTGCCTATCAGACTCGAGCACCCTACCCTTGACCTCAGTGTGTTCTGCACCCTGGCTCTGGGTTTTGTCAAGCCTGGGGTTTCTGACCGCCCCCCAGCCCGGCCAGCATTCTTTCCTCCATATGGGGTACCTGCTATGCCTCCTCAAGCGCCTCGTCAGCCAGGAACTCACCCAGTGTGGTGGCTGCTCTCAGGGGAGGGTGATGTGAACACGGGGACAGGACAGGCCCTCCTCGTGAGGCACCGTACGTGGGACACATAGAGGGTGTGTGTCTCAGGAAAAACTCAGCCATGAGCTCCACATCCTTCTGGAATATAAGGCTGAGAAGGCAGGATCGGCAGCAGAGGCGTGTCTTCTTTCTGCTGTTTTCCTGAGGAGCAAGCCCTGGGCGAGGGGAGGGACAGGGAGGCTCCCAGCTGAGGCTGTGTCTCCCTCACAGAGGAAGTCATGCTGGCTGAGGAGGACAAGAATGCGGAGGAGAAGTCCCCTCTGGATGGTAGGTGACCACTGTTAGCACTCCGTGCCCAGGGAGCCACGTGTGCATGCTTGCGTGTGTGGTATGCAAGGCTTCCGCCCTGCCAGGCAGCTGCACGCCCAGCACCTTCCACACGGCCTGGGGCAGCCCTGTTCTGGAGGTCACTGCACGCTCCCGGGCAGTCGTGTGCTGTGGACCAGAGTGAATGTAGCAGGCGGTGGGCTCAGACACCATACCTGCCGAGGTGTCAGCCGGGGGCCCAGCCTGTGCTCACCGGATGGACCTGAGAGCTGTGTTCTCCAACATGACAGTTTACACATGACTGTGTAACCTCACGCGCAAGTCCACTGCAGTGAAATAAAAGTGAGGGTCCTGTTCCTCAGGCTCACCCACTATACCTCAAGTGTTCAATATGCAACAGACAGATGGGGCTAGAGCCTACTATACTGGTCAGCGTAAACACAGATCACTTCCTTCATTATAGAAAGTTCTATTGGACTGTGCAGTTTCTAGAAGTGTTTAAAGTTCAGGTTTAAACCAGGTTGTGTCTGTCTAGAGCCCAGTGTGATGTGGCTCCCAGATTGCCATGGAAGGCGCCCTAGCATAGCCTGGGCCCACGGGGGCAGGCACGTGGGCCAGTGTGGCCATGGTCACTAGCCTGACTACTCGCACAGTCCCGGTGACAGGAAGCCCTTCCTGTTTCCACACCTGTGGCTCTGCGCTCATCTGCGCTGGCCCCTCTGCAGACCTGACGCTCTCTCTGGCCCCAGAGTGGGCTGCTTGGCAGCGGGCTGCAGTCCTGGCCTTGCTTACAGACGTCTCCTGGTCTCCCTGGTAGCCAGGCCTTCCCCACTGATGTCATCATGGAGAAAAGGGAAAGTGGCACTCCCTCAAAATTCCTTGTCCTCTGTGCCCTGAAGACTGAGAGGGGCCCACAGGGGCCAGGATAGATGGTCGCATGATAGGCTGAGAGACACCCCAGCCCTGAGGCAGGTGAGCTGGGTGCTGGCTCATGCAGTCCCCTCTCCCCACCCTTGTTTAAAGCAGTGTTGAAGAGAGCAGCCACCAAGAAGAGCCGGAATGACCTGATCCATGCCGAGGAGGGGGAGGACCGGTTTGCAGACCTCTGTGCTGTTGGTGAGTCTGTTTGGGTCCTCCTGCGTAGTGGGGCCTGTCCTGTGACTGGGTACAGGAATTCCCGCACTTCTTGCCTGTCCTAGCTTCCTGTCTGTCCCCTAGGCTCCCTAGCCCTCTGGGGCCACCCCCTTCCCTTCCTCCCTACCGCCCACACTCCCATGTCCACGCTGATGGCAGGAGGTACAGTGCCCTCTGCCCTCTGCTGTGTGCTCAGCTTTCTTTCGTCGGGCCAGGCAGTGGGGTGAGCTGTGTGTTCAGCTCCTGGAAGTTCCTTTTTGCCCACTGCCTCCTGCCTATTCCCATCAGTGCAGCCCTGGCTGCCTCGTCTCTACCACGCCAACATGGACACAGAGCCTTGGGCCGTACCCCAGAGCTGAAGGCTACGTGTGCGTTACTGACTGTGGGGACCGAAAGGTTCTGGCTGTCTCTCTTCCCAGCCCCTGTCTGCCTTCCGTGCTCCTGGGGCCTCTGGCTTCATCCCCTTCTTCTCACATGGTAAAAGAGAAATTCCGGTTACTGTATCACACAGAGCTGTTTTAGTTCCCTTCCTCAGTCTGGTACCAGAAGTGCCTAGACCTTTTCCCACCAAATGCCCTGTTACTGTGCATTCTGCAGCAGAAGGGGGCTGAGCCATGGGCCTCCACCGTGGTGGTTGGAGACGGGCCTGCATGGCAGTGAGCTTCTCATTGAGGGGCACCAGGTCAAAGATAATGCAGGCGGACTTGGTCTCCAGCCGTCTGTGAGCAGGTCTGAGTCAGAGGTCTGCGTCTCATTATGTGGTTGCATTTATGAGACAACCTTTTTTTAAAAAAATTTTAATGTGTATTTATTTTTGAGAGAGAGAGAGAGAGTGTGAGTGGGGTGGGGGGGACAGAAAGAGGGAGACAAAGAATCTGGAGCAGACTCTTTAATGAAAGTTGCTTATGTATATATCTGTCATTCAGTCGATCAGTCTATCAATCTATCATCTGTCAATCATCCTATCATCTATAAATCAAGCAATCTATGTACCTATCTATCATCTATCCTTTCTGTCTTTTTCTCCCCACACAGTCCAGTAAACCCATGTCAGTATCTTGGGATTTAACCCTGTTTCTCCACACTTATCTTAGATATAATACACATTTGTATCATACACACGTATGATACACACATACACACCTACCGACATGTAGAGTTTGGGGATCTTGTCATGTTACAGATAGGCTTTCATACAAATTTTCCTCATCAGTGCCTCTGGATGCCACTCCCCTCTGTAGTGTGATTCTAATTCGGTCCTGTCAGTGGCTGCCTGCTGTTGTGTAGTGTGGATTTACTCTAATTGGTTGGCTGCTCTCTGTTGATGACCATTCATTTATTTCTAGGTTGTTTTATCTTCATCATGAACAGTGCCACCAAATAAAACCCTATAAGCACCCACCCTTCCTTTCCAGTGCTTCTGTTCTTGCGGGCAGATTCCCGGGAGCTGGGCACTGTGCCCCTCCTCTAAGTGCCCCTCCCAGGTACATGCCATCGCGACTTTTGACTTTTGTGACCTTGAGGCCAATTTCATGATGTCTCTCTGGGGCTGTTGTTCTCATTTCACTCGTTACTGAGGCTTTTGAGCTTTTTTAAAATGTTTGCTTCTGATTTGAATTTGGCTTTTGGTGATTCTTCATATACCTGTCCATTTTTCTGTTGGGTGGTTTGTGTTTGCTAATTAATAAGAGACTAATGTGTGTTGTGGATCTGAGCTTTGTTACAGTTTTTACAAATTTATCATGTGAATGTTATATTTAAATAGTCCCCTTTATTTCTATTTTACTTAGAGTTTTTATTCTGATTTTTTAAAGTCTATGGTTTAGAATAATTCAAGCAACACCTAAAGTATCTGTTCTTCAAGGGTAAAACTGTGAACCATCTAGTAAAGAAATAAAAAGAACTTGGACCAGTTTTATAAATTATGCCTTGTGGGGAAATCTTCCATTTTCAAAGTGTTTCAAACTTGTTTCTGTAGAGCTGCCGGTAGGTCCTCTTAGAATTCTTTTAATCTCTCCTGTATTCAGCCATTTGTTTGTTTATTCTCTCGGCAAATATTTTCAAGTGCCCATGATGTGCAAGTAACTGTTCAAGGCCCCCGGGCTACAGCGCTGAACAAAACGATGCAGCCCTTTCATCTTCTGGGTTTTCTAGCCCAGCTGTGGCATCAGACCACAAGCAGTTTAATAGGAATAGCACACAGTGTTTCACTGCTACCTCTGGAAAAGGAAAAAGTCAAGAAGGGAGGGGTCTTGGGAGATTTGGGGGCTTTGGGATTTTAAAGAGAAGGCCACCAGAGGCCTTTGGTGTGAAAGGGGAAGGGGTCGCCTTTGAGTAAAAGCTGAAGGAGGAAGTCCCCCCCCCATGGAAGGGAACATTCCAGCAACATGTGGAAAGATCCAGAGGCCGGAAGGAGTGTGGGACTTGTGGGGACTGGCAGGGAGGCCAGGGTGGCTGGAGTGGAGCGCCGTGGGTTTTGGGGGGAGCCGTGCCACCGGGGATCAGAAGGTCGTGGAGGGCAGGACCCAGCAAAGACTGCGGCTGCTGGTGGGTTTGCAGAGCGGAGCTGGAGTCGCTGCCCTGCTTCTGTTGGGGCACAGGAGAGCCTCAAGTGGGGGGGGGGGCAGACGCAGGCCTCTTACGAGGCCGCTGTAGGGACCCGACTGGCAATGGCCGCCATAGGAGTGTCTAGTGGCCAGATTCTGGATATGTTCTGAAGACAAATGCACAGGATTTGCTGGCCAGATGGGTGTGGGCATCGGAGGACACAGGTGGCCATGTGCCTTAAGTGGGGGTGGGGTGGGGGCTGAGGGCCTGGGGGCTGACTCCCAGAGTCCAGGGAGCAGCTGGAGGGCCAGTGGGGGCATCCGGTGGCACCCGTATGTGGGGATCTGGCGGTCAGGCTGCAGATGTCACGCAGTTGCTATGAGGGTGTTTAGGCCTTATAGCCACTTGCATCCTGCTAACTCTGCTTTGGATCGTGTGGGGTGAATATGTATTAATGATCATTTAAAATAACCCCAGTTCTGGGGCGCCTGGGGGCCTCAGCCGGGCGTCCAACTTCGGCTCAGGTCATGATCTCACGGTTCATGGGTTCGAGCCCCGCGTCGGGCTCTGTGCTGCCAGCTCAGAGCCTGGAGCCTGTTTTGGATTCTATGTCTCCCTCTCTCTCTGACCCTCCCCTGCTCACGCTGTCTCTCTTTCTCTCTCACTCTCAGAAATAAATAAAACATTAAAAAATAAATAAATAACCGCAGTTTAGATTTCTTTTCTTCTATTTTTTTTTGTTTTAGGTGTCATTACTTTCCTTTTTATTTTTATTAAGTCTATCTTTCTATAGCATTTTGATTTAATTTATTATTGCTTTCTTAATTTCAGAAAATGTGTAACTCTTTCTTTTTCCTTTCTTCTTTACCCACAAAGGCACTGAAGGCTGTGCCCGCCCCCGCATACGGCTTTGCTGGGATGGCCTCCCTTTATGGGCTTTCCCATCGTGGTTTCTTTTCTTCACTGTCAAAAGGTGTCTGGGAATCTGTCTTCCCGCCCCACAAATTTCTCACTTTTCTACCCCACAAACAGCCGCCTCCCCTCCCCTGCTTTCATAATTAGAACCATTCTTCTTTACTATTTTAGCCTGTATTTATCTATTTTTTATACCATCCTTAGTACTGAGATGTATCATTTCCATGAGGAAATTGCTATATTTGCCATCACTCTGCTCCTACTGGGCCCAAAGGTCAAGAAGATGTGACCTTTGCAGTGTTTCCCTCTTCTCCCCGCAAACCCCTGGCTTAGAGGACTTTGGTGTTTGTAGCCGTAGGCTGTCGTTAGTCCGCGGGTCACTCCTCCAGGGAGCACTCCCAGAGGCGGGTTTGCTTTCAGATGTCCTCTCCGCAGCCACTGTCCCACAGACCTGTCTCTGCTTCGTCTCTGTCCTGTGCTTGGCTGGCTTCCCCGAGGCGAGGCTGCCTGTGGGGAGGACCCTCCGAGGCCTGAGGCCCGTTGGCTGGCTCCTCCTTGCTCTGTGTGTCACCCTGTCCCCTTCTTTCCCTGTGCAGATGCGGCCTCGGGGGCTGCAGCTCTCGTCCAGGGTGGGAGACCCATTCTCTGCCCAGCATCAGGCCCCGGGGGCTTCTCTGCCTGTGGGCCCCGGCCTTCCTTCACGGAGGCTTCTTCCCATCTGTGCAGTGACTTCGTCTCCTCGCCATGCTCGTTTTGTGTCCCGACTCCCTGTCGTCCCTGCTCTGACCCTTGAGGTTTCTCCCCTCGCGTGAGACCCGCTTGTCCTTCATCCATCCTCCAGGCTTCTCCTTTCTTTCATCTGCTGAAGGGAATTTTATTTTTTCTCCAAAACGTTTCTCTCTTTTTATTTTTATCGTGGTTGGTTTGGTGCTGCACACGAGTCCCTGGGATTCTGCTGCTTTCTCCCCCTGGGCGTCTGGCAGGGCCCAAGGGTCACTCCCCTCGGGCCTCGGGCCTTGGCAGTGGCTGGCGCAGGACAGGCGTGGTGTGGGGCTTCGCGGGGTGGAAGAAGCCATGCGCCTCATTGTGCCCAGCGCCCCCTTTGTCGCTCCCGTGTCTCACGCGCTGGGCTTGACACCCCTCCATCCGCTCTCACTGCTGCTGTTGGTTGAGCCCGTGTGCTGGGCACCGTTGTTTCGCTGACTCCTACACGGCCTGCGAGGTCCAGGTCACTTGTTTCCTATTTTCGAGCGAGGCCGTGTGACATGTATGAGGCCCCGTGTCTAGGGCAGGGGCGATGGGGAGTTGTGTTTACACGGCTTGTGTTGAAGCTCACTTCATTACCCCATGCTGGTGAATGCAGCAGCTAAGCTCTTTTTCCTCCGTCCCTTCAACGGCCTCTGGTGGGCTCACCAAGGGCTAGGACAGAACTTAGTCATTCTGTCTTCTCTCCGCCACTCAGGGCCTGGCACAAAAACTCTGTACGTGTTTGTGGAAGAAATGGCTGTTAGGCAGGGCTGGCATAGACTTTATGTTAAAAATGAACTGCCTTTTGGGCACATTGGAAAGAAATCCACACATTGCCTGTGGTCATGCATTGTTCACACTAATGCTTAACTGTGACGTCATTCACAGGTTAATTTAATTTTTGATTTCCCCTAGCCTGACGAGATCAGATTCTTGTTCCTTGAAATAAGCCTTCTGGTAGTAAAGAATATGTGCTGACGAAGTTAAACATGGAAACGCAGAGTGCTGAAAAGAAGCAGCCCCGTTGCTCACGCTTTCCCTCCCAGAGCTATGATTCTAGATGTGCCTTGTGTCCATGCTCACTGTGGACCCTGCTTTTACCAAGGACCTGGGCTGGTGTCACGGCCTAGAGCTGACCTGAGCACACGGTGGTAGCTTCTTGCTGGGAATACTGTCCTCCGGGGCCTGTGCCCCTGTCTTCAAAGACCCGGGGCCCAGAATTCCCCGAGGCACCACACGCCCTGTATAGTGGTGGCCTGGGTGTCCCTGTTCCCTAATCAAGTGAGAGGCGGGCGGGTCCCTGTCCTGGGGCTGCCAGTGCTCCCTAGGAACTGACAGAGAGCCCGTCACACTCAGAGTGCTGGGGCTTCTGCTCCCTGCCCTGTCCCTTGGACTGTCTGTTAGAGGGGGGATGGGTGGGGCTTCAAGAGCCAAGTGGGGATCCGTGGTTTTGTGCACATGTGGCTGTGGACACTGCTTTGTGGGTGTGCCTTTGATGAGTGAAGATGTATGTGGTTGTCTGCATGTGGGCATAGGTGCAGGATGAGGGGGGCCGGGAGTTGTGACGAGGAGGTGTTCCTGTGAGGCTTTTTGCGTGTCAGGGGCTCATTGGTTCTTGCTGGGCGTGGTCCAGTGAGCCGGGAGGTGGGGGCCGTGGAGCCTCCCCTGGAGAACTTGCTGCTTGTCTCGCTGGCCACGTGTGTGTGCACAGAGCAGTTCACACAAGTCACGTGTCTGCATTACCTTCCTTCCCAGAGTGGCCCTCTGTGTGTGTTCGTAGGTGTGTCTTTGAGAGTGAGATGGTCAGGGTGTGAATTCATGCTATGCAGTGTGTGTGTGTGTGTGTGTGTGTGTGTGTCAGAGAGAGAGAGAGAGAGAGAGAGAGAGAGAGACTTTGCTTCTAAATGACTCAGGAAGTGGTGAGGGGTCTGCGTGCGTGGCTCTCTGGATGGCTCTGTGCATGGCTCTGCCTGTATGCAGGTCTCTCCTTGTCTATACTCTTGTCTGCCTCCCTCTGTGCACTACTGCTGCTTTTGAGGAGGGAGCGGGTATGTCTGGCTATGGCCTTGGCACTGTGCAGCTCTCAGTGAGGCTGGCAAGAGGTTTTGTTGAGTGAGCTAGTTCTGACTAATTGGCAATGGCCAGTGTGTGGTGTCTGGAGATGGGCTGTGAGCCTGTGCCCTGACTTACCCTGGAGGCTGTGATGGAGCAGTGCTCTTCCGTGAGTCTAGACTGGGTGTGGCATCTAGAGTGCCACAAATTTGCCGTGAGGGCCCTGCAAGGTTTCTCGAAGGGCTGGCTGATGGGTCCTGGCCTGTGGACCCTCCTTCTGAGTCTAAGGATATGTGTGACAGCGTCTCCGCCAACACAGCTGCTCAGCCTGTAGACAAGTCCCTCCAAAGGCCTCAGGGCCTGTCTTCATTTCAGTGAATCCAGGAAAACACCAGCCTGATAATGCTGTTAGCGCTGAGGTTCTGGGTCTGCGCATGCACACACATACACACACGTGCAAATATATAAACATGACACACATACAATTACCGGGGGACTCGATGCCCAAGCTGACTGGTTTTGAACAGTCAGAGGCTCACAGGTGCCCAGGCCTTTATTGCAAAAACTAAGAAACCCTGATGCACTGTAGAGACACAGCCAGACCCTGCACACATGCACACTCACAGCCTCCAGGCGCCCGCGAAGACTGCTCACTTGTTCATCAAGGGTGCGCGGGCTTTGAAGTGAAAGCCTGTGGGCCTCTCCTCACCGAGCCGGCAGCCTGGTCTGAGAGCTGGGCGCAGAACAGGTCAGCAAGCCAATGTTGGGGCAGATGGTACATGGTTGCCATTATCGTCGGGGTGCTGATTTTGTATGGGGTCCCAGAGAAGGGTGTTTTGTGGAGGTGACATCAAAGTCTAGATGTGGAGCTGAGAAGCAGCCAGCTGTGGAAAGAGACCAGCGGTGGGAAGCATTTCACGCTGTCCCAGCAGAGCAGAGGTGGGGTGTGTGTGGAAATGGGGGAGAGCCGCGACGGCTTCGTGCACAAATGTTCCAGAGAGTATGTTGGGCTTTGTGGGCCGTACACACTCACCCCTGCCTCTGTGCCAGAACAGCAGCCATGGACCAGATGCAAACCAAGGAGCTTGGCTGCTTTCCAGGGTACTTAAAAATAGGTACCTAGTGGTTGTTGATCCCTGAGTTGAAGTAGGAGGGAGGGCCAGATGCTTTGTGGCTCCCTGAGGCCCCCGGAGGAGTTGGGATGGCCTGGGGGTATTTGGACTGTGCTGGGGGTGCTGGAGACCATCTGGAGCCTGGTAACCATGGAGACCACTAAGGCTCTGGGTTCCCTCATCTGTGAAATGAGGGTGGGGTCAGGACCGGTGCAGGGAGGTGCGGTGCAGGGGTAATTAGCTAAATGCCAGGGGCACACGTGTCTGTGATCAGAACTGGGGCCTCAAGCTAGTCCCGGGCTGGGGGAAGTGTCCTTGAAGGTGTTTTCAGGCGGGAGGTAGATGTTTGAGATGGGAGTGCAAGCATGTCCTCAAGGCTGTGTCTGTGGGGCACACGTCCACGGAAGAGGAGTGTGTCGGGGGCCTGTGGTCTCCGCGTGTCCTCAGTGCGCTCCTTGTTCCCCCAGGGTCCCCCTTCGCCCGTGCCAGCCTCAAGAGTGGGAAGACAGAGAGTTCGTCGTACTTCCGCAGGAAGGAGAAGATGTTCCGGTTTTTCATCCGCCGCATGGTGAAGGCGCAGAGCTTCTACTGGGTGGTGCTGTGTGTGGTGGCCCTGAACACGTTGTGCGTGGCCATGGTTCACTACAACCAGCCGCAGCGGCTCACCACGGCGCTGTGTACGTAGCTGCAGCCTACGCCTCCCTCACCTCTTCCCGAACCACCTCTGGCCTGCAGCCTGGAAATCCTGTTCACAGCCTTTTGCCTTGGAATGCCCTGGGTGGGACCCCTGCACTGCTGGGGCCTGAGCTTCCCATCCCACGTTCCAGGAGGCCTAGCTGAGCTGTCAACGTGGTGGGAAACGATGGGCGTCCAGGGCACCCTGGGGGGACGTAGGTGTGATGAGCAGATGGACCTGTGTCCCCCCTTGGAAGGGCTTGAGACCCACGGAACAGGGCACTTAGCCCCTCATTCCCGTCTTCCGCGAGGCTGCAGCTCCCTCCCTGGACTCCTGAGGAGAGAGAGAGTCCAGGCCCCTAGGGCTCTTTTGGCTGTTTTCATTTTGCTTTTTGGATCTGAGTGTGTCTGTGACCAGGGCTGACCTGCCCGTGGGCCTAAGGACGGCCTGCAGGGGTCTGAGTCATGACTTCTCTCGGCCCCGGCTCCGGTTCCAAGAAGGAAAGTAACTGGGGTGGTTGAGGCCCCTTGCCCCTCTCCAGGGACCAGGGCTGACCCTCCAGGTCCAACCCTTCTTACCCTAGGGCTCTGCGGGCCACGGGGAGGTGAGTCTCGGTCTGTAGTCCCACCTCACGAGGGCTCTAAAGATGAAGACTCACTAGAGGTGTCTGTCTTCCGGTTAGAGCCTCCGCCTTCCTGCTCCCTGGCGCTCACTCGGCCTGGCACCTGGGGCTGATCTAGACACAGGGCCTGTCTGCCACTTCCACAAGGGCCACGGAGCCCTGTGTGCCTGATGCCACCCTGAGGTGGCAAGACCACCGTCTTTCTTCCAGAGAAGAACCCTCCTGGATCCAGACCCTGGCCCCCGGTGAACCAGCCACACTCCCCTCTTTCAGACCACTGAGCCTGGTCAGTTTGAAGCAGGAGCTTGGGCAGCCCTGGAAGGGTTCTTATGAGCTCTAGACTCTGATGGCTCCACAGACCACTTGAAAATATGGGCAGGGGTGGCTGTGGGTGGGACGCTGGGCAACAGTTTCCCAGACTTGTACTGAACTCTCCTGTTGTGTGATGGGGCCCCTGGAGCTTCTAGAAGACGGTCTGGTCTAGGTCCCCGGGGGAGTGAAGTTCAGAAGCAGTTTGTGGAGGTGCCTGGGGGGCTCAGTCGGTTAAGCATCGGACTCTTGATTTTGGCTCAGGTCATGATCTCACGGTTGTGAGACTGAGCCCCAAGTTGGGCTCTGTGCTGAGTATGGAGTCTGCTTAAGATTCTCTCTCTCTGTTCCTTTTCTTACTTTTATTTCCTCACTGTTGGGGGTTGGGTAGGGACCAGGGAGACAGGGCTTCTTCAACTTCGCCAGTGGTGCAGCTGTTCCCTGGGGTTCCCCAGCCAGGCCTTTCTTTCCCATGGAAGAAGCTGGTGGTGCCTAGTCAGTGTTGTGGGATTTGCCACTCAAGTGGGCAGGAGGCAGCCATCATGGCCTGGTCGCATATCTGGTGTGCAGGAGCACGGGGCTGAGAGTGTCCAGGTGCTGGCCCAGGCCACAGGCATCCCTGGCCAAGAATCTTCCCCCTTGTTGCTCTGTGTTCTCTGTGGCTCCCTGGGAATTTCTGCGTCCCTTGGCATTACCTAGGGAAAATGGCTGGTGGGAGAAGTGGGTATATGCTAGGTCTGCACACCTCTGCTCAGTGCCCTGTACTCTGTTCTTGGCAGCTGGGCTGGAGCTAAGGAAGGCTGACCCAGCCGGGTAGGGCAGGCTTTGCAAGAGGCAAAGGCAGTGCAGGGGTAGAGGGGGTCCCCACCACGACTAGCTTCATTGGAGCTGGCCTGGGACGAGCTACCCTGAAGAGTGTGGGTTCTGTGCACTTTGGCTGTCGGTCCATCGGTCCACCCAGGAGCCACCCCCAGTGCTCCACCAGAACCCCCAAGACTGAGGCTTGAATGGTGAGGAGGGAAAGAAGTCTGCATGCTCAGCTCTGCAGCTGCCTGTTGGGCTTTGTCACCCTGTGAGCCCCCTGGTCTCATGAGACAGGCTTGACCTACCTCTCCCCTGTCCCTCTGTTTCCCCAGCACACGGTCCTTTTATCATGACACAGAACACTTTAAATTCCTGACATCTGCTCCCCTTTGGGGTATAAACTCCTGGAGAGAGGAGTCAACTCTGTCTCCTCTGCAAGCTCAGAGCAGCCCCAGTGCCTGTTAGTTGAATGAATGATTCCTGAGTGAGTGACTGAACACCTTTTCTTGGCCTCAGGGGAGCAGCTGAACATATGAAGTCAAGGGGGTCTGTTCCTCAAGAGAGTGAAAGGGCAGGCAGGGGACACTGGGGGTTTCTGTGTCCAGGGGCTCCCTTTCTCCCAGAAAGCCCCACCATTGGCAGCTTCTATGCTATTTCCTTGCAGCGCCCTCACTTGGGTCTCCTGGGAGCAAGATCAGTGCCCTGGCGGCTGTAGCTCCAAGGTCTGTAGTGTGGGCAGCTGGAAGTCCCATCTCTTTGGCCTCTTCCTCAGGGACCTGACGTCTTTCGGTGAGGGGTGCCCCACAGGGCAGGGGCAGGTGCCTTTGTGACCTCATGTGGAGGGGCTCTGGGGCTCGGTAGCCAGGAGCTTTGGATCTTTGCAGGTTGCCGGGGCATTCTGAGCTGGACTTGGGTGTAAGGTGTAGCTTCCCTACCACCCCTCACACCTGCCACTCTGCACAGCCAGGACCAGGCAGCAGTCATTTAGGCCTGGCTGGGGTGGTTTCTTCTGTTTAGGTCAGCAGGCACCCATGCCTGTGATATCGGTTTCTTGGCTTCTCCAGGGAATCAGCGTTGGCTTCTCATTACCCATCCCATGCCCGGCGTGGGTGCCTTAGTGATTTTTTGGCTGGCTTCAGAGGTCAGGGTTCTTGTGGTGAGTTGCTGCCAGGGGCTGCTTATCCAGGTACTCAAGCCATACATTGACAGTGGTTCCCTACCTGAGACCTTGGGCCATGCAGACCATTGCATGTTTCTCTGTGAGCAGTGGGGGCGGTATCTCTGCTCATCCAGAGCCTGAGCTGCTGCAGATCTGGCCCTGACTGAGGCAGCTGGGTCTGTATGGTGTAGCACTGGGTGGAGAGCTGTGGAGGAGAGCAGATGTCAGTACCTGTAGGATTGGCAGGAGGTGTGTGGTCCCCTCTTCTATTGTCTGCTTTATCAAGAGCTGCTTGAGCTCCAGTCTCCCAACCAGTCTGGATGCGAGAGTTCCCAGGAATGCTGAGCTGGTCCCTTTCCAGTGACTGGACTCTCTGAAGCTTCTCCTCCACTCCTGCTCATGGCTGGACCATCTGGGGCAGGCTCTGCCTTGAGATCTGAGCTGCTTTCCTGGCCCCTGCTGCTGTGGGGCCAGAGGCCACGGTGCCTTTGGGCCACCATACAGAATTATGAGCTGATTTCAGCTCAGCACTTGGGGAGGAAGATCAAAGACAGTGACCTTGTTCTGCCATCTGGAATTACTGGCTTGGCCAGTGGCAGAGCCCGGCTGTGTCTTGTGTCTGTGGCTTCGCACAGCTTCTGGGCTGCCTGTTGTTTATTGCTCTGGCACTGCCTATTGCTCAGGTTGGGTTAGGGGTTGTGTCTTTTCTGTGTGCCTGGGATTCTCAGCATGGCCCCCACTTCCAGTGTGGCCCTTGAGGGTCAGCAGAGCTGGTGGCGGGACTCCTGGGCCAAGGCAGGCCCTGCTTGCTGCTGCCGCTGTGGGGCTCAGCCTGCAGGAAGGTGCAGCCACCCATGGGAGCCTCTGTGTCACTCAGAGGGTGAGGGGGTGACGCCCTCCAGACCCCCAGCAAGCATTGGTACCTCCTGGGAGCCTCATGCTGGCCAGGCCCTGGGGATCCTCAGGTGGTAGGTGAACACATGAACAAAGTTAAAACCAAATATGGTGATGCAGGGGGCTTGAGGAGGGCATCGGGGAAGTCCTCCCGGAAAGACAGGGCGATTCTGATGAGGAGGCTGAGGGGCTCCACTGTGATTAGAACATGTGGTGGGCAGCAAGCCTGAAGGCATCCAGCTTCTCCATGGGCACCCTCTGGGGAGTACTGTATGCCCCTAGAACTTACTCCTGAGCTGCATCCCGGGAGCTCTCCTGTGGAGGCTGTCTTCCCGTGCTGCAGGCACTGGGCACGCGTTATAATTCAAAGTGAAAGAAGCATCTCTTTGTGCCCCTTCCAGTCCCAATCCATTCGTTATTCCTGCCTTGGGCTGAGATTTCCGAGCTGAGGGGCCACAGACCAGGCCTGAAGGGCTCAATCCTGGAAAGGCCCAGAGGTCTTGTCCTCCAGTCTGGGCTGGAGCCAGGTGGGAGGAGGCTGAGAGCTAATCCCCCTCTTCTCCGGCTTCTCCTAGACTTTGCAGAGTTTGTTTTCCTGGGTCTCTTCCTCACAGAGATGTCCCTGAAGATGTATGGCCTGGGGCCCAGAAGCTACTTCCGGTCCTCATTCAACTGCTTCGACTTTGGGGTGAGTAAGATCCTCACCAGAGATGCTGGCTAGGGCTCCAGGAAGGTCTAGCTGTGTCCTGGCTTGAGAGTGCACATAGCCCCCTCGCACTAAGCTGTACCCAGTGTAAGCAGGCGTCTCTGCAGCAGGGCCCAGGTGGTCGAGGGTACTGTGACCCTGTGTGTGTCAGAAAGTCTTCCTATAGGGGCGCCTGGGTGGCTCAGTCGGTTAAGCGTCTGACTTCAGCTCAGGTCATGATCTCACGGTTCGTGGGTTCGGGCACCGCGTCGGGCTCTGTGCTGACTGCCAGCTCAGAGCCTGGAGCTTATCTCAGAGTCTGTGTCTCCCTCTCTCTCTGACCGTCCCCTGCTCACGCTGTCTCTCTCTCTCTCTCTCTCTCCCCTAGAAATAAAAAATAAAAATATTAAAAAAAAAAAAAGAAAGAAAGAAAGTCATCCTATAGACCGGGAGAGGCCTTTGACAGAGGGGAGGCCTGTCCTGTTCAGGCCCAGACTTGTGGGGGTTCCAGCCACAGGCTATTCCCCATCTGCAGGACATCCCACTCTGCTCCCCTGACCCTGTCTGTAGAATCTTACGATCACTGAAGGGGCTGTGACCTGCTGTATACCTGGCACAATAATCTTTTAAATGTGCTGCTGCCCCGTGGGGGTCTCAGTGTCCCCAGCAGAGCTCAAGGCGGCTGTGACCCTGATCCTTTCCTGTCCTGCAGATCTGGCTGCGGGCAGCTTGGCACATGGTTCAGGGGAGGACTGACAGGCCGCGATGGTCCAGCCCTCCTTGTGGGGCTGCGGGGGGGGGGGAAGGGGGCGTGGGCCTAGCCTGGGTCCCTTCACCAACCTCTGGAGGTCAGGGAAGCCTCGAAGGCAGGTGTCCCCAGAACTCACTGGGACAGAGCCCAGGAAGTGGCACAGGCCTTCCCAGGCCAGCAGAGTATGTGAACACCTCTCTGGTGCTGAGTGCAGAGCCCAGAGACGCGTTCTGACCCACTAGAGGCGTTCAGTGAGATGCGGCAGTGCCCTCCCCAAGGCACGCTCGCACCTCTGCAGAGTTCTCAGGAGCCGGGGGGAGCCTGAACGTAGGCAGAAGTAAAACTTCAACTTGAAAATTCAGTGTGACTTTGACTTTTTCTGTCCGTGGAGTTGACAGAACATTGTGTCCATGGCTTTGTTAAATCCTCGCAAGGACTCCCACTTTGTAGATGAGTAACTGGAGATGTGGTGTGATTGGCCCAAGGCTGCCCAGCTACTTCGTGGGGGAGGCAGTGTGGACCCAGGAGTTCTGGCCCTGGACCAGCGGGTTTATGCCACGCAAGGCTGCCTGATCTCTGTGGGGAAGTGGGGGCGGTGGCTGCCCAGGGCGTGCTCTGAGACACGGACACCTGCGTCCGTGAGGCACGCCTTCTTGTCCTTTGCCGTCTGAGTTACAAGGAAGGGCTGTAGTTCACATAGGCCAGAGGACACCCAAAGAGCTGAAGTGATTTCAGAGAATCCTTAAACTTGTCCTTAAACTTGGAAACGTATTTGTGTCTTCCTGTTTGAACTAACTGGATCCCAGGACATGGGACTAACTTACACATAAGCTAACAAATTATTCCAAAGTTTAGCAGCATAGAGTATGTCTACTGTCTCATAGTTTTCTAGATCAGGAGTCCAGGCTTGACTCAACTGAGTGCCTGTGGCCAGGGTCTCTCAAGGAGGTCACAGTCACACTGACAGCCGGATGCCGTTATTTCAAGCCTGGATAAGGACTGGAGAATTTGCTTTCAGGCTCATCACATGGCTGTTGATAGGACAGGACTTGGATGACCAGCCTCCAAGCTCACTCACATGGCTGGTGGCAGGCCTCAATCTCAGTCACATGGGCATCTCCTGACTCTGCGTGTGTGTCCTGATGACATGGCAGCTTGTGACCTGAGAGAGAGAGACTGAGAGAACCCAAGACAGAGACACAGAAGCCCAGTCTCCAAGAGATGACCCATCAGTTTTGCTTTATTCTGTTTGTTAGAAGCGGGTCACTTGGCCCAGGCCGTGTTTAACAGGGGGGCGGGGGTATATTGCCCAGGGGCGTGAAACCCAGGAGGCAAGTGTCACTGGGGGCCGTCTTAGAGGCTCCCTGCCGCAGTCGACCCTCTGGCCCAGAGTGATTCCTATCCTTGTCAGTGTGAAATGCACCCACCTCCTTCTGCTTCCCCAGCCACATCCATCGTAGCATCAGCTCGGAGTCCAGGGCCTCGTCATCCAAATCAGGCCAGGATATAGTCCAGGCTCTTCAAGGACAGCTGCTCAGTCCCTCTCCACCCATGGACGTGGTGAACTAAAGAGACAAGATATCACCCACCTGGTGATGGGATGAGCATGGGTACCTGCTGTAGACAGTCCTGTTCAGAGGGGACAGCAGGATGCACAAGGAGTCCTGGCCCATAGAAGTTCTGGAATCCAGTTGGGAAAAGTTGGAAATACCAGGATTAGCTCTTAAGGCCTAGAAAGCTCCTTGGGCTTTTGATTTTAGCCTCTGTGTCACCTTTCTTGTTCCAGGAAAGCTAACATATGTTTTCAGCTAGACAGTTCTCTCAGCCGGCTTCCTACCAATAGAATTTTGGGAATCCAAAGGCCTATTTTTTGTCTTGTACTGTCTCTGTCTCTTTCAACCCAAGCTGGTGACGTTCCTGCATAACTAAGTCTTTTCAGAGCACGGTGGGTATGTTGTGAGTCTTCCCGGAATTCACTCCGTTTGACAAAAGCGGTACCTACACTAGCGATCGGCCCTTCCCTGCTGGGTGCTGGTGCTGAGCGGACTGAGGCAGGTGCACGTTTGTGCCCCGGAGGACTTGCTGCTCAACGGGCTGACTTGTGAGGCACACCTCTGTCTCTGTGGGGCTAGAACGTGGGACGGAACAGGGCTCTCGGGCTCCCACAGTGTCACAGTTGTGCCCCTGCCCTGGCTTTTTCTTTGGACTTTGCCATTTCCTAATGTGGCACTGTTTGCTGTCTGGAGAGGCTGAGCATTTCCAGAGCTGTCGGGTCCTGTATGATAGCACTTCCCTGTGCGTCTCCCTCTTCCCACCCTGACTGTGTAGCAGGGAGACCCTGGCAGAACCCGCAGACTCTGCTTGGAAGTCTCAGAGGCCTGCCGGTTTGTGCAGCATGCTTTTGTCTTTTCACATAACTGCGGGCAGCAGTGCGGCTGAACTTCTGCCCATGCACAACCGCGCTCCCTTTAGTTTCTTGCCAATGTCCTCGCTGTCCCCCAGACCCTTATGTGAAGCGTTCACACTCCCTCACTATCCAGGATCCACAAATAGTGTGTTGAGGGCACTGCAGGCTCTCGCTGACGTGCTGCTCGGTGCCCATTCTCTGGCTCCAAAACCACTCCTACATTGCAGGGTTATTGAAGAGTGCTCCACTTCTGTCTCCAAAATGTGTATTGGTTTTTCTTCATGTGTAACAAATCACCCCAAAGCTTAGTGGCTTAAAAAACAAACACTTGTCTCTCATTTTGGTGGGTCAGGAGTCAGCCACTTTCCTGGGGGGCCCCCAACTGTCATTCCTCCACGAGACTGCAGTCACCACAGGCTCTTGGGGGCGGGGAGCTCATGCCTAAGCCCTTGCTCATAGCTGACAGGCCTCAGTTCCTGGTCACAGGGGCCTCTCCTCATGCCCCACAACATGGCAGTTGGTGACCCACAGCAGAGCCGAGAGCACGAAGGAAGCCCTTCCTTGTAACCTAATCTCAGAGTTGACAGCCCATCACTTCTGTCACATTCTGTTTGCTAGAAGTGAGTCACTAGGTCCAACCCGCCCTTCAGGGACAAGGCTATTCAAGGAGGGGGGAGACATCAAGAGGTGAGAAGTCGCCGTGGGCCATCTCAGGGGACACCTGCATCATGAACAGACGGGAACACGTTCTGAAGACGGAGCTGCTGGAAGACTAGCAATAGGAGAGTAGATTTAAGAAACGGTGCTCACCAGCCCCCGACAAACGTCTGGGCGCTGCGTGTGTGCTGTGAATTGGCGGAGGCGCTCAGGTTGCCAGCAGCAGGCGGTGGCAGGCTTGTCCCGCCGTCGTGCTGCCAGGGTAAAAAGAGGCGTGCAGCTCTCGGGCTTCCCGGGAGTGGGCGGGGCGCCAGAGGCTCTCGGAACCATGCCTTTGTGTTCAAGGTGGAGAAGTATGCGGATGGCCGTGCACGTGGGATGGCCCACAGCGGGTGCGCCTGCCGGACCAGACGTCGGGTTAACGGGCCAGGGTCAGACTGTACAAGAGGCTCCAGCCATGCCTCAGGGCCTTGGTCCTGGCACAGTCAGCAGTTTCGCAGTGCCCTGGGAGACTGTTGGCGTTAGGCCGACCTGGCTTGCAGGTGGTCTGGAAACCAGGAGGCCTGCCCACACTCCACATCCCGTGTCCCCTTGGTATGTCCGGGGTGGTCATGTTGGGGCGCAGGTGAGCACCAGGACTGGTGGGTGCCCCCCAAGGGCTGCAGGAGCTCAGGGTGAGGCGTGTGCCTTGTGCTGCGGGTGCTGGGAGTGATCCTGCTGTACACACGCCAGGACGCTTGCCTGCAGATGCACACGTGTGGGACTCGTGTGCGTGCGCCTGAGGCTGACCCCGTCTACACTGCAGGTCATTGTGGGGAGCATCTTTGAAGTGGTCTGGGCTGCCATCAAGCCGGGAACCTCCTTCGGGATCAGCGTGCTGCGCGCACTCCGGTTGCTGCGGATCTTCAAAGTCACAAAGTATGTCACCTGTGTGCTCCTGGGTGGAGGGGCGACGGGGAATGCAGGTCTCATGTGAGACTGGTCAACACAGCGTGCTTGTTCCTAGGGATTCATGGTGCTGGCCTTGAACTCAGCTGTCTGGAACCTCTTTCTGTGCTTATAATAATGGTTTAAATACAAAAGATGCTTATAAAACACACTCCCAGCATGGCTTTGTCTTGGCCCTGGGGGCCCGTCTCTCCCCAGGGTTGTTCCCGACTTGCTGGCAGGGTCCCTCGTTTGCTGCTCCCCACAGTTTCATGCGGTCCCCTCTTTTGAAACCAGCAGTCCCATCTTTCAACCTTCAAAGTATTGCTTTGCTTCCCAGTTAATACAGGAAATAAAAGCTATCAGATGGAAGTTTTTTTATTTTTTATCATCCCAGCCCCAAATCTACCCACCTTCCCTGAAGGCACCAGAGAGGGAGGGAAACCTCAGCTGACTTTGACCTTCCAACCTAAACACCTGGTTCCCACAGGCCTGCTGTCTCCCTGTGCCTGACGCGGCCCCGTTTAGGCCGTGGCGAGAGGACAGTGACAGGCTTGTGTTTTCAGTTCCGTTCCACTTGGTTCTTTACGTAACCCTGGTAAAGGCTTGCTCCATTCTGCCATGAGGGGGTGAGGTCCGTGTAGAGGTGTGATGCAGTTACTGAGTGCTGGGCCAGGGTTCTAGTGGTGGGAGGAGGGGGAACGCCTCACCCACAGCTGTCTTTCCAGCAGTGCAGGCTGCTGTGCCACACAGCACGTCAGGGGCCTCACCTGCCCAGAGTTTTTGGACTCCTGTGCCGTGAGCAGGTAGCCCACACGTGCTCCAGCACAGGTTTCCGTGCGGTGTCCCCTGCAGCCTGGGCTCCAGGTCACCCCTCCAGTGACCTCTCAGAGCCTCACTGATCTCCTCAGGGTAGATGGGAGTTCTTTTGGTCTTTTCCAGTTTGTTTTAAATCCAAACCTAAGACCATTTGAAGACATGATGGTGTCACTGCAGGAGAGTTTTGGGCAAGAGTTTGGCCTCGCTGGCTGCACAAACGCTGCTGGATGCCTCCTGCCGTCTGCTGTCCATCCTCCGTCACTTCCATGTGCGATGCTAGCACATCACACTGGGAGGTGACTGCAGAGGCTGTCTTCACCTTAGCTGCCGGGCTTGGTGTCTTAGGGGCTCCTTCCAGAAACCAGGTGGCCCCTATCCCGAGGTGGGCTGGCTTTTCCAGAGTCTTCCAGCCCATCTTCCACGAACCCTTGAGTCCCTTATAAGAGAATCCATGAAAGACAGGTGAGACTCTGTGACATTGGCACCAGGGAGGACAGGCTTTGAGGGCCCAGGGACGCCCAGTGGCAGGGTGAGCACAGGTGCCCCCCCACCTTTCCAGGGTGATAGAACAGCATGTGCAGAGACACAGAGCCATGTGGCAGCCGTGTGTCCTGGCCTCTCCTAGGGAGGAGCTCTGCAGACACAGGCGTGGGGTTGGGAGCCCCAGTCACTCAGTGAGTGAGCTGTCAACAGCCAGGCCACCAGCAGACTTCAGTGGGGCCTGTGTGCCTGGATCCAGCTGAATGAAAGGGACACAGTCTCTGGCCTCCAGGAGCATTTGAAGAGTGCGGCGGAGGGGTGGTCACTGTGGGATGCCAGGAGATGGTCTTGCAGTGCTGTCCGCCTACGCCACGCTGTGTCCCAGGCCCTTGGTGAGGGGGACATTCACGCTGGGTTTGCACCGCCCGTCACGGCGCTGAAGACCTGCTCGGTGAGGGCCGCTGGGCCGATCGTCGTCTGGTGCGGCTCATTCTCCACTCGTGGTCTGAGCGGAGGCATCTGGAGGCTGCTCGGGTGCTGAGGGGTGGAGAGAGGTTATGCACCATTCTGCCGGGCAAAGTAGCAAGGGCAGCTTTGGGAGACAAGGGCGAGTCCAGCCCTGGACGCTGGGGACTCCCCCGTCCGTCTGGAGCGCCTGGTGGGGGAATCGGGAACTCTGGGCAAGAACTCTCCCCGCCCGTCCCGGTGTGGGGCCCTTGGGGTGAGAGGGTCCCGGGAGCCACGGGTGTGACAGTGGGGGTCGAGAGCGGGGCGCCGGCCTGAGCCTCGGGCCCCAGTGGGTGTGGCCAGGTGCACGCTGAGCCCGCCCGCCCCAGCAGGTACTGGAGCTCGCTGCGGAACCTGGTGGTGTCTCTGCTCAACTCCATGAGGTCTATCATCAGCCTCCTTTTCCTGCTCTTCCTGTTCATCGTGGTCTTCGCTCTGCTGGGCATGCAGCTGTTCGGAGGGCAGTAAGTGGGCCCTCGGGCGCGTCTGAAGCTGGGGGCCGGGCGGGGGAGGCAGAGCCCGGAGCCAGTGCGCTGCCCAGGCCCCTCCACCTCTCTTCCACCTGGAGGTCCCCCGGGAGGGCAGCGGCGCCAAGCACACGGCCCCCCACAGCCTGGGGCAGCGTCGCATGCGCGTGCCCCTGGGTCCTGGTGGTGCCGCCTCCTCCCAAGATTTCTTATTTTCCTCAGGTTCAACTTTCAAGATGAGACCCCGACAACCAACTTTGACACCTTCCCGGCGGCCATCCTTACCGTCTTCCAGGTAAAGCTCCTGGTTCGCTTGGCTCTCTAGGTGCTGGGAAGGCAGCCTTCCCTGTCAGCACCTTGCTAGTGCCTCAGCACAACCTGGACAGCCAACATTTTAGACAGAACTTTCCAGAAAACAGAAGAGAACAAGTGGGAGATGAGCATAGGAAGGTCTCCAGCATGTAGGCCTCCAGTCCCTGGGGCCCTGCTACCAGGTCTAGGACCTAGTTCTGGAGGGAAGCTGGGTGCTGTGATGCTGTCCCAACAAGCATGTGTAGCTCCCTGGGGGGACCCAACTGTCTAGTGGCCATTGGACTTCAAGCCACCAACTTATGTCTCAGCCCCTAGAACCTGGAGTCATAGCTGTCTTTGACCCTTTGAGAATAAAACAACAAAGCGCTACCTAAGCTTCTCCCTCCTGTATGTCAGGTCCAGTGGCCCTTTTGTTCTTTTTTTGTCTGGAAAACATGCTCACCACGGCTCCTTGGGACACTCAGGCTCTTGGCCCATGTCCTCTGTGATGCAAACCTTGTCAACTCAGGTGATCTCTGCCCTCTTGGAGGGTTCCCTTTTGAAGCATTTAGCACTTTGCCCCTTGCAGGGCCGTAGCAGCCCTGATGCCCCCCACAACCGACCTCACCGATAGGATAATGCCAAATGTTTCTGTCTTATGAAACTTTGGACGCCATACCTGCGATTGAGCAGGATGAGGTGGGTTATTGTTTTGTCCATGATGACTCTTAGGGAAGCCCAAAAGGCCGTGTGTGCACAGGCCAGGGACTCAGCTTGGCCCCTTGGTCTCTGGGGCTACCAGATTAGGGCCTCTAGCAGAGGGTGGCCATGACCTTTCCTGTGCATGCAGTCTGCTCAGCGAAGGGAAGGAGCACCTTCCTCCTGTGGGTCACGAGGGCTGCTCAGTGAGCTCTCAAAAGTCAGGCAAGGGGAATCGGCAGGAGTGTGCTCCAGACACAGTGCAGGAAGGCGAGTGGAGTCTGGAGCAGTGAAGGCACAGGGTTTGTGGCAGAAGGACTGGGGCTGATGGAGGCCAGGCTGGATGGGCCTTCCTTGCCAGGCCCAGAGGCTGTGGCTAGCAGGAGGTGTCCCAGGGGCTCCCGAGGCAGGGAGGTGATATGATCGACGGGGCTCTGCTTTGTTCTGTTTGTTGCAAGAAAGGAGCCCAATGAGGTTCATGGTGCTGGTATAGGACAGAGGGGGAAGAGGAGGTCAAAGCGAGGGGAAAAGATGGCTCTGGTTTAGACCTTAGACCCCTTTGCCTCTGAATACGGCAATAAGTATCTAATAAATACACATAGAAATTAAAAGGACCCAGCCACGCAGAAAACAAACTGTGGGCCAGAAACCGAACAGTGATGAGAGACGCAGAGCCTCGGGCACATGGAATGTGGTCTGTGCAAGGCAGGTGGGCTCGGTGTCAGAAGCACCCATGTGGGGCCTGCCTGGCCTGGCACTGGGGAAGGCATGTGGCCCTCTGAGGAGCAGAGGAACAGAGCTGAGAGAAGGCAATTATGGCCGGAGGAGGCTGAGAAGATCTCAAGGGCAGACGACGGGCCAGGCCAGAGCCATATCTTCCATGGATGGGGCTGGATGGGGACCTGAGACCCTAAGATAGGAGCTCCTGCTTCTGAATAGGGCAGGGGGCACAGGAAGAGCACATGGCCTTATGGTGAACCTGCAGACTGCACCCTGGTAAGGCTGACCCTGGTGAAGCTGACCTCACAGAAGAGGGCTGACAACATGTGCAGTTGGAAGGTGAGCTCACTCCTAAAGAAACAGGAATAACAGAAGAAATCCAGGTGACTTTGCACCCAATGTGCTTGAGAGCTATAGAGTGTTAGGGGAAGAACTCGTAATATATGACACAAAATTACAAAAGAAAAGTACCTAAGAACCAAGAATAGGTCAATATGAAAAAGAACTAAGCAGAAATCCTAGAAATGCAAAATATAGCTATTTAAATTAAAAAACAAACAAACAAACAAAGGTAAACTATACACTGGATATGACCCAAGAAAGGATGGGTGCAGTGGAAGCTGAGGAGGAGCCGAGTCAACTGCACCACGTTGGGTGAGACCTGCTGAGTCCTAGAGCGTGCGTGCTCAGGGAGCTGCTCAGGGTGAGCAGTGGCGATGCTAGATCTAGGCATGTTGTGTTAAAGAGGAAATCTTAAAAACAACTGTAGAGGGGCGCCTGGGTGGCTTAGTCGGTTAAGCGTCCGACTTTCGCTTAGGTCATGATCTCACGGTTCGTGGGTTCAAGCCCCGCGTCGGGCTCTGTGCTGACTGCCAGCTCAGAGCCTGGAGCCTGTTTCAGAGTCTGTGTCTCCCTCTCTCTCTGACCCTCCCTGCTCACGCTGTCTCTCTCTATCCTAGAAATAAATAAAAATAAAAACAACAACAACAACTGTAGAAAGAGATTTCCTACAGGAGAAGGACAGCCTGATGGCAGAGGGTTGGGGGGGTAAGTTTGAAATACTGGGGGACAGCCCCTGTCACCCTGGAATGCCAACCCGGAGAGACGAGGTTCAAGCATGAGCTAGCCCTGGACACGTTCAGATGCTAATATGGAGAGTCACTAACCCCCCGATTGCCGAAAGCACTGCAGACGTGTGTACATTTAGTAAAGCCAATGATTTAGAAGAAAAAGAGAACATTATACTCACCCAAGAAGAATTTAAAAATCTTAACTGTTTCAGAAATTGAATAATTAAAAACCTACCCCCTCTAAGCCACCATGTTCTGCTAATTTTATGAGTGAATTCTACTAAATATTTAAGAAAGATATTATTCCAATTTTATACACATGACTCCAAAGAAGATAAAAAGGTTGGCACCAAGCTCATCTTATGAGACTAGAATAACCTGGATATAAAAAACCATAACCAAATTAATGTGAATGTGCTCTATGGTGAGTTATAGGCAGAGACCACAGAAGGGGGAGTTGCCACACAAGGAAAACGTTTATTTGCAGTAAATAAGGAGATCATGGGGAATAACTAACAAAGCTGTGACTCCCCATCTGAGGTGAGTGTGCTCCTTCGATATGAATATTCAGAAAGGGGAGCTTTGTCCACATATACAGAGGTGGGCATAAGTCACTCAGGCCTGTACACACACCATCTGCTATGCTAGTGAGGGTTGTACTCCACCTTAGAAGGAGATTTTCACATTAAAACAAGGTAAAGAGGTAAAGGCAACTGCCTCACATAGCATGGCCCACCTGCACAGGTGGGAGTTTGTGATTGGGCTCAAGCTGGTCTAGGCTGGCTGAGCTCTTCCTGTTATTTGCCTCTGAAAAGTTAAGGCTAACATGCATGTGAAGAAGAAGGGGGGACAGTGAGGGTTTTGCTGGTGACACAACTAGACAAGGATAATCAAAAATATATAGGTTGTGATCACAAACCCAGAGGCAGAAGAGAAACAATAATCAAATCTAGATTTGCTTACAAATTATCATCGTGATCAACTTGAGTTAATCCTAGAAATGCAAGATGACTTAGCATTAGAAAGTCTATTAATGGAATTCATCATCTTAGCTGACTGAAGGATTAAAAAAAGCCCTATGTGATCAGAAAAAGCACGTGAACCCAACAAGAGCATGGCACCGAGCGAGAGAACAGGAGAAACGAGATTGGGATATTGATTCCTTGTTGAGGTTGGGTGAAGAGCATGTGGGGATTCAGTATACTCTTTATGTATGTCTGAAATACACGTTTGCTAAAAAATAGAATCACATGATAAAACCCAACACTCCTTTCAAGTAAAAACTCTTAGCAGATTATGCTGCTATCAGTGGTCTTAGTGCAGTAGAACAAGAAAATATGAAACAATTTCTCTGGATTGGCAAGGAAGAAAGAATATTTGCAGCCAGAATATTTATATACACAGAAAACCTGAGTGTTGTAATTGCTGACAGTGTGGGACAATTATGTTATCCATAGAGCAAAACACGAGATTGGATTCCTACTTTGTACCAGATTTGAAATCAGTTTGGATAGATTAAGGTATAAATGTGAAAAGCAAATTTGAAACTTTAGCAGTACAAAGAGGAGTGTAATGGTACTAACTCAAGGCAGGGAAATCCTTCCTAAGATCAAGGAAGCACAGATCATAAAGGAGGAGATTGACAGATTTGACTGTTAAAATAGAAATTTCTGTGCATCAAAAGATACCATAAGAATGTTTTTAAAAAGTCACAGACTTGGGGCACCTGTGTGGCTCAGTCGGGTAAGCATCCAACTTTGGCTCAGGTCATAATCTCACGGTTCGTGAGTTCAAGACCTGCTTCGGGTTCTGTGATGACAGCTCAGAGTCTGAAGCCTGCTTCAGATTCTGTGTCTCCCTCTCTTTCTCTGCCCCTCCCCTGTTCTCTCTCTCTCTCTCTCTCACACACACACACACACACACGCACGCACGCACTCTCTCTCTCAAAAAATAAACATTGGAAAAAAAATTTTTAAGTCATAAACTTGGAGAAGACATTTTCACAGTATTAGCAAATAGCCATCAAAGGGTTAGTGTCCAGAATATATCAAGAACTTCCACAAATCAAGTAGACATTAACCAAAAGAAAGCTGGTGTAATATTAACATCAGCCAAAATGGAAGTTAAAGGGGAAAAAAAATGTTTAGTAAAAATAAAGAAGTATATTACATAACGACAAAAAGAAGACAGCAATCCTGAATCTGCCTGACCTACCAACACGGCCTAAAAATACACGGAGCGGAAACTGACAGAAGTACATGAAAGTCCACATCTTATAAGAGGTTTATAGTACATTTCTTTCAAACCATAGGATGAGACTGACAAAAGATGAGAAATTATGTGGAAGAGCTCATGAAAAACACACACGTCAGCTGACGTCTATAGAAAGAACCCTGTACCCAGCTGATAGATAGCAAACAAAACAGTCATTATAGAGCATTCATGGAAATTGACCACATGTTAGGTCACCCAGGAAATTCCTACAGGTACTGAAGAATTGTTATCCAATAGGGTACGTTCTTGATATAATTTAAAAAATAGAAGGGCGCCTGGGTGGCTTAGTCGGTTAAGCGTCCGACTTTCGCTTAGGTCATGATCTCGCGGTTCATGGGTTCGAGCCCTGCGTCAGGCTCTGTGCTGACTGCCGGCTCAGAGCCTGGAGCCTGTTTCAGTCTGTGACTCCCCCTCTCTCTCTGACCCTCCCCTGCTCACGCTGTCTCTCTCTCTCTCTCTCTCCTAGAAATAAATAAAACATTTAAAAAAATAAAAAAATAAAAAATAGAAACCATTAGTAAAAAGTTATTTAAAATCTTCCCCATATTTGAAAGCTGAAGGACCAAGTTAAAGAAGACATCAACAATGGACAGTATGAAATACTTAGACAAATAATAATATCAAAACTTATGGGATGAAGCTGAAGCAATACTTAGAGGAAAATGTATAATCTGAAATGCAATTACCAAATAAAAGAGGGGCACCTGGGTGGCTCAGTCAGTTAAGCATCCAACTTCGGCTCAGGTCATGATCTCTCCGTTAGTGAGTTTGAGCCCCGCAAAATTTTTTGTCTCTGTCTCAAAAATAAATAAAAGTTAACAAATATTTTTTAATGTTTAGTTTTGAGCAAGAGAGAGAGACAAAGCACGAGTGGGTGAGGAGCTGAGAGAGAGGGAGACCTAGAATCTGAAGCAGGCCCCAGGCTCCAAGCCATCAGCACAGAGCCCGATGTGGAGCTTGAACTCACAAACCACGAGATCATGACCTGAACTGAAGTTAGACGCTTAACTGACTGAGACACCCAGGCGCCCCTAAAAAAATATTTTTTATAAAAATAAAGACTAAAAATAAACTAGTTACTCATCTTAACCTAGAAAAGAGTCTCTGGTGGTGAAGTCTAGAGGAGATATGCTGAAATGGCACCTTGCAAGGGGAAAGAAAAGAAGGAAGAACAAGTCATCAGCCTTGGACCTCAGGTAGCTAAAGGAGAAAATGTGTTCGGTGTGTGCCACATCTTTTCATCCTTTAATGACACTTTTGTCCATATCACCAATCTTTCTGGCAAGGAAACCATTTGCCATGTGACTGATGGATGAAGCTAAAGGCTGATGGAGATGAGTCCTCTCCCTACACTGCCATGTGGCTGCCCAGGATGTAGCCCAGAGGTGCAAGGAGCTGGGCCTCACTGCTCCACATCAAACTCCAGACCACAGGAGGAGATGAACCAAGACCCCTGGACCTCGGGCCCAGTCAGTCCTCAGAGCGCTTGCCTGCTCAGGAATGAAGATTGGGTGGATTGAGGATGTCACCCCCATCCCCTCTGATAGCACCCTCAGGAAGGGGGGTCGCTGTCTGTGAACAGGATTCCTCAAATTATTGTTTTCTCTTAATAAATTGCCTTTGTGTAAGCTAAAAAAAAACCTATAAAAGATTAAAGTAAACAAAAAAAAATGAAAGCAGGAAAAAATGGTTAATAAGCAGACATTAGTGGCACAAAACTAAAACATCAAGAAAACAAAATCATAAAAAGCTTGTTCTCAAGAAGATTAATGAAGTAGATAATACTATAGCAAGACTGATCAAGAAAAAAAAGCACAAATAAAAAGTATAGCCCAAAAATGAGCTGTAACTACAGGAAAGGGAGAGATTTTTTTTTTTTAAATCCCAAAGAATATTATGGTAAGAGATTTGGAAACTAAGATGAAACATGTACTTTTATAGGAAAACATCAAAGATTTAAGTTAGCTTAAGAAGAAGTTAAAAACCTGGATAATTTTATAACCATTAAAGAAAAAGTGTCTGTAAGTGCTTTTTCCCTGCCCTGGGCGTGGCAGTTTATAAGGCGATTCCTACCAAGTGCGTAAAATTCATTTGTGTTGCTGAATGCAAGATTAACACAAAAATAGAGCTTTCCTATATGATCTGATCATTCAACTAGAAAATTTAATTAAAATGAAAGATTTCATTCACAGAGGCAATGAAAGCTGTAAGGCACCCAGAAGTCTACAAACACTATGCAAGACTTTTAAGGGTGAAATTATAACTTGTTGTTAAAGGGCCTGTAGATCTGATTATGTGGAGGGTATGTTTATAATGAGGAGGCCGTAAAGTGGCAAAGGTATATGTTCTCCTAGTTCAAGCTGTGAATTCATCGTGCTCCTGATGCAAATTCCAACAGGACTGCCTTGGAATTCAGCACATTGATAGTGTGGAAGCGTCAGTGTGAATTCAGCATATTGATGGTGTGAAGAGTCAATGTCCAAGAATGGCCAGGACAATTAGGGAAGGACGGATTCGTCTCGCCACACGTCCTGCATTTTTACAAAGCGACAGCGGGGAGTATCGTGAGGCATAAAGACAAAATACCAGAGAACCCAGAAACATGACCAGGCTAAGTAGGAAGCCAGTCATATGAGGGGGATGGCATTATACCTCAAAGGGGACAGAATAGTTTAAAAAGTGGGTCTGCGAAAAATGGCTTTTCACTGGGGAAAATCTTTGCTCTTCATCCCCATGCATACGCAGAGCAGTTACCACAAACTCCAGCTGGGTTAGAAACCTAACTGCGAAAAACCAAACTTAAAAATGATTTGAAGAAAATAGAGGAGACTCTCTTCATGGCCTTCAGATGGAGTGGAATTTCTTGAGGTTCAAACAGCAGAAAGCACGGAACAAGTGACACATTTGGCTGCATCGCACTCACTTTGCCATAAAACAGAAACAAGCTGAGAATACCTCCAGTAGCTCCTGCAGACAGAGGACGTGTATGTGCAAGGACAGGCACGCAAGTGTCACAGCCCGTGCGGGGAAGATGGGGCATCCGAAACCCAAGACAGCTGAGGAGGCCCCAGAACACCACACCTGGTCAACTCACCCTCTCGCCCCTCAGATGGGGGTGTGTCCACCACAGGTGTAATTTAGGGTAAGAGATTTGGAAATCTCTTGTAAAGTCAGAGGCTGGCATGGCCAGCTGCCTGTCCGTTCCAGTTTCAGGCAGACCTTTCTTGCAGGGAAAGTCCGTAGCAAAACCCTAGAAACAGCTAAGGTGCAGTCAGGAGGCGCGTTAGTAGAAGGCTGAAGGACCGCG
Source organism: Hyaena hyaena (assembly GCF_003009895.1). Classification (NCBI taxonomy): domain Eukaryota; kingdom Metazoa; phylum Chordata; class Mammalia; order Carnivora; family Hyaenidae; genus Hyaena; species Hyaena hyaena. Next base: position 629,200 of record NW_024081542.1, read on the forward strand.
GCAGGGGACATGAGCAAGTGGACCTGTGTATTACAGGGATAAACTTCAAAGTACGATAATGGATGAAGATAGCAAGTTGAAGAATGATGTATGTAGTATGAAACCTTTCTGTGTGTGTTTAAAACACATGTGGCATATTTTGTTTATAGATACGTGGCATGTTGTGTGGGTAGAACCCTACTGACACGCTTCCTCACCAAGTTTGAGAGTGGGGTCACCTGTCGGGGTGACTGTGGGCAGTGATGGCAGTGGGACAGTGAGCAGCGTCCATGTTTTGAAAACAAATTTAGTGTTTATTTTTGAGAGAGAGAGAGAGCGAGCAAGAGCGGGGGAGGGGCAGAGAGAGAGGGAGACACAGAATCTGAAACAGGCTCCAGGCTCTGAGCTGTCAGCACAGGGTCCGATGTGGGGCTCGAACTCATGACCTGTGAGATTGTGACCTGAGCTGGAGTCGAACGCTCAATGGACGGAGCCACCCAGGCGCCCTGAGCAGTGTCCATTTTTATGGGTGGACACATGAATGTCTTGTTACTTGATCCTCTTGTACTTTTCCGAAAACATAGTAGCAAAGAGACACATGTTTCTCAATGGGGCAAGGATTGCATTTAGCTACCCTCATAGCTGGACCCACTGTCGCACTATCTATAAAATCACGGCCTAGGTGGTTCTGGGAGTCGGGAGTTCTGCCTCTTCAGCTCTGTCTCATTTCTCCGGCTCATTGCTATAATTCTCTTCCTTGCCCTGGCTCTCCTTTTCCTTCCAGTCGGCACCCCCTTTCCATTTTTGGAAATGCTAGAGCATATTCATTTTTTGAGGCCTCAGCAGCCATGTCTTTCTGCAAGTTTTTCTGGAGGACTCTGGGCCACCTTGGCCTACAGAAACACCATCATCCAGAAACCTGTGTGTGTGTGTGTATACACAACCATATCTTGACTCTGAGTGTGCACACGGATGTGCGTGTGGGTGGAGGTGGCCATGTAGGCATGCCTTGTGGTACTGTCCCTCCACAGATCCTAACGGGAGAGGACTGGAACGCAGTGATGTATCACGGGATCGAATCGCAAGGTGGAGTCAGCAAAGGCATGTTCTCCTCTTTTTATTTCATTGTCCTGACGCTGTTTGGAAATTGTATCCTTCTTGCAGTGTGTTAGTGCTTGGTCTGCTGGGCCCGGGAAGACTGGGGGCTGTGGGGTGTGTTGGCCGTGAATAGGAGAGGTGCCTTCTCATCGAGTGTGAACGATGGCACCTCTCCCTCCAGGGAGCTGGCTTAAGTCTAGACGGTGAATATTCTCGAGGCAGCCTGAACTTGGGAGATCTGGAGGCTGTGGGCCAAGGTGGATGGAAGCATGAGTTGTGCGTACAGTGTCCAGAGGGGGATGGTATGGTCAGTGGCAGGCTCAGGAGGGATGCTGTGGGAAGATATGGGTTTTGAACACAGGGCAGTAGGTTCCCCGCCCACCCCACCCCCCACTTTATTTTTATTTTATTTTATTTTATTTTTAAATATTTTACTTTATTTATTTTTGAGAGAGAGATAGAGACAGCATGAGCAGGGGAGGATCAGAGAGAGAGGGAGGCACAGAATCTGAAACAGGCTCCAGGCTTGAGCTAGCTGTCAGCACAGAGCCCAATGTGGGGCTTGAACCCACGAACCATGAGATCATGACCTGAGCCGAAGTCGGAAGCCCAACCGACTGAGCCACCCAGGTGCCCCCCCCACCCCCCACTTTAATTGGGTAATTAAGTTTTGGTACTGGGCTTTTAGAAACCTTCCCCTGCTGAAAATCTCATTCCTGCAGAGAAATGTAAGGCAAGGTTTCCTGTAGTGGGTGCCAGTTGAGCATGTGTTTTAGGACCTCGTGTGGGAGGTGGGTCTGTGGGGTCAGGGAGAGCCCAGCGCAGGTGACAGCTCTAACTCAGGCAGGTCACCCGAGAGAAGGGGGCTGCTGGGCTCATGATGCAGGCAGGGGGCAGGGCCGGGAGAGGCGAGGCGTGAATGTGGCCCCAGTGCTGGGGCAGTAAATTCAGGCTAAGCAGGGGCACTCAGGTTCCCAAAGTCTTCTGTATCAGAGCCGCCCACGGAGGGTTAAAGCTCAGCTTCCAGCCCAAAATGTGCATTTTTACACATTCCCCGGGGGGTGCTGGTGTTAATACTTCGGCCTGGGGACCCCGCTTAGAGATCTGCTGCGGTAAATATCCTGTAGAGCCTGGAGAAAGATCTGAGCTGCCGAAAAACACCTGTGAGCTGTCTTCTCCCAGACTGACCTGCCGGCTCTGCCTTGTCTCCCTGCACACACACCTGGACACGACCCCCCGTTGGCCCCTCCTTGCCCCTGTCTTGCTGGCTGTCATGCCGGCCTGTGACCTGTAAGATTCCAGACCTCACCCCTCTCTGCCTCCATCAGACCGTCCCTCCTGCTACAGACCCAGCAGGGCTGTACCATCTGTCAGCCCTGTGTAGTTCACGGTTCACGTCCTGGACCCCGGGGTGGGGAGCCCCGGCCCCCCTGGGAGCCTGAGAATGAGGCCTGGGAAGGAGGACCCCGGGTGCTCAGGAGGGACAGTGTTTGTTTCAGTGTTTAGCAGACAGGTGGGACCTGGGGGCTGGCTGAGAGGAGAGCCGGAAATGGCAGCCATGGTTATCAGAGAGAGAAGGAGCCTCAAGTGTTGGCTTCAAATGGCGGGGGTTGAGGGTGGGGGTGGGGAATAGCTACTGTCCAGAAGAGGTGCCCACACCCCCAGAGACTGAGCAGTGGCCTGGCGCTCTTCACAGCTAATTCTGACCTTGCGTGGTCAGGCCAGGTGTGCCAGCGGTCAGGCCTCGTGGTAGCCAACGGGCCTCAGGTGCCAGGGCACGACTTCAGTGCTGCTCTCCAGGGGAAGTCTGCTGAGACTGTCCATGGCTGTGGTTAGTGTGGGGAAGTGGCCCGGGGCCTTGGTGTCCTGTCCTCTGGTCTCTGCTGGGGCCCTCAGCAGCCTTGCCAGTGAGGCAGTGCACTGGCACATGGCACCCCCCTGAGTCTCAGGGGTGCCTCTCTGCCAGACTGCGGCCTGAGCAGCAACAGTCATCGCTGTCGGCTTCATACAAAGCTGGCTGCTTCTCAAGCCTCGCACTGGCGGGAGCAGCTGCAGCCGGGGCTGGGAGGTGAATCCCCAGGCCTGTGGTGAAAGAGCTCAGGTCTAAGAGACACAGGGCTCTGGCTGGGGTGACTTTGCCCCCAGAGGACACTGGCAGTGTCTGAGACAGTTTGGTTGTCATGGCTGAGGTGAGGGGCTGCTGCATCGGGCGGGCAGAGGCCAGGGATGCCGTTCGACATCCCATGACAAAGGGTTGCCTGGCTCCAGAAGTCAGCAGTGGCGAGGAATGAAATTAGCTGGGGAGGGCAGCCAGGGGAGGCCCAGAGAGGGCCTGAGGCACAGCTCAGAGTGCAGGCAGGGATGGTTCCGGGGAGGTGCTGCTCTGAGGTGCACAGGGGAGGAGCTTGTGGGAAAAGGCGGCTCTAGCCCCAGGAAAGTTGAAGTGACTCACGTCAGTGGCCTGACCTGGAGAGACTGGAGGAAGGCAGTGCAGAGATGTAGCTGCCCACCACAGGCCCATGTCTGTGCCATTTGGACCCCTCCTGACTGTGGGATCCTAGGTGGGTTACTTACCCTCTGTGGCCTTTGCTCACTTCTAAAAGGGGATTGAAGTAGTGCCTTGTCAGGGGGCTCCTGGAAGGGCTCACTGAGGTGGGGTAGGGGGGCTGGTGTTGTCTGCCATCAGCATGGCTTGGGTATTGTTTTTGCCACTCTAGCAGGAGGGCGCCTTGAATCAGAGGGTCCCAGGACTTCACTCTGAAAACGGAAGGGAGGAAACAACACTGAGCAGGTGTTCCTGAGCCTAGCCTGGGAAATGAAGGCACTGGTCACGGCCAGATGTGCATGTTTATGATCTGTCTTAGGTGGTCTCTGCTCACGGGACCCAAAGGTGACAGAGCCCCCTGTGAAAGCAGGAGATGTTGGTTGGGAGGTCTCTCACACCGGCCAGAAGTTTAGGAGAAGTAGGCAGTCCAAATTCATCCAACACAGCCTCTGAGTTTTGGGGCTGCAGAGTCAGGCCTGAAGAACTGGGCTGAGGAAGGGGTTTGTGTGGACATTACGGGGAGCTGATGTGAGATTGAGTGAAGGAGGGATGGGCAGACCTGGCAGCCCGGCTAGTCCGTGTCTGAGGGCGACAGGAGCCAGGGAAACACGGGGACTTGAGGGATATGTAGTCACTGAGGATCTGGGGAAGCTGTAGCATGACTGTGGGAGATTTGGGGGGAGGTGGGTAGAAGGGTTCCCTTCCTTAGCTGGAGCCAACCAGACACTCTGCTGAATGTCTTCCTGGCCATCGCTGTGGACAACCTCGCCAACGCTCAGGAGCTGACCAAGGTGCGTGGGTAGGGGCGCCGCCTGCAGCGCAGGAGGGGCGGGGGTAGAGTGGGCGGGGCAGGGTGTGTGGCTCTGGACGAGTCCGGAAAGCCATGACGAGGGCCAGGCCGGGGTTAGGGGCCCATGTGACCACTGCCCACGGGGGTCTCCTCAAGGTCCTGGACAGGCAGAAGTTAGGCTGCCACTTGGGTGTGGGGGGTGGTGCTGAGGAAGCATGAGAGATGACATGCCAGGAAGGCAGAGGAGCACAAGGGCAGCTCCTGAAGAAGTCACGACCTGGAGAGAATGGCCAGAAAGGCAGGAGGGTTTATGAGGAGCAGGAGACGCGGCCTGGAGTGCGGGGCAGACTGCACTGGGTCACCGCACTCGTCCCTGGGGGGTGAGGGGCCCCTGCGGGCAGCCTGCAGTGTGCATGCTGAGCTCAGGCAGTCGCCGGGCAGCTCTGCCCTCAGATGCCGGGCCTGGCTGGCGCCTGGAGGGACAGCTGCTGCCCCCTTGTCGGCTCATTTGTGCCTCAGCAGGACGGCGTCTTCTCCTGGCTCTGCCCAGCGGGCAGCATCTGATACCCCTCTCTTATCCCTGAGCCTGGTAGGGGGTGTGATTGTACATGGCTTCCCCTGTGGTCTCCTTCCCGATGACACAGCCCCCTGCCTGGTCACCTTCACCCTCACAGCCATGGACAGTGCAGCCCTGGCTCCCAGGTGGGGGACCCTGCTGCCTAGCGAGGCCACCCGCGGGCAGTGCTCCCCGCTGCGGAAACCCCGTGTGCCGGCCATCCTGGCGGAGCCTGTGGCCTGCTTGTGCAGCTGCCCATGTACACGTGTGTGTGCTGGAGCTCACCCCTGTGCACACTCCTGTGTGTGTCTGACACAGTGCAGCCCTCACTATCTAGCACATCCTGACTCTCAACATCATCTCTGTTCCGGGGCTGAGCTTGACTTGGGCCTTCCCTGAGGAAGGCAAGTTCAGGACATGTCTGCGGTCAGCAAGGGTGTGTGCAAATATGTCACGGTTCTTCTGGCGGGTGTCAGGTGCCCTGCTGCCCGCCCCCTGTTCTCTGGGAGGAGTGCTCCAGGTGGAGGCCGGCCTATTCAGTGTGTCTTCCTTTGCTTCTTCTCAGACTTCCTCTTCTCCAGGCCCAGGCCTGGGCCGTGGTGGTGCCTGTGGGTATAGACGCCTCCCCTGCTCTGGTTGCTGCCTCCTGAGGACCTGGAAGTCCCACTGGCCTTCTCATTTCTGTTGTTGGCCAGGGCTGACACTGGCCTTTGCCATCTAGGAGTGGCTGGAGATTTACTGTTCCTGGCCCCCAGCTGGGCTTCCGGGCGGTGGGGGATCCCCTGCGTCCACAGAACATCTTGGTGTCAGGATTTCTGGAACCGCAAGAAATGGGTACCCAGCAGCATTGGTGGCTGGGCACCAGCTGTCTTGGGGCAGGGGTGAGCTTGAGCTTGAAGTTCTCACCCATCTCTTTGGGTTGTAATATGGGTGAGAACACACCAAGGAAGTGATGTCCTCGGGGCCCTGTCTCCATGCAGACACACCCTATGAGATAGCTCCTGTGGACCAACTGCCCATATTCAGGAATTCCCTTTCTTTGGGAGGTGGGGCAGGTGGAGGCCTGTCTGTGTCAGGCTGTGGGGCATTTCCTGGGCTGGCCCTCCTTCCTTTACATTCCCACAAACGTATTACAGCACTACGTTCTTTTCAAAGTGGAAATGAACTCTATGAAGTTTTTACAAAACCTGTCTTCTCTGCCCCAGAGGGCTGTAAGCCAGGAAGGAGTCCTTGACTTGAAGAAGGACCTCGAAAGGGGTGTTCTGTGGTAGATGGAGCTTTGCCTTCTCTCTGGGGCTTGAAGCTTGAAGACCTCTTCACTGTGGTGGGAAATCTGCAGGCAGCTAAGAAGGGTTTTAGTTTTTGCCATTTCGGGGCCTCTATGAGAAGATTTAAAGATGTTTTCGGCCACACTGGGAATGCTAGCTTCCACGGAAGCCAGGTGGGCCTGGGATTGCGGTTTTGGGGAAATAATGGTGGTCTCAGCAGTGTAAGTGGAGAACATGGAGCCCTTAGTTTCTTTCCATGGGCTCATGGGCTCAGCCCAGAGCTTTTCATCGAGATCCTAGAAGTAGAGCATGTTGGTTGTGCCTAGTGACATGGGGTCAGGGCCAGAGGGTCTGCCCAGAAGTCCACTCCCTTTCCCATGGAGGGGTTAGAGGCAGTGCAGGGTATCTACACATGTGTCAGAGAGCCATGGGGGTCCTCCCCAAGAACTCAGTGGGGGAGAGGATACTGTCAGGCATTGTAAGTGGCTGTCCATGTGTTGGGGGACACAGCTAGGGACAGGTAGACAGATGTGATCCGATGGGTCCGAGTAGGAAAGCTCAAAGGCTGTGGGGTAACTCTGTCTGACCCACTCCTGGCGACAGTTCCTGTGGGTGATGCTGAGCCAGGACCTAGGCTCGGGGTGCAGACTCCTGCCCCTTGTCCTTGCTCACGGTTCTGGGGCAGAGGCTGACTTTATTCAAGTCAGACAGGTGCCCCTGGGATGGAGGGGCCGCAGGTGGGAGGAGAGGTGAGATGGGTTTGCGTTTTGGCAGTGCCAAGTCTGAGATACTGTGGGACAAGCGCGCAGGTAGCGGCTGGGTCCTTGTGGCTTGAGCTCGTGTATGGCATCGGGGTGCAGGTGCAGGGCTGGGGTCTCTAGTGGTGAGCACCCTGGGACTGGCCCGTGGCAGGAGGGTGCTGAGGCAGGAATCCTGTGGAACATGGCCCAGAGCAGCAGGTATAGGATACCAGAGAGCTTGTGTGGAATTGGTGCTCATTGCTGGGGCCTGGATGGATTGTGCTCATGCTCATGTAGGGGCCGCTGGCTGGCCCACAGGTTTAGAGGGCAGGAGGGACTTTGAGACCATGGGAGGAAGAGCTTCAGAGGTTAGCTGCACATTTCTGTCTGTTCAAACAGGATGAAGAGGAGATGGAAGAAGCAGCCAATCAGAAGCTTGCTCTGCAAAAGGCCAAAGAAGTGGCTGAAGTGAGCCCCATGTCTGCTGCAAACATCTCTATCGCTGCTGCGTAAGGCTCTTGGGGGTGGACTGCAGGGTGGGGGTGGGGGGTCTGCTGCAGGGTTTCTCGGCTGGGCTCCCAGCAGGGCACTCCTTCCCGGGGCTACCTTGGAGCATCTTGTGTTGGCTGGAGCTTCTTAGCACACAGCCTCCCCCAGGAGCTGAGGTGAAAGGGAACGGCTCTCATCTCAGAGGGTTCATCAGGAAGAGGGTTCATCAGAAAGAGCCTCCATGCCTTCTCCCAGTCTGAGTGGGGGCAAGGTGTGGCAATGCATGGCCCTCCCATCATGGGTGGGATCGGCTCTGATTAGCTCCTTAACAGTCTGGGGTGGCTCCAGAGCTCCTCGCCAGGAAAGGACTGTGAGTCAGGGGTAAGGTATTGATATGCTTGTTTTATAATTTTTTAAAAGCTTGTTTATTTAATTTGAGAGAGAGAGAGAACAGGGAGGAGCAGAGAGAGAGGGAGAGAGAGAATCCCAAGCAGGCTTTGTGAACTCACGAACTGTGAGATCATGACCTATGCCCAAACTGAGTTGGACGCTTAACCAGCTGAGCCACCCAGGCACCCCTCAATATGTCTATTTTCTACACAGCTTTTTAGGAATGTATTTTGTGAATTGAAAGATTCTAGGTAGTATTTCAGCAACCCAAGAGACTTAATGCAGTTTCCCAAAATGTATGAGGTTTCAGTATTGGGACAGAGGTCAAGGCGAAGCCTTGCTGATGAGAAGAAGTAAAGGCAGGGTTGATGCTTCCTTGGGGTGGCTGGTCATCCCAGGGTTCAGCTGAGTTTGAAGGCACATTGCAGAACCATATCTGGGGGTCTTAGGGCCTTTAGGATTGGGATAGCCTAGGGCCAAAGGCTGCAGTGTGCTGGGGGAGGTCACTGCTGGGGGAAGAGAGGGGTGGGAAGGGGGAAGGAAAGTCTGGCCTGCTGTCAGGGTGGCCATGAAAGAGCACAGAGAAGCTCTCTTTTTGTTGGGAGCTCACTCTCTAGGCCAGGCTGAGTCTGTCTGGAGCTGCTGGCTTGTCTTCAGTGCCACCCCACCCTACCACACACCTCCCGTTTCCTGTGTGGACCCACCTGGCCTCCCTCCCTCTCTGTGGGCACCAGGAACAGCCACAGGTACATCCGTGGTGATGTGTGTCTGCGCTGCTGAGTGTGAGTGTTCACATGTGGATGTGTTTGCCGGGAGTGTGGTTGTGCAGGTGTGAGGGAATGCATGTGTCTGCTTGTGCGTGAGTGTGTTTGTGCATGGGTAAGTGTGTATCATAGCAGCCCCGTTCTTGTTTGGCAGTCCCAAGAGTGATGACCTGTTTTCTAGGAAGGCCTTTGCAGAGGACCTGCCTCCAAGCCAAGCAGGAAGCAATGGCCTCTGGGGGAGAAGAAGCCAGAGGAGCTCATGAGCCCCTGGGGGGCCCAGGCAGGGGTGCAGGGGGCCTGCAGGGAGCCAGGCAAGACACAGCAGTCATTTCTCAGACAGCGACTTGTGTGCTCAGGGTTTAGTTGTCTCTGTTTTGTTGTTTGGCTGGTTCAGTGACTTGATTGGCTTGGTCCTGGGCTTGCTCTGAGGCATTTGTGGTGACCTGGCCGATGGCTCCTTCTCCTGAGCTTTGTAAGTTGCTGGTGGTCTGCCTTAGCAAGGGTGGCGGGTGAGCCTTTGACTTATTCATGGGCCTTGTGGGTTTTGGTTCAGCACTTGCCCTCTGCTCGTTCTGGAGGTGAGTGCCTTGTCCCATGGGCCCTGATGCCTGTCAGAGCCTCCTGTTCCCTGGGGGCATGAGGCAGAGCATCCGTTCCCATCAGGGCCGAATTTCAGAGAGGCAGGCGCTGGGGCCCTCAGCACAACCACAGAGAGCATGTCAGTCCACCAAGAAAGGTCTGGATGCTCTTCCTCTGCCCCGTCCTCATTTGGGGTACTGCTATGTAGGAAGCAGGCTGCAGACTGGTATCCCCGGGCCCAGGCTATAACACCAGCTGCTGGCCCCATCTCCACCGTGGTGCTTCTTTGCTCTTGGGTGGCGTTCTGGGGACGCACAGGTGCTCTGCCTCACAGTGGGTCCTGAGCTCCGTGTCAGCTCGTCCCGGCACAGCCAGCCTGGCACGTGTGCGGGCTGGACATCCTGCGGGTCCTCCTGGGGCGTAGCTCCGGGCCGCTGCCCTCTGCGGCACGCCCTTAGTCTGCTTTTCTCAGACACGGCGGTCAGTCGGATGTGATCACTGAAGATCCCGCACACGGGGCGAGATCCGAACTCCTGGGTGTGTGTGAGTGTTTGCTTTCCTTTTGGCGTGGAGACCTCTGAGCGCTGGAAGCTGTGGCTCAGAGCTCCTGGTGTCTGTCCATCCTCGGTCTGCTGCCCCCCACCCCCAGCTGTTTCTGTTCTCCTGGTGAGTTGTGTCAGGCAGACGGGCAATTCCTGCTTGTTCCCCGCTGCTGCGGGGGGTGAGAGTGAAGCCTCCGAGTGATGCTCACCGTGACCCTGCTCCCTGCAGCCATGCTGTGTGGTCTGTGCGGTGGGAGGACTGGCCCAGATGTTCTCTGTGATGCCGGGGGGCCCTTCGTGTCCTTGGTGTTTGAGAGGCTCTTCTGGGCCTGGTGCGGCGTCACATAGAGCCTGAGGGGACAGGGGCTCCACACCTCCTCAGAGGGGTGTCCCTGTCCTTTGGAGTAGGGCTGCAGCCTCAGATGACGGCCACTTCAGGCCCCTAGGAGGGAAGGGATGGTAAGGATGACATGGCCCTCCTGGTTCTCTGTACTTTGTCACTCTTCTCTTCACCTGGACTTCGGAATGCTGGTGCACACACTCACTCACACACTCCTTTACCTCACAAGAGTCACAGCCCCCTGACTCTCACTGCCATGCATGCTCGTGCTCATACTTGTTCACACTCACCTGGTCAGTCACTCATACATGTTCACATTCACACACACATGCTCGTTCATAACCCCACACTCATTCACACACTCATATCCACATTCTCATATACTCATACACCATACATGCATTCACATTCAGTCATACACTGGTGTGCATGCACACATGCACATGTGTGCGCATGCACGCACACACACGCGCACGCTCACACACACACACACACACACACACACACACTCACGTTTGTACCCAGGACCTGCAGGCGGGTGAGTTGCTTTGAGCTCCTCGTAAAAGTGTGTAGACTCAGTCTTGAGAAGGAGGAGCTGGGAAGCCATTGGTCCTCCCCCAGGGAAGCTACCTTAAAGGGGAATGATCGTAGAGATCTTTGGTTTCTGTCTGTTGGTTTTGGAAAAGCCTCCAGAAAGTCCCTGGGAAATGGCTGGAGCTATACCCAAGGGAGGTGGGTTGGTGACATAGCCTGTTAGCCCCTGGGAAGGGTCGTGGTGAGCTGGAGGCATGTGGTTTAGAGCCTGGGGAGCCACGTGGTCCGGTGGGCTGGGGCAGAGCAGGGTGGTCAGGCAGCGGGGCCCAGGCAGAGCAGCAAAGGTAAGGTGTCCTGTGCTAGCTGGCTTTGCTCTAACTTGAAGGCAAGGCGAATGCCCAGGTCATCCCACTGCAGCCCTGTGGGAGTGGGACACCAAGTGGTAGGGGAGGGCCATTTGGAATTTTGGGACAAGTGGTCAGCAAGCTCTCACCAACCCCCCTGCCCTTCTAGGGGCAGAGTTTGCTGAGCCATAGTGGATGGGCCCCAGGACCGCAGCTTCTCTTCTTCCAGCCATGATGGGGTGTGCTGTGTTCTTTTTAGCGTCACTTTCCTGCCGGATGCTCTTTCTTTCTCAACTTCTCTTTTACCCCGAGGTCTCGGCCGGTGCCCATTCTGATGGAAGCGTCCCTGGCCTCCTGCCCAGATGTACACTGCAGACTGCGCCCTGACCTGATGTGGCTTAAACATGTTCTTGTCCTTTAGAACCCTCTCTGGTTTTCTCACTTCTGTTTGTTTTGTTTTTTGCATGTGCAGTTTTGTAAAGCACACTCGAGGTGCTGCATCCCACAGCTCATCTGTCTCCAGCGTAAACTCACCGTGAGTTGCTCTGCTACGATACCATCTGTGGCTTCATGACAGCTACATGCGAACGCCTCCCTCCACTCCTAACTGCTTTTCCACCCCCAATCACTTGCTTCAGGGGCAGCTCCAGGAAAGCCTTCTGCAGCTGGCGGGGGACAGTGGGCATGCTTCCCGACGTCCCTAAGTCCTGCTTACGGCATCAGCCTCTTTGAGCTCAGCCCCTCTTCCTCTCCCTCCTGGTCGTCTTGTCTGCTGTCTGTCCCTGTGCCGTCTCTCTGGTGTCTTGAGCACATTCACTTCTCCTAAGGTGACTGCCGCTGGGCACCAATGGGTGCTGTCTCCTCATGGTTCCCATGATGTAGAGTGTTCATTAGGACTCACAGAAGATATTCATGGGGTCCTCCTTCTCCACCCCCTTTTCACTTGGGAGGGGATGTATCTATGACCCTTAAGAAGTTGTTCTAGCAAGAGCAGAGTCGCTATGTCATGTTAGATCAGCCAGAGGCTGAGGTAGAGCCATAGAAACCCCAGCATGGCTCTCTTGGAGGTGATACCAGTCTCATGGGGGAAGTTGTCCCAGGAGACTTGTCCCCAGCAGCTTCCTCCCACGGGTGAGACTGACCCCTGCAGGTGAGAAGTCACTGGAGTGCTTGGGTGTGGTCAGCCCACCTGAACGGGGGTAGCTGGGTGCCCTCTCTGTGTTCTGGTAGTGTGGGAGCTCTTGGCAACCCTGAGCCACCCGTCCTACTAAGCCAGCACAGAGCTGGGTTCAGCTTGCCCGCAAGGACTTGGAGCTGCTGGCTGTTGGGGCCCTGATGTCTCACAGGGTAAGAAAGCTGGATCCTGGATGACTGAGTCACAGGGTGGAGTGAAGTGTGGACATAGGTATTGACGGCATCACAGAGGCGGCTGCTTCACATTACCAGCGGCTGCGGGTAACTGGCTCTCTCGGCCCAGAGACTTCAAAGCAGGGCCATGGCAGTGAGGCTTCTTTTTGGGCTCTACAGGCATCCGCAGTGCCTGGCACTGGTGTGGCTGAATAGGCTATACCAGAAGCTGGGGTCGAGACATCATGGGAGTGGCCCCATGTGGCTCCTCAAAGAGGCTTTTTAAACAAGGACTTTGTCTGGGTTATTGTCAGCTGTGTGTCCTGTTCTTGCTGCTTGTGCACTCGGCGGAGAGGTGCAGAGAGACCAGTGGTGGCCACACTTCTTTACGTGCCAGAAACAGCAAGGACAGAACAGCAGCCAGGTGAGTGCAGGCTGACACGGACACCAGTAAGGAGGAGAGGCCTGGTGCGCGGACTCATAGACACACCCAGAGAGGAAGTCAGCAGCGTCGCTGGTGACACTAACTTCGGGTGGCAGTAGGCCCAGAGAGGCAGAGAGACCCAGCAGGAGCAGGGCCAGGTAGGGCCCAGAGGGGCCATGTGACACGAGTGTTCAGTGTCTTGGTCCCCTGGGAAGTTACGAGGGGAGTCTGCCAGCCCCGTGGCACCCTCCAGCCTAGCAGGGTAGCTGGTTGCTGGGAGACAAGGAGCGCAGCCCAGGGTAAGGCCGAGGGCAGAGCCATATGGCACGAGCTCACCCTCACCTGAGCTCCCAGCCACTCCCAGCCACTCTATTGTTCCCGCTGCCTTTACTGCCTGTCTGTTCTCACACTGACCCTGCTGACCAAATGGTGCCAAGTCCAGGTCCGTGTCAGGCTGCTGAGCTGACTGTCAGTCCTCTTATGCCTGAGGAGTGACCCTCAAGGCTGTCATACCTTTCATGTGGTTCGGCATTGTTGAGTTGGGTCCTTTGTTTTGGTGCCAGCCTGGGATGGGTAGGTCCCCTGTGGCTTTGGTTTGAAGCCAAAGAAACAGAGAGTGGAAGGTCTGTTACAAGGCGTCCCCAGGAGCAGGGCTGCCCAGCTTCGGTGTGTCAGAGGAGGCAGCTCAGGGCCTGGGGTGGCAGTGGGAGCTGTGGGTTAGCAGATGGCCAGAGAGGCTGACAGTTGTCCCCGCTCTGTTGCCCTGCCTGTCTGCCACATGGGCTCCCAGGTGAGGGACAGACATCGTACTCTTCTGCCTTCACACTTTTGAGGCACTGCCCTGGAAATGGCTCCCAGCACTAGAGCCTGGACCTCACTCCAAAGGAACAGGATTAGGTATCCTATGCTTTGTGCAGGTCAACTGCAGGGACTGGGCTTCCCCCCACCCGGCTACCTCTGTCTTTGCAGGTCAGCATGGTGCTCAGTGGCCCAGGGTCCTGAAGCTGGTGGCCTTTCCAGCCTGGGCCGTGGAGCTGGTGGCTGTGTTGGCCTGGGGCCCCTCAGGCTGTCACTCTGGGCTGTGGTGTGTCAGTACAGTTGGGGTCTGGCCAAGGCCTCACATCTTTAGATACCTTTTTTCTGTTTTGCCTTTGCATGCATCTATTCCTGGCTCCGTCAATGGCCCAGTGTGGGGCCCTCTGTGAGTCGCAGCCTCTAGGCTCAGAGTCTTCATCTGTGAAAAGGGGGCAAGGGCAGCACCTAATTTCTGAAGGTGGTTGTGCTGGTCGGATGAGGTGGGCATTGCAGCCCGTGGCGCAGTGTGGCCCTTGAACAATACAGGTGCCACAGCCAGCATTGTTCTTATGCTGCCACCACCACCACCATGGCGGGTCCAGAAACCTCCAGAGGCGGAAGGGCAAGACTCTGGCCTCAGCAAAGGTTTCTGTTTGGCCGAGGTGGGACTGGAGTCGCCTACTTTGGAGTCCTTATTCAGCAAAGATCCCAGAATGCAAAGGGCTTCCCACGTACCCTGGGCTGTGGAGCCCCACATATGACCATGTGGGTGAGGCTGGAGGGTGGTCGAGGCTTTCGGTAGCCTGTGCAGTGAGGGCTGAGTCTGCAACATAGGCCGTTCCTGGTGCTGGAGGGCTCCTCTCTGTGCCCGTGGATGGAAGGGGCTCTCTGTGGAGCCAGGAGAAAAGAGGGCATTGAGGGCCATGGGAGGTAGCATCTCTAGCCCTAGACCTGAGTGCTGGGCTCCTGGGGGCAAATGGTCACTGAGCCCAGTGGCAGCTGCCCGGATGGGGCTGATCGCCTTAGGGAGCAGTCACAGCTTACTCGTTGCTCCGTTTAGGGCCCGCTGCCCCTGGCCCCTTGCTCCCTGGGCTATTGTCTGCCCTGTTCCTGAGGGCCTGTCTCTTCTCAGGTTCTGTCACAAACACCCCTGCCTCCTTCTGGCCAGTGGCTGCCTTTCTGTAGGTGGAGATGGAGAAACACCTCCCTGGGCAGCTCTGCCATGTGCTTGAGCAAGGCCCACGCCCCAGGGCTGCTGCAGGTGGCTCCCTGCCTCCTGCCTCTTCCTCAGTCCTGCCCCATTTGGACGCTACCCCCCCGCCCTTCCCATCTTGGCCTTCCTGGCCAGCAGCCCCCCTGCCCTGGAAGCCTGTCTGCCACCCCATGCTGGTGCTTACCATTCCCACTGCCCTGCACCCCTTGGCCACGGGCTCCTGGGCACCTGCTCAAGGGCGGCTTTTGGCCCCCACCCGGGACCCCTCAGTCCGCGGGGTCACGATGGCGTGGGGGCAGCGCCGAACTCTTGTTCCGCTGGGTATCCCCCACCCGCTCTGCACCGACGGCCAGGAGCCTCCAGGGCCCCTACCCTCCCTCCTCCCCGCGTCCACTCTGCCATCCCTCCATTGCTGCGTCCATCTGTGGTTTCCCGTGCGAGGCAGATAGGCGGGGAGGGGGCGGCTGCTCACTGCCGGTCTCCCCACAGCAGGCCGCAGAACTCGGCCAAGGCGCGCTCGGTCTGGGAGCAGCGGGCCAGCCAGCTGCGGCTGCAGAACCTGCGGGCCAGCTGCGAGGCGCTGTACAGCGAGATGGACCCCGAGGAGCGCCTGCGCTACGCCACCACGCGCCACCTGCGGCCGGATATGAAGACGCACCTGGACCGGCCGCTCGTGGTGGAGCTTGCGCGCGACGCGCCGCGCGGCCCCGCGGGAGGCAAGGCCCGGCCCGAGGGCGCGGAGGCCGGCGAGGGCGCGGACCTGCCGCGCAGGCACCACCGGCACCGCGACAAGGCCCCGGCCCCGGCCCCGGCGGCGGGGGAGCAGGACAGGGCGGACGCCCCGAAGGCCGACGGTGGGGAGCCGGGGGCCCGGGAGGAGCGGGCGCGGCCTCACCGCAGCCGCAGCAAGGAGGCCCGGGGCGAGCGCGGCCGTGGCCCGGGCCCCGAGGGCGGTCGGCGCCACCACCGGCGCGGCTCCCCGGAGGAGGCGGCCGAGCGGGAGCCCCGGCGCCACCGCGCGCACCGGCACGCACCCGACCCGGGCAAGGAGGGCGCCGCGCCCGGGACCAAGGGCGAGCGGCGGGCGCGCCACCGCGGCGGCCCCCGGGCCGGCCCCCGGGAGGCAGGGAGCGCGGAGGAGCCGGCGCGGCGGCACCGGGCCCGGCACAAGGCGCTGCCCACGCACGAGGACGCGGAGAAGGAGGCTGCGGAGAAGGAGGGCGAGGGCGAGGACAGGGACAGGGACAAGGAGCTCCGGAACCACCAGCCCAAGTGAGGGGGCGCGCGCGTGGGGGTGGCGGAGGGGGCTGGGGGTGCAGCTGGGGCGGGGTTCTGGGGTGCAGGGCTGCCCAGCGGCGCCTTTTCGGGTTGGTCGTCCCGCCCTGCGTCTCATTCTCTCTCTCTCTGCGGTGGTGACGGACCTGCGCTGTTGGGGGGACATGTAAAACTCTTAAAACGGCGTGGGGATCAGGTTTGCGCAGTGAACGTCAGCCATGATTCTACGGCTCGCAGGGGGAAAAGAGGGCGTTCGGGGACATTTTGGGACTGGTTCGGGACAGGCTGGCTTGGGAGGAGCATCGTGGCGAGGGGAGAAGAGAAAATCCGGAGAGAGCCTGAGGGAGGCCCGAGGAGGCCACCGGGGGCTAAATGGGAGAAAGGGATGGGGCCAGGCTGGGGGGCCGTGACAGGAAGGGCCCCCCTCCCCTCCATACCAGCTCACCTGGCCTTGTTCCCGGGCTGGGACAGGCTGGGACTCTGACTCTGTGAGAAAGCTGGGCTAACAGGAGGCCCCAGGCCAAGGCCAGCAGCCTCGGGTGCCCGCCCACCAGCTGGAAGCCACTGCTCAGGTCCAGACCCTGTCTTTGTGTGCAGAGTTCCATGCTGGGCCTTTGGCCTGGAGGGGCTCCAGGTGGAGTAGCTTGGATTGACAACCTCTTCCAGGCCTCTTCATTCTGCAGACAGTTCCCTTTTATATACATATTGTGGTGCCAGCCGTGCCTGGTCTTGTTCCAGGGACAGACAGGTTGAGTTGGCCCCATTTTTACTTTTCAGACCTGAAAACACAGAAATGTTACAAAGTGATAAAAGCCATCTGAAATACCAGAGTAGCAGGGGAAGTGGTCAGGGACATAAGGAGCTGGATTTTGCAGACTGACTGATGATGCAGGGGCTGCATCAGAGTCTGATGTGCATTCTTGGTTGCAGGGAGCCGCACTGTGACCTGGAGGCCGGTGAGGTAACGGGTGTGGGCCCTGTGCATGCATTGCCCAGCACCTGTCTACAGAAGGTGGAGGAACAGCCAGAAGATGCAGACAATCAGCGGAATGTCACACGGATGGGCAGTCAACCCTCGGACCTGAGTGCCACTGTGCATATTCCAGTGACGCTGACCGGCCCTCCTGGGGAGACCACGGTTGTTCCCAGTGAGTATCTCCCCGTATCAGCGGGGCAGGGCCCAGTTTGCTCTCCCCCGTCCCCCTTTCTACACCGCAGCTGCCTGGGGAAAGAGCATGCCTGTGTGAGCCTGTCGACCCCAGCTCGAGACAAAGTTCTTTGTGGTCAGCATTTGTGCCTTGACATCTCTTTGTTTTCCAGTGCCCCAGAGGAGCACTGTTACCAGTACATGCCACTTAAACTCTATTATCTTCCCTTCCAAAAGTATTTGCAAGTTACCAGCTCCGTGACAGGCATGGTGTTAGAGCGCTGGGGACAGCCGGAGGGAGCGGAACCAGGCCGCCCTGTGGGGCTTACGGTCTCATCAGGGGAACGGACCTCAGGACAGTCGCAGCTCTTCATAGTTGTGTGAAAGCTGCTAAGGACGTTGGCCCCAGACTTGATGGGGGCTGAGAACTAGCGGGTGAGGAGGAGGAAGCTGTTGGGGTGCTGGTACTCCTACTGCCTTACATGCCCTATGACCCCTGCACAAAGATCCCCACAGGCCTTTGCCTGGGCCCCTTTCTTCTTTTGCTCACTCACAAGCTCATGAGGTCCTGCTTGAGGACCTGAGCAGGCACTGAGGGTACAGGGTCAACAAGATGCCGCTCCAGTATTTAGGTCACTCGGTCTTGTAGGGACAAGACAGACAAATACCGTCCCCTCACACTGTGTGGAAGGTGCATAGACCTCTTGTGAGCCCCGAGGATAAAGTGCTGCAGGGGCAGGGGAGGACACCACAGAAGCAGAGCTGACGTGCAAGGCCCAGTGAAGATTTAGGTCTCAAGCAGACCAGTTGCCACCACATGCTCGCCCGTGTTTGCAGATGTGTCCACCAACACAGTCATGTGTCTGTGCCTGTTACCTCTTGCTCAGGTGTCTCAGGGCCTGCGAACCAGTGCACAGTGCTAAGTGTGGCAACGGGAGATGGCCAGCTCCAGCTCCTTAGGCTTCCCTTCTTTTTGCTTCCTTGGGAGAATGCTTTCCCTGGCCCATCCTTGGTTTCCCTTCCCATGGTTATTAGTAGGTATGTCTTATCTGACTCCTGGAAAGCAAGCCCCTGATCTGATTTTCTCTGGATAAACTTGAGTTTATCCAGGTGGGTCCACCGTTCCCACCTGACTTTTGTCCAGCCCCTCCTCCCCAACTCCTGGCAACCACTGATCTTTTCTACTGTCTCTGTAGTTTCACCTTTTCCTAAATGTCATAGCGTTGGAGTCATACAGTGTATAGCCTTTTCAGATTGGCTTCTTTCACTTACCAACATGCATTTAAGGTTTCTGCATGTCTTTTCATGGCTCAATAGCTCATTTCTTTTCAGCAGTGGATAGTATTTTGTCATCTGGGTATACCACAGTTTATTTATCAATCTACCTATTGAAGGACATCTTGGTTGCTTCCAAATTTGGGCAATTATGAATAAAGCTGCTCTAAACTTCTGTGTGCAGGATTTTGTGTGAACTGTTTTTCACCTTCTTTGGGTAAATACCAAGGGAAGTCATGGCTATATCATATGGTAAGACTATGTTTCATTTTGTAAGAAACCATCGAACTGTTTATACCATTTTGCATTTTAACTAGTAATGGATGAGGGTTCCTGTTGCTCCACATCCTTGTCAGCAGTTGGTATTGTCAGTGTTCCAGATTTTGGCCATTCTAATAAGTGTAAGTCATAGTATCACATTGTTTGAATTTGCATTTTCCTAATGATGTGTGATGTGGAACATTGTTTTCATATTCTTATTTTCGATCTGTATTATCTTCTACAGTGAGATATCTCTTAAGATCTTTGGCCCATTTTTTGATCTGGTTGTTTTCTTATTTTCAATTTTTAAGTGTTCTTTGTGTATTTTGGATATCACACTTTAATCAGCTGTCTTTTTTTACAAATATTTTCTCCCATCTGTGGCTCATCTTCTTGTCCTCTTGATGTTATCTTTCTCAGAGCAGAATTTGTTCATTCTAGCTGATCCATTATTTTTTTCATGAGTCATATTTTTAGTGTTGTATCTAAAAAAGGTCATTAGAAACAGGGTCATCTAGGTTTTCTCCTATGTTATCCCCTAGGAGTTTTATAATTATGCATGTCACATTTAGGCCTATGAGCCATTTTGACTTAACTTTCATCAAGGGTATAATGTCTGTATCTATATTCATTTTTGCATATGGACACTCAGCACCATTTGTTCGAAGAGATGATCCTTGCCCCCTTGATTACCTTTCTTCTTTGTCAAAGATCAGTTGACTTTACTTCCAGGGTCTATTTCTGAGCTCTCTATCATGTTCTGTTGCTCTATTTGTCTATTTTTCACCAGTACAATGCTGCCTTGATCTCTGTGATGTTACAGTGAGTCTTGAAGTTGGGTAGTGTCAGACCTCTGACTTTGTTCTTCTCCTTCTGTATTGAAGTGTTGGCTATTGTTGAGTCTCTTACTTCTCCATATAAACTTTGGAATCAGTTTGCTGGTATCCATAAAATAACTTGATGAGATTTTGATTGGGACTGCATTGAATATGTAGGTCAAGTTGTGAAGAACTGACACCGTGACAATACTGGAGCTTCCTATCCATGAACATGAAACATTTCTTTATGTAGTTCTTTGCTTTTATTCATCAGAGTTTCAGTTTCCTATATGTAGATATTATAGATACTTTTTTAGATTTATAGTTAAGAATTTCATTTTGGGGAGAGCTAATATAAATTGTTTATTCTCGAGTTAGTTAACGTGCAGTGTCGTCTTGGCTTCAGGAGTAGAACCCAGTGATTCATCACTTACAAATGACACCCAGTGCTCATCCTCATAAGTGCCCATCTTAAATGCCTATCACCCATTTACTCCACCTTCTAACACCCCAACTCCCATTAACCTTCAGTTCTCTGCATTTAAGAGTCTCTTATGGTTTGCCTCCCTCTCTGTTTCTATCTTATTTTTCCTTCCTTTCCCCTATGATCATCTGTTAAGTTTCTCAAATTCCACAAGAGTGAAATGTGATATCTGTCTTTCTCTGACTGACTTATTTCGCTTAGCATAATACTCTCCAGTTCCATCCATGTTGTTGCAAATGGCAAGATTTCATTCTTCTTTGTCACTGAGTAGTATTTTATTATGTGTATATATATATATATATATATATATATATATATACCACATCTTTTTAATCCATTCATCAGTCAATGGACATTTGGGCTCTTTTCATAATTTGGCTATTGTTGATAGCACTGCTATAAATATTGGGGTGTATGTGCCCCTTCAATCAGCATTTTTGTATCCTTTGGATAAACGCCTAATAGTGCAATTGCTGGGTCATATGGTAGTTCTATTAGTGATATTGTGCTTTTAATTTCAAATCCCACTCATTCATTATTGATAAATAGGAAAGCAATTGACCTTTGTGTATTAACCTTGTATCCTGCAACTTTGCTAAAAATCACTTTTAGTTCCAGAAGTTTTTTGTTGTTGCTGCTGTTGATTCTTTTGGTTTTCCATATAGGTTATCGTGTCATCTGTGAACAAATACAGTTTCATGTCTTTTGTCCCAACCTGTATACGTTTTGTTTCCTTGCTGTGCCATAGTGCATTAGTAGGACTTCCAGCACGGTGTTGAAAAGGAGTGGTGAGAGGTGACATTGTTGCCTTGTACCTCATCTTAGTGGGAAAACTTCAGGTCTCTCATTATTAAGTATGAGGTGAACTGTAGGTTTTTTGTGGGGAGTATTTATCAAGTAGAGGAAATTCACCTCTATTCCTAGTTTACTGGGAGTTTTTATAATGAGTAGGTATTGGATTTTGTCAGATGCATTTTCTGCATCTATTGATATGATCAAGTGACTTCTTTTTTCATCTGTTGATGGGATGAATTACATTCAATGATTTTCAAATGTTGGACCAGTCTTTAATACTGGGACAGATCCCACTTGGTTATGGTACATAATTACTTTTATACTTTTTTGGGGATTTGATTTGCTAATATTTTGTTGAGAATTTTTGTATTTATGTTCATAAGAGATATTGGTCTAGTTTTCTTTTATTGTAATGCCTTATCTGGTTTTGTTATTAGGGTAGTGCTGACGTCATAAAATAAGTTAGGAAGTACCCTTAGCTTCTATCCTTTGAAAGAGATTGTTGATGATTGGTATAATTTCTTCCTTAATTATTTGGCAGAATTCTTCAGTGAACCCATCTGGGCCTGGTGCTTTCTGTGTTTTTGAAGGTAGTTAATTTATGAATCAATCTCTTTAAAAGATAGAATTTTTTCTATCTCTGCCCCTATTTATTTATATTTATTTAAAAAAATTTTTTTTGAGAGAGAGACAGAGTGCAAGAGGGGGAGGGGCAGAGAGAGAAGGAGATACAGAAGCTGACGCAGGCTCCAGGCTCCACCACAGAACCCAAAGTGGGGCTCGAACTCAGGAACCACAAGATCATGACCTGAGCTGAAGTCGGATGCTTACTGGACTGAGCCACCCAGGCGCCCCAGAAGTTTATTTAGATTGTGTATTTCTTCTTGTGTGAATTTCAAGGAGATTTGTCCTCCCAAGGAATCGGTCCATTTCATGTAGGTTATCAAGTTTGTGGGCATAGAGTTGTTCATTGTATTCTTTTATCATCCTTTTCATGTCCACGAGCAGTCGTGATGTTCCTTCTTTCATTTCTTACATTAGTAATTTGTGTTTTTCCTCTTTTTCTTACTTAGCCTAAATAGAGACTTACCAATTTTAATGATCTTTTCAAAGAAACAGTTGCATTGAGGGGCGCCTGGGTGGCTTAGTCGGTTAAGCGTCCGACTTTCGCTTAGGTCATGATCTCGCGGTTCGTGGGCTCGAGCCCCGCGTCCGGCTCTGTGCTGACTGCCAGCTCAGACCCTGGAGCCTGTTTCAGTCTGTGACTCCCTCTCTCTCTGACCCTCCCCTGCTCACGCAGTCTCTCTTTCTCCCTCCTAGAAATAAATTAAAAAAAAAAAAAAAAAAACAGTTGCGTTGGTTTTGTTGATATTCTTTATTAATTTTCTCTTTTCTGTTCATTGATTTCTGCTCTAATTCTTAATATTTCTTTTCTTCTGCTTATTTTTTTTTACCATGCTTTTTCTTTTCATTTCCTAAGGTGGAAGCTTAGATCATTGATTTTATTTTATTATTATTTTTAAATTTTAAATGGTTTATTGTCAAGTTGGTTTCCATATAACACCCGGTGCTCATCCCCACAAGTGTCCTCCCCCTCCCCCCCCCATCTGCCCTCAGTTTGTTCTTGGCATTCAAGAGTCTCTCCTGGTTTGCCTCTCTCCCTGTCCTCCACTGTTTTCCCCCTTCTTCTCCCCCAAGGTCCTTCGTTAAGTTCCTCCTAATCCTCCTATACATGCAAACATATGGTATTTGTCCTTCTCTGCCTGACTTATCTCGCTCAGCATAACACCCTCAAGGGCCATTCATGTTGCTACACATGGCCAGATTTCATTCTTTCTCATTGCCATGTAGTATTCCATCACATCAATAAATCACATCTTGATCCGTTCATCCGTTGATGGACACTTAGGCTCTTTCCATGTTTTGGCTATTGTTGAGAGTGCTGCTATGAACATTGGGATGCATGTGCCCCTATGCATCAGCACTCCTGTATCCCTTGGGTAAATTCCCAGCAGTGTTATTGCTGGGTCCTAGGGGAGTTCTATTGTTAATTTTTTGAGGAATCTCCACACTGTTTTCCAGAGGGGCTGCACCAGTTTACATTCCCACCAACAGTGTAGGAGGGTGCCCATTTCTCCACATCCTCGCCAGCATCTAGAGTCCTCTGATTTGCTCATTTTAGCCACTCTGACTGGCGTGAGGTGGTATCTCAGTGTGGTTTTGATTTGTATTTCCCTGATGAGGAGGGATGCTGAGCATTGTTTCATGTGTCTGTTGGCCATCTGGATGTCCTCTTTGGAGAAGTGTCTGTTAATGTCTTTTGCCCATTTCTTCACTGGGTTGTTTGTTTTTCGGGTGTGGAGTTTGGTGAGCTCCTTATAGGTTTTGGATACTAGCCCTTTATCTGAGATGTCATTTGCAACTATCTTTTCCCATTCTGTTGGTTGTCTATTAGTTTTATGGATTGTTTCCTTTGTCGTGCAGAAGCTTTTAATCTTGATGAGGTCCCAATAGTTCATTTTTGTTCTTGATTCCCTTGCGTTTGGGGATGCGTCAACTAAGAAATTGCTGCAGTTGAGGTCAAGGAGTTTGTTTCCTGCTTTCTCCTCTAGGGTTTTGATGGTTTCCTGTCTTATCTTCTTTTCTAATATATGCATTCAGTGTTATAAATTTCCTTGTAAACATTGCTGCAACAAACTGGTTAGTTGTATTTTCATTTTCATTTAGTTAAAGGGGCGCCTGGGTGGCTCAGTCGGTTGAGTGTCCGACTTCGGCTCAGGTCATGATCTCACGGTTCGTGGGTTCGAGCCCCGTATCGGGCTCTGTGCTGACAGCTCAGGGCCTGGACCCTGCTTCAGATTCTGTGTCTCCCTCTCTCTCTGCCCCTCCCCAGCTCACGCTCTCTCTCTCTCTCTCTCCCCCGCTCTCGCTCAGAAATAAAAACAAACATTTAAGAAAAAATCATACATGTTTTTATTTGATATTTATTTATTTTTGAGAGAAAGAGAGAGAGAGAGAAAGAGGCTGAAAGAAAGGGGAACAAAGGATCCAAAGCAGGCTCCAAGGGGGCACCTGGGTGGGTCAGCCAGTTAAGCGTCTGACTTTGGCTCACATCATGATCTCACGATTTGTAGGTTCAAGGCCCACATCAGTTTCTGGGTTGACAGCTCAGAGCCTGGGCCCTGTTTCAGATTCTGTGTCTCCCTCTGTCTCTGCCCCTCTCCTGTTCACACTCTGTCTCTCCCTGTCTCAAAAATAAATAAATATTAAACAACAACAAAGCAGCCTCCAAGCTGACAGCAGACAGCCCCGTGTGGGGTTTGATCTCACAAACTGCGAGATCATGACCTGAGCCTAAGTCAGATGCTCAACTGACTGAGCCACCCAGATGCCCCTAGTTAAAAATATTTCTAAATTTCTTTTGAGATTTCTTCTTTGACCTATGTGTTACTTAAAAGTGTTTTGTTTAATTTCTACATATTTGAGGACTTTCCAGTTATCCTTCTGTTATGGCTTCTAGTTTAATTCTATGTGGTCTGAGAACAGACATTGTTGCCCACTTTTTAATTGGGTTGTTTGTTTTCTAACTGTTGAGTTTTAAGATTTCTTTCTATGTTTTGAGAATGAAATCTGGCCTTGTGTAGCAACATGGATGGACCCTGAGGGTGTTATGCTGAGCGAAATAAGTCAGGCAGAGAAGGACAAATATCACATGTTTGCACGTATAGGAGGATTAGGAGGAACTTAACTGAGGACCATGGGGGAGAAGAAGGGGGGAAATGGTGGGGGACAGGGAGAGAGTCAAACCATGAGAGACTCTTGAATGCTGACAAAAACTGAGAACTGATGGATGTGGGGGGGAGGGGGGTGATGGGCACGGAGGGGGGCACTTGTGGGGATGAGCACTGGGTGTTATATGGAAACCAACTTGACTATAAACTATTTGTAAAAAAAAAAAATAAAGACTCAAGCAGAGAATAAAATAGCAACTACAATAAAGTTTTTTTGAAAAAAAAGATTTCTCTATGTTTTGGATACCTACTTTTATCAGATCTGTGGTTTGAAAATATTTTCCCCCAGTTTGTGGCTTGTCTGTTCATTCTCTTAATGTCAAGTGTTTCTGGTTGTTAATGGTGCCAGGGTTAGTTTGGGTTCTGTCATGGCCTCTGCTGGAGCAGAAATCTAGGCTACTGCCTTTTATATGTCAAATTTGCATCCTCCTCTTTTTCTGAACACTCAAATTGTGTATTACTTTTAGCACTGACTCTGGTTTCTTTCTAAGTATATTGTCAGAACTTCTACAAGTACAGTTTTAACTATTTCTTTAAAATCTTAGACCTCTCATTGTTTGTTTTCCTAATTTTTAAAATTTTTTGCATGATTGCACTGGCTAATACACTATCAGGTAACAGTAGAGTTAGTGGGTTTCTTAGTTAGTGGGTTCACCCTTAGCTTGTTTCTGCCTGTATTTGGGTTTGGTGTGTGTGCGTGTGTGTGTGCGCGCGTGCGTGTGTGTGTAAAATCAAGGTACAGTACCCATAAATTCCTATTTCAGTAAGTATTTGTCTGGAATAGATGTTGAATTTTGTTGAATGTCTTTTCAGCATGCCAGACATCATACATTTTCCCCCTTAAATATGGGGATTTATAGTAATGAACTTTCTACTGTTGAACTGTCTTTGTGGTCCTAGAGTAAACCCCACTTAGTTAACTTTTTTTTTTAAAGATTTATATTTTTGAAGTAATCTCTAAACCCAGCGTGGGGCTTGAACTCACAACCGCAAGATCAAGAGTCATATGCTCTACTGACTGAGCCAACCAGGTACCCCAGCTAACATTTTTTTAAATGTGATGTTAATTTTGTTAAAACTTTATGTAAGATTTTTGGATTGATACTTTTTACTGACACCAGTTCTCTTAGGGTTCCCAGACTGAATTCCAGCATGAAGGGGGTCCCCTGAGTACCAAGCAATTCTTGGACATCAGTGGGGTGTCCAAGAATTCAATTCAATTCTGATACTACCTACCAGTAGATACCATCAGATTCCACAGGTTAAGGGCTCAGTCTTACTATATTGAGTCCTATAAGCCCTCACTTCAGACACCAGTCAGAAGCCACAGGCCATCACCTGTGCTTCTGACCTGCCAGCCACAGACCGGAGGTTCCATCAACTTCTCCTTAAGCTCTTTAAATTTGCTCACAGAGCTTAGAGAATCACTTATGTTTACCAGTTTGCTAAAGGATATGAAACAGGATAAGAATCAACAGCTAGATGAAGAAATATGTACGGTGAGGTCTGGAGAAAAAGATGTGGAGATTTCACGCCCTGTATCGGCAAGCCCCGCTTCCCAATCTCTACCTGTTCACCAACGCAGAGGCTCTCTAAACCCAGTCTTTGGGTTTTATGGAGGCATTGTTGCAGTCCTAAGTCATTGACCAATGGTTGATTCAATCTCCAGCCCCTACTTTCTCCCCAGAAGTCACCCTCATTAGTAACAGGGCACCCAGGTCACCTTTGTGCCTCTAAAGAGTTTCTCAGAAACTGGATGAAGGCCAAATGTATCTGTGAAATAGATTTTAGACCAAATATGTATTTCTTATTACAGTCATTATAGTGCATGTTTTAGAGTGAGATATGTTCTATAGCTTTCCTGTCTTATCGTTTTGATAAGGTGGTTTTTTTTTTAATGTTTTTTTTTATTTATTTCTAGGAGAGAGAAACAGCGTGAGCAGGGGAGGGTCAGAGAGAGAGGGAGACACAGAATCTGAAACAGGCTCCAGGCTCTGAGCTGGCAGTCAGCACAGAGCCCGACGCAGGGCTCGAACCCACGAACCGCGAGATCATGACCTAAGCGAAAGTCGGAAAGTCGGACGCCTAACCGACTAAGCCACCCAGGCGCCCCGATAAGGTTTTGATATGAATACTATATAGTTACAATAGGCTTGACTTAATGTATTTATGTAATGTTTCCCATTTTCTATTATTTTAAGTGGAAAAATTGTACTATAAAAATTATAATGTATTAAAGTTGGTTGTACTCAAAATCCCCAATCAATTTTTTAAAAATATAACTAAAGTATAGTTAAACACTGAAAAGTATAAACTATCACATTAGGCATAAAATGCTTTCCCTGATCACCACAGTTAAAATAGCTGTTAACAGGATGTTGCTTTGGACACATCCTTTATTGAAGCTTATTGCACTTTTCAAAAGCATCCACACATGATTCTAATAGTCAACCAACTGAATTTGGAATCTTGCCTGAGAGTTTTTCCTACTTTTTTTTGATGTTGTTAAAAATGTTGTATTGAGGGGTGCCTGGGTGGTTCAGTCAAGTGTCCAACTCTTGATATTGGCTCAGGTTGTGATCTCGTGGTCATGAAGCTAAGTCCTGTATGGGTTCCTCTGCTGAGAGTGGAGCCTGTTTGAGATTCTCTCTCTGCCCCTCCCCTCTACGCTTGCACCAATTTGCACACATGCGCGCACACTCTCTCTCTCTCTCTCTCTCTCAAAATAAATAAACATTAAAGAAATGTTTGGGGTGCCTGTGTGGCTCAGTCAATTGAATGTCCGACTTTGGCCTGGGTCATGGTCTCCTGGTTCGTGGGTTCAAGCCCCCCATTAGGCTCTGTGCTGACAGTGTAGAGCCTGCCTGGGATTCTCTCTCTCTTCCCCTTTCTCTGTCCCTCTCCCCACTCATGCTGTGTCTCTTTCAAAATAAATAAATAAATAAATAAATAAACTTTAAAAAATGTTTATTTTTTAAAATAAAATTAATTATTTAAAATAAAATTTAAAATAAAATTTTAAAATAAAAATGTTGAGTTTTGGGGAAGTATACATTTTTCCTACATAAACATCAGCCAAAAAACCTCCAACAACATTGTAATGAGAGATACATGTGATTTCCTGAAGTGAGGGTATTATAAAACTGAGGGGAGGGGCGCCTGGGGGGCTCAGTCGGTTGGGCGTCCCGCTTCGGCTCAGGTCATGATCTCACGGTTTGTGGGTTCGAGCCCCGCGTCGGGCTCTGTGCTGACAGCTCCGAGCCTGGAGCCTGCTTCAGATTCTGTGTCTCCCTCTCTCTCTGCCCCTCCCCCACTCACTCTCTGTCTCTCTCTCTCTCAAAAGAAAACAAAAGACATAAAAAAAATAATTAAAAAAAAAAAACTAAGGGGAACTCTATGGGGAAAATTTACCCGAGGTGTTCTATAGGATATAACCTTTCCTGATTCATAAAAATAAAGTTTTCTTGTTTTCCTTTTCTGGGATAGTTTAAGTAGCATAGGATTGCTTGGTCTTTATAGATTTCATAGAATTCACTTGTAAAAGGCGAAAGATTTATATGATCTGAAGAGAAACCAGAGTATAGAATTCACTTGTAAATTCATCTGGCTCAGGTTTCTTTTGAAAATAATTTCTTTAATAATTTCTCTATTTCTTTATGGATATTGTCTGTTTAAATTTCTTATCTCCTGAGATCTCTTTGGTAAATTACAACTTCCTTAGAACTAATCATTTGATCTAAGTTTTCCAATTTATATATATATATATAGCTATGCAAAGAAGTGGCTTAAGTTTTCTAAAAGAACTTCCTCTGTTTTTCCCTCCTTGTCACTTTTTATCCTGTGTATTTATTTTGAAATTAATAGAGTTTATTTTTTAGAATAGTCTTAGGTTTATAGACAAATTAGCAGAAAATACAGAGTTCTTATATAATCTCCTCAGCCAAACACAGTTTACCCCTGTTATTAACATGTTATTACAATTGATGAACCAATATTGAAATATTATTATTAATTAAAGTCCATAGTTTACATTAGGGTACCCTCTTTGTGTTGTACATTCTATGGGTTTTGACAAATTCAGAGTCATGTATCTGTCATTAGTATCATTATCTTGTGTATTTTATCTTTCCCTCTTTTTTTCTTGATTAGATTAGTGGTTTATATATTTTGTAGGTTTTCATAAAAAGAACCAGCATTTTATTAGTTCTATTGTGATTTTGTTTTTTAAATGTTACTTTCCAATTTTATCTTTATTATTTCCCTCTTGCCTTTTTGTTTTACTTTGTTGTTCCTTTTCTAGCTTCCTCAGTTAGAGGCTTAGTTTACTTATTTTATTCATTAATTTTTGTTGTATGATTATTTAGGGCTATGAATTTTCCTCTGATTACTGATTTAATTGTATCTTACAGATTCTGACATTTGGTGTCTTCATTTTCATCAGATTTTAAAGAAATTGTGTAATTTTGGTTAGTATTTCCCCCAGGCGTTTGTAGATACTTTGGGAATTTCTACATAAAGAATCAAGTTATCTGCTAATGAACAGTTTTATTTTTCACTTTCTAATGTGTGTGCCTTTTATTTCTTTTTCTTCCCTCATTGCTGTCAACTTCCACAATTGTGTTGAACAGCAATGGTGAGAACTGATGTCCTTCTCATATTCCCATCTTGTGGGAGGAGGGAACATTCAGTCTTTGAACATTCAGTATGACATTAGCTGTAGGATTTTTTAGGGGAGGGGTTGTTGATAGATGTTCTTTATCAAGCTGAGGAAATTCCCCTCTCTTCCTTTTTCTGCTGAGTTTTTATATTAAACTAGTGCTAAATTTTGTCGAAAGGTTTTCTGCGTCAATTGATGGGGTCATATGGTTTTTCTTATGTAATATGGTAGTTTACAGTGATTGGTTTTCAAATATTAAGTCAGCCTTGCTTCCCTGGGATAAACTCTACTGGTGATTGTGTATAATTATTTCTATATTTTGCTGAATTCTGTTTCTTAATATTTTTTAAGGGGTTTGCCTCTGTATTCATGAGGGATATTGGTACTTTGTTGTTCTTGTGTGTGTGTGTATGTGTGTGTACGTGTGTGTGTGTGTGTGTGCATGCATGCATGCACATGCTCATGCTGTCCTTGATTTTGGTATCACAATAGTACTGATTTCATAATATGAACTGGAAAGTGTACCTTTTTCTGTTTTTTTGGAGGTGATTGTATAGAATTGGTGTTACTTGTCCTTCGGTGTTTGGTAGAACTTGCCAATAAAGAATGTCTTTTTTGGAATTAAAAATTGTCTTAATAGTGATAAGGCTATGTTATCTATTTCATATTGGGTGAGTTGTAGTATGTGCTTTTGAAGAAATTGGTTCATTTAATTTGTCAAATTTATGTGTGTGTTGTTGCTTGTAGTATTCCTTTATTATCCTTTTGATGTCTTTGTGATCTGTAGTGATAACCTGTGTCTTATTCCTCATATTGGTGACCTGTGTCTTTTCTCTCTTTTCTTTTCCTATGAGTCTTACTACAGTTTGTTAATCTCCCTGATCTTTTCAAAGAATTAGATTCTTGTTTCACAGATTTTCTGTTTTCTGCTTACAATTGCATTTTATTTCTGCTTTATTATTTTCTTCTTTCTGTTGCTGTGGGTTAATTTGTCTTTTTTTGGTTCTTGAGATGGGAGCTTAAGTTATTGATTTGAGTCCTTTACTCTTTTCTAATGTAAACATTGAGTGCTCTAAATTTTCTTTTTTTAATTTTTAAAAAATGTTTATTTATTTTGAAAGGGAGAGAAAGAGCACAAGCAGGGGAGGGACAGGGAGAGAGGGAGAGAAAGAATCCCAAGCAGGCTCCACGCTGTCAGTGCAGAACCTGATGTGGGGCTTGATCTCATGAACCTTCAGATCATGACCTGAGCAGAAATCAAGAGTTGGACACTTAACTGACTGATCCACCCAGGGACCCCTAAGTTTTCTTTTTAGTACTGCTTTATCTGTATCCCACAGATTTTGTTATATTTTCATTTTCATTAAGTTTCATTAAAAAATTTTCCCTTGAGATTTCATCTTTGATTCATGGATTATTTAGAAGTACGTGGTTCAGTTTCTAAGGAGTTGGAGATTTTCCTGTTGTTTATCTGTTATTCACTTCTAGTTTGATTATTTTGTGGTCAGTAAGCATACTTTGCGTGATTTTAATTATTTTAAACTTATTAAGGCTTGTTTTATGACTGAGGATATGGCATATCTTGCTGTATGTTTTGTGGGTGCTTGGAAAGAATATGTGCAGCCATTGTTGGGTGGTGTGTTCTGTAGGTGTCAGTTAGATCCTGTTGGTGGATGGTGTTGAGTTCTGTGTGCATGTTGGTTTTCTCTCTAGATCTGTTAGTTGCTAGGAAAGGGGCATTCATGTCTCCAACTGTAAAAGTGGATTTGTCTGTGTCTTCTTTTGATTCTATGAGTTTTTGCTTCACATATTTCGCAGCACTGTTATTGAATACATATACATTTAGAATTCTGTCTTCTTGAAAGATTGACTCTTTTATCATTGTGTAATATGTCTCTGTACCTGATAATTTTCTTTACTCTGATGTCTACTTTATCTGATATGAATATACCTACTCTTACATTATTTTGATTAATAGTTACATGATGTATCTTTTTCACCTTTTGGCTTTAAAACTAGCTATATAGTTATATTTTATGTTAGTTTCTTTTAGATAGCATACTGAAGAGTCATGTTTTTAATCCAGTTTGTCAGTTCTGTTTTTTTATTTGGCATATTCAGACCATTTACTTTTAATGTAATTGTATATGTTATAACAAGTCTGCTGTTTTATTTTTTGTTTGTTCTCTCTGTTTTACATTTCTCTGGTTTCTTTCTTTTTTTTCCTTCCTGTGGGTTACTTGTATGTATTTTAGAATTCCATTTTGATTTATCTATAGTATTTTTGAGTGTATCTTTTTGTATTGGTTTTTTTTTTTTAATGGTTGCTATAGGTATTACATTATATAAATAAATTACTCTAGTCTACTGGGGTTGTCATTTTACCAGTTTAAGTGAAATATACCTCTCTTTTTCCTTCCTAAATATCTTAATTATTTCCTCTGCATATATTTAGAATTACATCAGTGTGTGTTGTAATTTTTGCTTCAACTGTCAAACATAATGTAGAAAACTCAGGAGAAGAAGGAGGAAAGTGTGTTGTATTTAACCATATTTTTGTTTCTTCTGTTGTTCTTTCTTCGTTCCTGATATTCCAGTATTTCTTCTTTCATAATTTACTTTCTGTTTAGAGGGGCTTTCCTTAGTATTTCTTTTAGGGTAGGTCTGCAGGTGACAAGTTCTCTAAGTTTTCCTTCATCTGAGAGTATCTGGATATTCCCTTCATTCCTGAAGGATGTTTTCACTGGGTGTAAATTCTGGGTTGACAGTTCTTTTTTTTTCAGCACTTGAAAAAACGTGTGCCTCTTCCTTCTGACCTCCATGGTTTCTGATGAGAAATCCACTGTCATTCGAATTGTTTTCTTCCTATAGGTAAGCTGTCGTTTCTCTCTCGCTGCTTTCAAGATTTTTCTTTGTCTTTATATTTCAGAAGTTTGATTTTGATGTATTTTGGCGTGGGTTTATTTAGGTTTATTGTGTTTGGGATTTGCTCAGCTTCTTGAATTTGTAGGTTTATGTCTTTTTGCCAAATTTGGATATTTTTTCATCCATTCTGTCTTTGAATACTTTAGCCCTGCCCTCTTTCTCTTTTCTTTCTAGGACTCTGTTGACATGAATGGTAGATCTTTTGTCCTAGTCCCAGAGGTCCCTGAAGCTCTGTTCACTTTTTTCAGTCTATTTTCTCTCTGTTGTTCAGAATGGGTAATTTCTATTGTTCTGTCTTCCAGTTCATGGATCCTTTCCTCTGTACCTTCCATTCTGCTGTTGAGCCCATCTATTGAGTTTTTTATTTCAGTTATTGTATTTTTCAGTTCAAAATTTATATTTCTTTGCTATAACTTTCTATTTCTTTGCTGAGATTTTCTATTTTTTCATTTGTTTCAAGTGTGTTTTTGTCTACTGAAGCATTTTTATGATGGGTGCTTAAAAATCATTTTCAGATAATTCTATCATCTGTATCATCTTGGTGTCTATTGATTGTCATTTCTCATTCAAATTGACATTTTCCTGATTCTTAGTGTGACAAGTGATTTTTTTAAATCGAAACCTCGACAGTTTAATATTCTGTTATAAACTTCCGAGTTTTATTTAAATCTTTTGTTTTAGCTGGTCTACTGTGACACCCCTCCAGCAGGGGGAGGGTGAGTGACTGCCTCATTACTGATAGATGGGGGGGGGGGAGTGAAAGCACCTCATTCGACCTCAGTTGACACCCAGTGGGAGCCAACTCCTTATTCCTGTTGGGCCTCCACTGATACCATCCTATCTGAGAGAGGTGGGAGTGACTTGTTACTGCTCCTCATGTGACCTCCATTGACACAGCAGGGGTGGACTTCATAACCTCTGGGTGGTGGTAAAGTCCTGGCTTTCTTCTAGGACTTTTTCTGGCAAGTAAAAGAAAAGGATGCCCCATTACTTCCGAGTAGGAATTGTAGTCCAGGCTACCCGTGTAATCTTTACTGATACAACATGAGTTGGGGTCTTGTTCCCACAGGGTGAGATGACGGTTCCTACTCCCCTACTCCCTACCTGGC
The DNA here is from genome assembly GCF_003009895.1 of Hyaena hyaena. Lineage (NCBI taxonomy): Eukaryota > Metazoa > Chordata > Mammalia > Carnivora > Hyaenidae > Hyaena > Hyaena hyaena. The sequence goes on from NW_024081542.1 coordinate 662,474, forward strand.
TGTCTCTGATACCACCCCAGCAGGGGCGGTATCTCATTACAATCTAGTGAGGGTAGAAGTCTGTGCTCCCCTTGATTTCTGCACTATGAACCGAGATATGACTGTAGTTTTTTTCTGGGGTGTTTGGCTATAGTAGAGTGGTTATCATCTAGAAGTTTCCTGTCTTGCTAGGCTGTACCTTTCCTGGTCCTGTCATTAGGGAGAGCTGACTTTTTGGGGGGCTTTTAAAATCTGTGCCTGTTGGCATTTCTGAGTTGTTGCTTCTCCTGGACCAAGGTTATATGAGGCATAGAAGAAAACCCTGAAAAGAAAAACATATTGCTCTGTTGCTCTTAAGGCACCAAGCTCCCTAACCAATCTGGCTTCTCTCTGCCTATTAGAATTCTCCAATATTTGCCTTATATGTGACGTCCAGGGTTTTTAGTTATGCTAGTGGGATGGATGGGAGAAAGCTCTTCTTTGCCATCTTTCCAAGAGTTGAAGTCTTGGGTTAATCTTTAAATATGGCATGAGTTGAGGGTAGAAGTTCTTTTATTCCCCCAATCCCCTCCTCCCCTCTCCCCCCGCCCCCCCGCAAGGGTATGCATTTGTTCTGTTGGCATTCGTTGAAAAGGTTAGCCTTTTTCTACTGAATTACTTTGCCCCTTTTGTCAGAAATCAGTCAATAGGTGTTACTTCATTTCAGGAAAACAATCTAGGATTACTGGCTTAAATGTTAGTTCTTTTACATTGTTTTATTTTTGTTTTTTGAGACATTCCAATTATACAAATGTTGATCTACTTTGTCTTCTGTATCACTTTCTCTCTGATCCTTTTGAAAACTCATTCCCTGTTTCACACTCCTTCTCTTGGAGCATTTGACCTCTGTAATTTTTTTTTTTTTTTTTGTCTTACTATAATTTCAGTCACATCTCTTTTCCCTTGGACTTTTTGTGATTTCTGAGACAGTCTTGTCTTTCTCTTTCACTTCATTTCTCAGATGATTTCTTATTCAGTTTCTCTCCTGAGTTTAGTCAGCTCTCATGTCTTATGTCAGGTTTTCCATACATTTTTATTTTGAGCTTTTAATCTTATCTGTGGTGATTTACATTATTGCTAGTTTGCTGGTCTAATTATATTTAATTCATGTTGGAAAGTTGTGTTGTAGTTTTCCTCTGCTTTGCCATTGATTTTTGTGGAGTATTTTATATTAGCTGAAACGTTTTGTCCTTACTTTCTTTTTTCTTGTGGTAGAAGCTTTGTATGACTGTTGGGTTCCATTTTCTGATAATGAGGAAGTGTGTGCGTGTGTGTGTGTGTGTGTGTGTGTGTGTTGAATTTTCCTGGACCAGTAATTACTAGTGATTTTGTGGAGAGGAAGGAGGAGCTTGGGTGGCTTACTTGCTTTCTGATCGAAGAGTACCCTCTTCTGTTAGGACAGTGAAATCCAGTCTCTGTATGCAGTGGGGAGTGCCGTCTAGTTCTGATCTGGTGGTAATACCCCATCTCTGGAGGACCCTGGACCACAGCCACTTGTTTTTCTTTTCTTCCATCACAAAGCCACCTCCAACACAGAGTGTGCTGCTCCCTCCTAAGTGATACTGTTTGAAGTGTTGGAGTTTGGAGCTGACAGCCAAGAAAGAATTCTTGAGATGTCTTTGGTGCAAAGAGGTGATTTTATTAAAGCACGGCTACAAGACCCATGGGCAGAAAGGGCTGCACTAGGGTTGTGAAGAGTGGCTGATGATATACTTCGAAGTTGGGGGAGGTAAAGACAAGGGGAAGATTCCAAAGGGACTTTCATATACTAAAGAGCACTCACAGGATCCTGGAAGTCTGGCTGTTATCAAGCTGCAGTTGTTTTCTCTTCTAGCAAATCATAAACATTAAGATGGTAGGAACCCCTGGAGGAAAGCTGTATTCTTGTCTGCCTCAAGTGTTTGCCAACGACCTGCAGGTTATAAGGAAAATTAATTTTGTCCACATTTCCTTCTGCCTTTGTTTCCCACATCACAACAGGCCTTTTTCCTCCAGAAGTAGTGTCTTCCTGAGTTCACTGCTGCTAGTCCTGCGTAGGTCCTGAGAGTCCCCAGGAGTAGGCCCCTGACCTCTGGATTCCTCTTGTTATGGTGGGGCCCTGTCTTCTTTGGAGGAACACTTGTTGACGTGTCCATGCCTCCCACCATCACCTTGACTCTGCTGTCCTTTGCCACTTCCACACAATCCCTGCTTGTAGGTTTCGGGGTTCATTTCCCCACTTACATGTAATTTCAAGCTTATATTTTTCTTATTTCCCATATGCTGTAAGTATGGACTGTGGATTATTTTATTACCTTTCCTTGTTGGCTCTGTAGTTTATAGAGGATATGGGGAGAACTTGAGTGTGGGTGACTGCCATTATCTATGGGAGCCGGCCTATTATTTTCTTAGTTTCTGCTGGATTTATAGTTGTGGCCACTGTTAGATTTCTAATTTTTTCCTCCTTTCCTCCCTTCCTCCCTCCCTCCCTCCCTCTCTTCCTTCCTTTTCTCCTTCTATTGACAAACTTCTTCCCCCCTAAAGGTTTGTCAAGTTAAATAGACTATCAGAGTCTCATTTTCTGGCTTTCTTGATCTTTCCCATTGTATCTTTGTTTTCTGTTTTGTTGATTTCTGTTCTTAGTTTTTCCTTCTACTTCCTTCATCTTTCTCATAATATTCTTCTTTCTAGCTATTAGCTGGATACTCAGTTCCTGACATTTAAGCTCTTCTACCTTGCTAATGTGTTTAAGGCTTTAACCTTTATTGTAAGCAGTGTTTTAGTTGTATCTTACAAATTTTGAAAAACTATAGTTTTCTTCTAAATCTTTTTCCAAGTGTCATTGTAATTTCTCATTTGATATATGAGTTTGATGGTGGTAAACTCTCTAAATGTGCTTGAAGAATCTTTAACATTGGCTGTAAAAAGTAGTTTTGCTTTGTATGGAATGCTGGTTAGTTCTTCTCTCTGCATCGTGCAGTCCACCGTCCCTGCCACCTGCTGCTCCTGCGGAGACACCAGCCTTTCCTCCAAATTGCTCTTTTGTGTGGCTCTATCTTCTCTCCAGGCCACCCACAGAAGGTTGGTTTTTTTTTGTTTTTTTTTTTTTGTAAGAAAATGGAAACTTTGAAAGCAGAGACACAAGTAAAATGAACCTTCATATTCTATCATCCTCCCTTAAGGAATTATCCACATTTTGATATTACTGTTTCACTTTGTACGTCTCCTTTTTTTCTGCTGTGCTTTTTGCATATTATTTTAGGTATAACTGTGTAAGCACCTCTAACAATTAAGGATTTAATAACCACAAAGCATTATTATGCCTAGCAATATTGGTAATAATTTTATTATGTATAACTTTGTAAGCACCTCTAACAGTTAAGGATTTATTTTTTTATTTTTATTTTTTATATTTTTTATTTATTTCTAGGAGAGAGAGAGAGACAGCGTGAGCAGGGGAGGGTCAGAGAGAGAGGGAGTCGCAGACTGAAACAGGCTCCAGGCTCTGAGCTGGCAGTCAGCACAGAGCCCGACGTGGGGCTCGAACCCACAAACCGCGAGATCATGACCTGAGCGAAAGTCGGACGCTTAACCGACTAAGCCACCCAGGCGCCCCACAATTAAGGATTTAATAACCACAAAGCATTATTATGCCTAGCAATATTGGTAATAATTTTATATTATTTAATACCTGTCCCAAGTTTAAATTTTACCAATTGTCTCAAAAATAACTTTTTACAATTGATTTGTTAGAATTAGGATCCAAATACATTTTACTCATCTGATTTTGCTTGATCTGTGTATGTCTCTTTTACCCTAAAACAATTTTCCCCTCTTATTTTATAATCGCATTTATTTGTTGAAGAAATTATGTCATTCATCCCATAGAATTTCCCACATTCTGAATTTGATTGTTTGCGTCATGGTGTCATTTAGTACATCCTCTGTCCTCAGTATCTCCTGTAAATGAGATCGAAAGCAACCTTCCGAACCGTGTTTGGTGTTGGTGGCAGTCCTGTGTCTTTAGGATGTTCAACAGCGTCCCTGGCCTTTGCCCTCCAGACGCCAGAAGCACTCTGTGATCTTGGTAACCGAAACACTTCAATAGACACGTTGCCAAATATCCCCAGGAGGTTAAGTTGCCCTTGTTTGTAAACTATAGATCTAGAGACTTGACTGGAATCAAATTAAACTCTTTGAAGAAGCTTCATAGGTGGCGGTGGACACTTCTATTGCATTACACCAGGAGAATGCGTAGTGTCTAGAGTCATAGGGGTTTCCTTCTGCTGATACTAAGATTCATCAGTGGTTTTGGTTTGATCCATCCACCAGCCTTTCGCCTAAAGAGTTTAGCAGACACTGATGTCTGTTACCCAGGTCTGTGATTTCATCATGTGTCACAAAATGATGGATTTATTATTCTGTCATTCTTTATGAATTTAGTATTTTGATGTTTTCCATGAGGAAAAACTTATCAATTGTTTGAAATACAGTTTGTATTTGTATTAAGCAACATACATGCTTAATTCTGTCCCTTTATGTACAGGTCTTTTTTTTTTTTTTTAAGTTTATTTACTAATTTTTGAGAGCGAGCAAGTATGAGTGGGGGAAGGGCACAGGTGGTGGTAGAGGGAGAATCCCAAGCAGGCTCCACGTGGTCAGTGTGATCAACATGGAGCTTGTACTCACAAAACTGTGATATCACAACCAGAGTTGAAATCAAGAGTTGGTCACTTATTTGATTGAGCTACCTGGGCACCCCATGAGTCTTTATTTATTTTTTTCATTTATTTTTTTAGAGAGGGAGAACATGCGAGTGCAAGCAGGGGAAGGGACGGGGGATGGGGGGGGAATCTTAGGCAGGCTCCACGCTCAGCATGGACTTGATCTCATGACCTTGAGACCCTGACCTGAGCCAACATCAAGAGTCACGTGCTTAACCAGCTGAGCTACCCAGGTGCCCACATATGGGTCTTTGAAATAGTAAACTGATGCTCAGAAACTCTGGCTATGAGCAATGAGTAATTTATGAGAATTATCATCATGAGTTTGTTTGTTTTTTTTTAATGTGTTTGATGTGCTTTAGTCTTTGGACTCACTATTACTTTTCATACTCAGATTGTACCAACTTTGGCCATTGGGAGCCCATTAAGGTCGAGTTTTTTGGACCTCACATGCCTGTAGTTGTCTTTGGTAGCTTTCTGGTTTTCATCTATGACAACATGTTCCAGGGTTATTATGTACCTTTTCTGTCACAGACATGGAGTCAGCCATCTGTCCAAGAAGACCTGTGTACTGGACACTGGCTATTCCTACACATTTGCTTCTTCTTCACCTTCAGCTCCTCTTGAAGGACTTCCTATGACCACTGTGGGAAGAGGACAGGAAGTGGACAAACAGGAGAGTTTACATCTCCCAGGTGGCCAGAGCCACAAAGGAAGGGTGTAAAGAGTGAAAGCCCAGGGGCGCCTGGGTGGCTTAGTCGGTTAAGCGTCCAACTTTCGCTTAGGTCATGATCTCGCGGTTCGTGGGTTCGAGCCCCGCGTCGGGCTCTGTGCTGACTGCCAGCTCAGAGCCTGGAGCCTGTTTCAGTCTGCAACTCCCTCTCTCTCTGACCCTCCCCTGCTCACGCTGTCTCTCTCTCTCTCTCCTAGAAATAAATAAAAAAACTTAAAAAAATTTCCTTAAAGTAGTNAAAAAAAAAAAAAAAAAAAGACTGAAAGCCCAGTCCTGTGGCTTCAGGTAGGGACGGCTTAGAGGTCTGACTTAGACCCCAGAGTCCCTGTGGGAGCAGCCTGACTCTGCTGTTGCAAGGTTTTACCTGAAACTGCACTCTTGCTTGACTGTCTTCTCTTTCCTGTTCTGTTTTTCCCATTGCATATTCTTACTTCCTTTGTCATAGATCAATTGACCATATAGACATGGGTTTATTTGTGATTTTCTGTTTTGTTCTTTTGATCTGTGTGTCTGTTTCTGTGACAGTACCATACCATGTTGAATACTACATCTTTGTAGTGTATCTTGAAATCTGGGATTGTGGTACCTCCCATTTTGTTCTTCTTAAGATTGCTTTGGCTATTCGGGGTATTTTTTTTGTTCCATACAAATTTTAGGATTGTTTGTTCTAGTTCTGTGAAAAATGCCATTGGTATTTTGACAGAAATTGCCTTAAATCTGTAGATTGCTTGGTAATATGGACCTTTTAACTGTGTTTTTCCAATCCATGAGCATGGAATATCTTTCCATTTGTTTGGGTTGTCTTCAATTTCTGTCATCAGTGTTTTATAGTTTTCAGAGTACAGGTCTTTCACTTTCTTGGTTAAAGTTTATTCCTAGGTATTTTCTTATTTTTATTGTTATTATTTTTTAATAGTCTTATTTATTTTTGAGAGACAGAGACTGAGCATAAGTCAGGGAGGGGCAGAGAGAGGGAGACACAGAATATGAAGCAGGCTCCAGGCTCTGAGCTGTCAGCACAGAACCCAACACGGGGCTCAGACTCATGACCCACGAGATCATGATCTGAGTCGAGGTCAGACACTTAACCGACTGAGCCACCCAGGCACCCTGGTATCTCATTATTTTTTTGTTAATTGTAAATGGAATTGTTTTCTTAATATCTCTTTCTGATTTTCATTATTCATAAAAATGCAACAGATTTCAGGGGTGCCTGGGTGGCCCAGTCAGTTAAGTGTCTGACTTCAGCTCAGGTCATGAGCTCATGGTTTGTGAGTTTGAGACCTGAATTGGGCTCTGTGCTCAGAGCCTGGAGCCTGCTTCAGATTCTGTGTCTTCCTCTCTCTCTGTCCCTCCTCTGCTCACGTTCTGTATATCTTTCTCTCGAAAATAAATAAATATTATAAAAATAAAATAAAAATAAATAAAATGCAACAGATTTCTGTATATTGATTTTGTATCCTGCAACTTTACTGAATTAATTTATCAGTTCTAATAGTTTTATGGGAATCTTTAGGGTTTTCTATATATAGTATCAAGTCATCTGCAAAAAGTAAAAATTATTTGTCTTACCAGTTTGGTTTCTTTTTCATGTCTGGTTGCGGTGGCTAGGACTTCTAGTACTGTGTTGAATAAAAGTGGTGGAAATGGACACCATTGTCTTGTTCCTGATCTTAAGGGAATACCTCTCAGTTTTTGTTACCATAGTGTATGATGTTAACTATGGGTTTTTCATACATGGATTTTATTTGTATCATGTTTATTTCTTTTTGAGAAAGAGAGAGAGAGTGAGCAGGCGAGGGACAGAGAGAGAGGGAGACACAGAATCTGAAGCAGCTCCAGGCTCCGAGCTGTCAGCACAGAGCCTGATGCGGGGCTCGAACTCACAAACTGTGAGATCATGACCTGAGTCAAAGTCAGATGCTTAACCGACTGAGCCCCCAGGCGCCCCTCATAGCATGGCCTTTATTATATTGAGGTATGTTCCCTCTAAGCCTACTTTGTTGAGGATTTTTATCATGAATGGGTGTTGTACTTTTTTCTTTTTTAAAGAGAAGAATATATCATATATTCTTTTGGCATTTGTAACTCAAATTTTTTTCTTCTTTCTTTTGGAAATATTAAGGAACTTGTTGTTTTTTGCTTACATGTCTCATTTTTCCCTCTATGAGTTTAAAAAAGCTATGAACTCTATTTCCGTTTTTTTCCCTAGTGATTATTCTAGTAATGCTATTGTGCACACATAACAAAGTCTACAGTTATTTTTACTCTAAGTTCTCTTTTGAGCAATGCTAAGACCCTAGAGCAGCAGCTGTAATCAGATTTCTCCCAACATCCTTGTTACTGTTGGCCTTTTTAGGACGTTTCAGTCCTGTTTCTAATCTTACAAAGTAGATATTATTGTTTTGACTTCTAGGGATCATGTTTATTTAAGTGCACAAGGGTTTATCAGTTTCTTGGCTTTCCTTTTTGTCTTGCATCTCAGATGTTCCTTTATATCATTTTCTTTACTTTTTCATTGAAGTGTAATTAACATACAGTGTAATGTTAGCTTCAGTAGTACAATCCAGTGACTCAGCAATTCTGTATCTCACTCAGTGTTGATCATGGTGACTACACTCTTGATCACCTTCACCCACTTCACACATTCCTCACCTACCTCCCCTTTGGCAACCACCAGTTTTTTTCTCTGTGTATAAGACTTTGTGTTGTTGTTTTTCTCTTTTTATTTTGTTTGTTCAAATGTTTTGTTTCTTTTTTTAATGTTTATTTATTTTTGAGAGACAAAAAGAGACAGAGTGTGAGTGGGGGAGGAGAGAGAGAGAGAGAGAGAGAGAGAGACATAGAATCCGAAGCAGGCTCCAGGCTCTAAGGTGTCAGCACAGAGCTCAACATGGGGCTTGAACCCACAGATTGTGAGATCATGATCGGAGCCAAAGTCAGATGCTTGACTGACTGAGCCACCCAGGTGCCTCTTGAATGTTTTATTTATTAAATTCCACATATGAGTAATATCATTTGGTATTTGCCTTTCTCTGACTGAATTATTTTGCTTAGCCTAATATTGTGTAGATCCATTCATACTGTTTCATTCTTTTTATTTTATTTAATTCTTTTTAAGTTTATGTATATATTTTGATAGAGAGAGGGAGAGAGCAGGAGTATTTGGGGGCAGAGGAAAGGTAGGAGAGAATCCCAGGCAGGCTCTGTTCTGTCAGCACAGAGCCTGAGGCAGGGCTCTATTTCACAAACCCATGAGATCATAACCTGAGCTGAAACCAAGAGTTAGACACTGAACTGACTAAGCCATCCAGGCTCCCTGAATGCTGAGTAATGTTGTATTGTATACATATGCCACATCTTGCGCATCCATTCATCTATTATTGGACACTTAGGTTGCTTCCATTTTTTGGCCATTATAAATAATGCTGCAATAAACATAATGGTGCATATATCTTTTTGATTGAAATTTTCATATTCTTTGGGTAAATGCTCAGTAGTAGAGTCACTGGATCATCTGTTTTTATTTTTTGAGGCATCTCCATACTGTTTTCCACGGTGGCTGTACCAATTTGCATTCTCACCAACAGTGCAGAAGGGTTTCTCTCTGTGTCCTCCCCAACACTTATTATTTCTTGTGTTTTTGATTAATATCATTTTCTGTCTTCCTTAACTATAGACATCCTTGCTACAACATGACATATTCATTCCTGACAATACCATGCACTGAATATAATAGGCCTGAGAGAAAAGATAAGGTAAAGGGCAGTAATTCAAGATCTGTGCAGCTCTGAAACTAGAACACTAACGGAAGCAAGAACAATCCTAATAAAAAGTAATAGCAAAGTTAAATCTCTGTTGGCATTGACCCCCAGGATCAAACCTTCATTCATCCTCTTTCCTTTGAGCTTCCTTGAGGGCATTTGCTTCTAGTGTAGACCAGCCTCATTTTGCATATGTGCAGCAGTGAAGGAAGGGTAATTGGGGCTTATGGAGTGACTCTCATTCCCAGACACTTTGTTATTTTGTAACTTTAGTCTTTTTCTCTTTCTGCTTTGTAAGACTGTTGCTTTCTGCTTGGATTCTATTTCCTTGCACTACAAAGAGCAACATGGCCTTAGGGGAAAAGCTGGGGGTGGGGGTGGAGACTGTGGGGTCACTTCTGTTCTTCCCTTCTCCCAAGGATTGTAGCTTCTTGGCTTCTGTCCACATTGATTGGTTCCCAGTGCCTTTAAACAGTTACATTATGTATTTAGTTTGCTTTTATAGTTGTTTTCAGTGGAAGGATGAGTCCATTTACATTTCTCTGTCACAAATCACGAAATGCTGGATTAATTTTATAGACTTTTATGGTTTGTTCATTTAAGATTCATTTTTTGTTTCTTTACATATTTATGTTTAGCTATTTTATATTTCTCATCTAAAAAAATTTTTTTTTTTAATTCTTGAATCTGGGGCCGCCTGGGCAGCTCAGTCAGCTAAGCATCTGAGTTTGGCTGAGATCATGATCGTGCATGAGTGTGAGCCCCGCGTGGGGTGAGCACAAGCCTCATGTTGGGTGAGCCTGACCCCGGCTTCTGGTGAGCCCTGCTTCTCTTTCCCTCCCTCTCTCTGTCCCTCATGGGATTCTCTCTCCCTCTCTCTGTGTCCTTTTCTCACTTGTGTCCCCTTTCTCTCTCAAAAATAAATAAAGTAAATAAATAAAGTCTCTAAAAATATTCTTGTATCTGTAGTCTAGGGAGGGTTTAAATCTGTTGTTTCTGCTGTCTTTCATTCATGGTGATCTTGCTTCCTTGTATGTTTGGTGACTTTTTTTTTTTAAGTTTATTTATTTTGAGAGAGAGCCAGAGAGCACAAGTGGGGGAGGAACAGGAAGAGTGAGTGAGCACAAATGGGGCCAAGGCGAAGGGAGGGAGACAGTAATCCCAAGCCTCTGCGCCGTCTGAGAGCAAAGAGCCCGACATGGGGCTTGAACTCACGAACCAGTGAGATCATGACCTGAGCTGAAATCAAGAGTTGGAAGCTTAACCGGCTGAGCCCCCCAGGGGCCCCTCATTTGGCGGTATTTTTATTTAGAGTTCATGTATGACTGACTTAAATCTACCATTTCTTGCCTGGGGTTTTGTGAGATAATGAAGCCCTCTATAAAATGAATCCATTGACTACATTTTCAGTTCTTCCAAGGGTGGCATATAGGTGGTGCCATTCTGAATGTACAGGAGAGGAATTCTCTCTCTAGCATGGGTGTCTGTGGGGTTTACATTCTCTTCAAGGTGAGAAGGTTGCCCAATCTGCAGGGCCAGATGAGGGGGTGCTTTTGTCATGACATCTGCTTTCCCAGAAGCCCAGAGCACCACCAGTCTGGGCTCACTTTAGTCTTCTTCGAGGGGAGCCGTTCAGTAGGAACCCTCATGTAGCTCTTTACTTTGTAGGGACCCAGAACACAGGGTTCTTACCCCAGCCTTGGTAGGCCATGTCCCCACTAGGTAATGTCTCAGTTCGTAATCTAGAAAATGGAGATAACAGGGGTGCCTGGGTGGCTCAGTCAAGTGAGGCATGCAGCTCTTGGTTTTGGCTCAAGTCATGATCTCACGGTCGTGGGTTTGGGCCCTGGTTCGGGCTCTGTGCTGGCCGTGCAGAGCCTCCTTGGGATTTTCTTTCTCTCTCTGCCTTTCCCCTGCGCGCTCTCTCGCTCTCGCTCTCTCTCTCTCTCTCTCTCTCTCTAGATAAAGAAATTAAAAAAAAAAAAAAAAAGAAAGAAAGAAAATGGAGGTAATAATGCATGCAGTGAGTGCTGTTGGATCATACAGAGCACTTGGATGATGTCCGGCACATGGTTGTTTTTCGCAAATGTTCTCTTCCTTTCTTTATCCTTTGCTCTGTATCTGGCCATTTTGCTTGGTGAAGTATCCTGTTCTGTGATTAAACTTTTGTTACTGTCAAGTTTTTTTTTTTTTTTTCCCTAACTTCTAACAATGAGTTTACTTAGTCTGCAGCAGTTTCATTTTGATCCTCTCCTTTTTTCCTGGTCTGCTTTTACTTAAGTGATGACTTTTGTTGTTGCTGTAAATCTATTTCAGGAGGAGTATTTCCATCCAGGGTCTAGCATCTTTGTTCTACTCCTTTCGAGCAGTAGAATTCCTCATTGAGTCTATATCGGTCCTGCCTTACTGTTAACTGTGCAAGAGTCTGAAATGCTGTGGTTTTAAAATCATAAATGTTTCTTAATTTAAAAGTAATCTATGCTCATCATGGAAACAATTTTTAATTGTTATAAGTATAGTGAAGAGAATTAAAATTCCTGTCAGCCATTAAGAGATTACTATTGCTATTACTAGTATTATTATTATTTTCGTGTTATTTCTCTTCCCATACACATTATTTTTTTGGAGTTGAGTACATCTTGGATATGCAAGTATATAGCCTTTTTTTAAACTTATGATATCATTAGCTTCTTTTCTCATGGAAACTATTTGTAGACATTTTTAATATCTGTAGTAAGATGATTCAAATACATAATCTTCCTCCTATAGCTGTACATTTTATGATTTTTTGGTTTTGTAGAAGAACTTAACACAAACACCTTTGTGAATACAGACTTGTGTGCTTGTTTGATTTCCTTAGAAGATAATGTCTTACAGATTAAATCAATAAATAGAATTTTTTAGGACTTTATTGCCAAATTGCTTTCTGAGAAGATTATATAATTATGCCATCAGCCAGGAGTTTGGTGGATTGACAGCTGCTGCTGCTGCCCGGGCTCTTCCGCGTGTAGCCAGGACTTTTCTCTGGCCCCGCTGTCTTCTGCAGGACTAGTGGCCACACAGGCCCTGGGCATAGCCACCCTCATTTTCGCTACCCTTTAACAACCTCTGCTTTTATGTGTCTTGTAAGAAGTAAAAATGGGGTATGCCAATAGGCATTAGCTCCAGGTCACTGCACTGCCCTACTGCCCCTGGGGTCTCAGGTACTCTGTTATCATGAGAATGGAAACATACTTCAGGAAAGTTAAAAATGAAAAGTCACTGTGAGAAAAATACTATGTACAGACAACAAAATCAATTTAACAAAAACAGGGTCATGGCCATTTTAACCCCAGGTAATTTGATTAGTGGGAAAGCAAAGGATGGGGCTGAGGGGCAGGGTGTAAGAAGTGGGGGGCAGAACCCATGCGAGATGTATGCTGTACTCAGGTCCTCCCTGGGTTACTGCCCTGGCTCTGTGGGTATTTGCCAGGGCCCTAAAGGCAGAATCCCTGGCAGGGTCTGGCGGGACCACCATGTTCGGGAGGGCATCCGTGTCCAGGACTGCTCCTCCCCGCCCTCCTGGCCCGAGATGCCTGCAGAGGCAGTGGGGCATTCTCACCTTTCCTCAGGGAGGCACTGAGCTCAGAACCGGGGAGGGGAGCCTACCGGTCCTGGTCTCTGGGGCCAGTGTGGACTTTGGTGTTCGTAGAACATCTAGACCAATGGCCCCTGGTGGAGGCAGAGGTGTCCACAGCCAAGGGCACAGTGCTGACCCTAGTACAGCAAGAAATGAGGAGGGTCTTCAGTGATGTCTCAGTTCTCAGTTGTGATCTGACTGTGACTGGAGGGAGTCTCATGTGAAGCTGTGTTCTTAGCCACACACCCTTCCCTGGCTGGATCCCTGCAGACCTGTATGGTTGGGGACGGGACCGCATCTGTCGTCTGGGTGAGTCCTGTGTGATGTGGGCTTCACATGTACCACACCTCTAACTCGGTGGCCCTGTGTGATGTGGGCTCCTCGTGTGCCACACCTCTAACTCGGTGGCCCTGTATCCTTGTAGGTGGTAACGTGGACCTGGAAAGCCAAGCTGAGGGGAAGAAGGAGGTAGAAGCTGATGACGTGATGAGGAGTGGCCCCCGACCTATCGTCCCATACAGCTCCATGTTCTGTTTAAGCCCCACCAACCTGTGAGTCTCCTTCACCTGCCCATGCTGTGTGCCTGTCCCATGTCTGTGACCATGATCCAAGTGCATGGTAGCAGGGTGTGCTGACATGACCCGGCAGACCAACTGATTCCGTGTACTTTGCATGTTCTAATGTCCTGAGCATCACAGCAGTCTGCAAGGACATACTTCTCTTACCTCACCCTACAGAGGAGAACACAAAGCCACAGGGAAGGTCCATGGCTTGTCCACAGACACACAGCCAGTCAGCCCTAATGGTAGAACTAGGGTTTAAACCTAGTTAGTCAGTCCCAGAGCCTTGCTGTTAACCCCCACTGTGGCGAGGGTTCATTGCCACACACGTGCACCTAATTCATGGTCCATCATGTATGCACACTTCCATTTGTCCACCTTTCCATCATGCCCACTGTGCATGCATGCATGTGTGTGCGCACCACATTCACTCACATATCTGCCCATTTCTCTCTTCTCGGCTTATCACGAAGTCACCAGCATTTCTCATCCACTCATCAGCCCAACTGCTGCATTAGGTCAACCAATATTTACATACTAACAGCATTTTAGGTGCTGGGAATGCATGGTAATGAGCAGAACAAACAAGGATCCCTGTCCTTAATAAGCTAAGTGAAGACAGGAAGGTCATGTTTGGTCTCAGTGGGAGGCAACAATGGTGAGGAGGGGGAAGGAGACCATCCCTGGTAGAGTCAATAGATAGAGCAAAAGTGGAAGCACTTAAAAGCCAGCGTGTTGGAGCAGGGAGGCCAGAAAGCAGCCAGATCTGGTTGAGTCAGGCTTCGTCCTCTGTCCCCATCCCTCCAGCCTGCAGTCTCTCCATTCAGTCTCCATTTTCCATCCTCCATCCCTTTCTCCATGCCTTCATTCAACACACATTTCCTGGGAGCTTGCTCTGCTCTGTTAGAGAATGTGGCCTTGCCTGTGAACACTGCTGTGTGGTGCAGGAGGGGACAGGTAACATCTGGGAGCAGCTGGGGAATGTCAGGGGGCCTTTCTGGAGGAAGTAGGGATCTTAGTTGAATCCTGAAGGGTGGATGAGAGCTAAGGTGAAGAGAGAGGAACAAGCATTCGTTGTGGAGAGTAGAGAAATCATAATGGTCTAGTGAGGGCGTCAGGTGCAGAACAGCTGAAGACAGGACCGAGTGGAAAAGCACAGAGGCCAGCCAGCTGTTTTGTGTCCTATGAAGAGGCTGTGATTTGCCCTCAGAGCACCGAGAAGCGTGGAGAGGCAGCTGGGGGTCATTTGCAATACAGGCTGCATGTCAGCAGAGTCCTTGGACACCATTTACTAGGTGGTCAGGGTTTTCTGGAAAAGATGGACAAGATCTGATGTTATGTGTGGAGGTTTGGGAGTGAAATGCTTGGGGAGAAATTTTGGAAACAGAATCAGTGGAACTTGACGATAAATTAGATGTGGAAGGAGAAGGGGATGTCAGGGATGACACCCAGAGTTTCCGCCTGATGGCTGGGGCCCCACCAAGCTAGGGAGGCGAGCGCAGACCCTGCAGAGCTGGGGTGGCTGGTGGACATCTCAAGGCCAGGTGAGTTCAGGGGCAGATGCTAGGGGTGGAGCTCAAGGTGGATACTCAACCCTGAGATGCAGAAGGAAAGAGGCAGAGATGGAGCATCCTGGAGCTGGGAAGAAAGGTGTGTACGTGCAGAGGGAGGCATGGCCATGGGAAGAGCGGCTCTGGTGGGTGTGGGGGCCAGAGTGTGGCAATGGCTGTGGTGAAGAGGAAAAGAGCATAGTAGGCCCTTCAAGGCAGAGAGAAGTGGGTGGGTGTGGCCCGGAGGTGGGAGCTCCTTCAGACCCAAGGCCCTGGGAATAGGGAAGTGGTGGTAAGAGGGAGGGGCAGAGCCCAGAGTTGGGACACATGTCTGCCCTGTACAACGGTTCTGTGACTGCTCCTCCTTGTCACCTTCACTGCCCTCATAGAGGTCTTCCCAGACCTGCTGGGTCACCATCTACTGCTGTGTTCTAGCACCTGTCAGCATCTGGGAGTCTCCTGTTGGGTTATGTCTACACTGTACTCTGGTGCCCTTGTTCACCACGGCACCCCTCCTGTCTGGCACGTGCCTCCACACAGCAGAATAGTGGTCAGTGATGCTGACTAGTGCTGAAGGTGGACAAGGGACTAAGTACAGGTGTGTGCATGCAGCTCTGGGGGCTCAGACAGATACAGACCAGCATGGACCTAGAGAAGCTTCCTGGGCTCTCCAGAGAGGCCTGCTGTCCATAGGAGTGCTGGTGTTCAACCTCCTCCTCTCTGAGCAACCCCTCCATGCCACGTACAGCAGGCCTGTAAATCAGTACAGGGCACGGCTGTCCACACGCAGAAGTAAATGAGTGGGTGTGGCTGTGCTCTCACAGAACTTTATGGACACACACAGGCCTGTGAACTATAATTTGCTGGCCCCTGCCTTCCCACCCCTCTTCCTGAGACACCCTCTCAAGAGTCTGAGTCACCATCAATAAGCTGGCTGCTGTCTCCCAATCCAGAGATACTTAGTACAGCTTGGTTCTGGTATAACACTTTCTTGCAGGGAAAGGCCAAGCATGTGCTCTGGTGCAGGGGTGGAGTGGGTGGGATTGGGTGGAGAGGTGGGGGGGGAGGGGCAGCCCAGCCCACATGTGGGTCCCGGGTGATCTGTGCTTTGCCCCACAGGCTCCGCCGCTTCTGCCATTACATCGTGACCATGCGGTACTTTGAGATGGTCATCCTCGTGGTCATTGCCCTGAGCAGCATTGCCCTGGCAGCTGAGGATCCTGTGCGGACAGACTCACCCAGGAACAATGTGAGCACCTCATTCAGGCTGTGGAGGGACTGGGAGGTGCCAGAGTCCTGTCTGCTCCCTCTAGGGGTGTGGGGATGAAGGTCTGGGGGCACCTCCTGGTCCAGCCCCAAGTTATAGACAGGAATAGTGAGGATATGCCCAGGGCCAGTGCTGTTGCCAGCTGGGATTCCTCCCATGACAGTGGCCCACAGCCCCCCTGGCCAAGGAGGTGTCTTGCTCAGAGGCCTGGAGGGAAAACGTGTTCACCCTGAAATAGTCTCAGCTCAAGATTTCAGCCTAGCCTTTGACAATAACCTTCCTGCTGTTTCTAGGCTCTGAAATACATGGACTACATTTTCACAGGCGTCTTTACCTTTGAGATGGTGATAAAGGTGAGATGTGTGGTTGCCCTGGTGGCTCCAGGGCTTTGCTCATCCTCCCCTATGACTGAGATGCCACGGGGCCCCTGTGGCCTCTGATGAGGGCATGTGGTGGGTGTGCCCTGGGTGTATGCTCAGTGAGAGAGCGCATGCACAGGTGTGTGGTGACGTGTGTTGCGGAGGGCAGAGGCCAGTTCATGAAAGAGTCACCACATTATCCCAGCTTTGGGAGAGCTCACCAACACCATCCCTGTCTCCACCTCACTGCTAAGCAAGGGCTACAGGCTTCCGTGAGCGTGGGCTCAACCTCCCCCTCGGGGTTGCCTCCTGATAGCAGAGGAGGAAGGCCCATGACATCAGGCTGGGAAGAAGGGAAGCCTGGGGAGAGGGTGGAGGCCTCAGCACCCGAACGTCACGGTAAGTGAGTGCTGAAGACTCGTGTAAAAGAACTCAGGGGGCGCTGGGGTGGCTCAGTCAGCTAAGCGTCTGACACCTGACTCCAGCTCAGGTCATGATCTCGTGGTTATGAGATGGAGCCCTACATCTTCATCCATAAGATTTTCTCTCCCTCTTCCTCTGCTCCTACTCTGCTTGCTTGAGTGTGCACATGTTGTCTCTCAAAAAAATAAATAGGGGCACCTGGGTGGCTTAGTCAGTTGGGCGGCCGACTTTGGCTCAGGTCATGATTTCGCGGTTCGTGGGTTCAAGCCCCGCATTGGGCTCTGTGCTGACAGCTCAGAGCCTGGAGCCTGTTTCAGATTCTGTGTCTCCCTCCCTCTCTGACCCTCCCCTTCTTATGCTGTCTTTCTCTCTCAGAAATAAATAAAAAATGTTAAAAAAATAATAAATAAATAAATAAAAAGTAAATAAATAAATAAAATAAAAGAGCTCAAGTGTTCGATGTTCGATTAAAGACTGACCATTTCATTATGATTATTTCTGTCTCTAAGTATTGACAGGCACTGCTCCTTTTTAAGTGTCTGACAGGTGGCGGTGCAACACAGCTGCATGCACACACATATGCAATCTTTGACTACAGTGCAGCTTCGGGTGTGCCAATAACTTGGTGACTTCCGTGTGTGTGTCCATCTGTATATCACCTCTGCTTCTTCACTTCCTATTGTAAATTCCTGGGGCGGGGGAAGCATTTTTTTTTTTTTTTTTGTCATCCTATTTTATAGACACGGAAGCTAAGGCTTAGAGATATTAAGGCGCTTGCTGGAAATCACAACTCTAGGAGGGGCAGAGCCAGGTCCTTGTGAACCCCACCAGTCCTTTCTCCTGCTACAGAGCTGACCCTCTGAGAGTCTGGGCAGGAGATCCTGGGGCTGTGTATTCCTGCAGCCCAGTGATGCGGGAGCGAGGGGTCTCATTTTCAGGCTCCAAGGGGGTTGGGGACCCAGGCAAGATCTCAGCCAGTCATTACCAATGAGGGATATTTCAATCAATGGCACCGAGGTTGAAAGGCCCACTGAGGGCCTCAGAGGGTGTACCCTGAGTAGAATCTTTTCCCCAAATCCATGACTCGGGGGCCTGGCCCTGGTTTTCTTTCTAAAATCTTGTGTACCTTGGGGCACCTGGGTGGCTCAGTCGGTTAAGCGTCTGACCTCGGCTCAGGTCATGATCTCACGGTTCGTGGGTTTGAGCCCCGCGTCAGGCTCTGTGCTGACAACTAGCTCAGAGCCTGGAGCCTGCTTCAGATTCTGTGTCTCCCTCTCTCTCTGACTCTCCCCTGTTCATGCTGTTTTTTTCTCTCTCTCTCTCTCTCAGAAATAAATAAAACACAAAAAAATTTTTTTTTAAATCTTGTGTACCTAATATGTGTTTCTCCTCTGAAGATGATTGATTTGGGACTGCTGCTGCACCCTGGGGCCTATTTCCGGGACCTGTGGAATATTCTGGACTTCATCGTGGTCAGTGGGGCCTTGGTGGCATTTGCCTTCTCGTAAGTACCTGGGTACTGTGTCTGCTCTGGGTCTGGCTGGGCTGCAGTCCCCTGAGCCGTAATGCGTGTGGGAGTAAGGGAAGGGGTGGCCCACTGGCCTGCCCGGGCTGTCTGTAGCTCCTGTCTACTTGGGGCTGGGCTGTGTGGGGTTGAGAGGGTCTTAAGGCCCACTTGGACCTGCCACAGCTCGTGGTTCTGAAATTGTGTGGGCGGTCTTCTGGGTTATTTGGTGCCTACCTGTCGGGCCCTTCAGAACAACAACCTGTCCTGACCTCAGCTGCACCACTTATTCAGCCAGAGCTGGGCTGTGCTGGTGCGTGTCTTTCTCCATTGGAGCGTTAGACCACTTTCTCTAGCTCCGTAGCAGGCAACACTCAGCCCTGTTGTGGCTGGGCCTGGATTGGCTCAGACCTTGCATGGTGGTGGGCATGGGACAAGTGTGAGGGGCTTGGGTGGGGCTGTAGAGGAAATCCAGAGATCAGGAAGATCCCCAGTGGATGCAGACACTGAGGGACGGTGTCTTCATCTTCTCTGAGCCCTTGGGGAGGGCCAGGCCTCCTCACTGACTCTCTTCTCTTTGTCTCCTTCTTGCTGGACTCTCGGTAGGAGCTTCATGGGGTAATGCCTTCCCTCTGCCCCGTCCTGCCCCACATCATAGCACAACATGGCCCCCTGTGGGCCGGTTCACCACCATGCCTCACCTGCGCTCATCTTCCTCCACTGTCCCGGATGCATGCTGCCAGGAGCCATGTCCCCACGCCACGTGTTCCTGCCTCACTTCCGGGGGCTGGGCTGGGAGCTGGGGCTGGGGCTTGGCATGGCCAGTCCTTGGTGGGGAGGTGCCCCAAGTGAGTTCTGGAGATTGGGGACATGGGCCCTGAGGGCAGTGAGGGCTCAGGAGGGGCCGCTGTAACCATGGCCACCAGGATGTTGGGCATCCTGTGATCCCTTCCCACCTCTCTTCTCCAGAAACAGGGCTTTCTCTCCTCTCTGCTCGCCACAGCTGCCTCTCTGGGGGTCTTAACCGGCCTTCTTTGTATATAAAGTGTCAGTGAGGAGCTTGGGAGTGAGACAGGGGAAGGGGTACAATCCAGCTTGGTGGCCTCAGAGCAAAACAAAGGCTCTGAGCTGGCAGGAGAGAAACAGAACACCCCGAGGACCGCCCCTGCAGAGAGCCCTACCCCAGAAAACCAAAGCAGGCGTCCCTCCTTTCTGCCTCCCTCAGTGTCTGCCCACCCGCCCTGCCCCTTGTTCTCTCTGTGCTGGTCTCAGCAGGGCTGCTGGAGGGATCCGGTTTGGGGTTGGGTGTCCGGAACGCTGGGGTATAGAAACACCTGACATGGTGGTCTGGAGGGTGGGTTTTTCCCATCTGGAAGCTTGGTGTTTCAGAGAGAGTTTGATCTGGTTCTGGACTCTAGGCCCTAGCTGGGTCTTGGGAGAGATATAACCTGTAGATCCTGCCTGGGCCTCATAGTTCACTTTCCCTGGAGCTTGGCTGGAGTCCAGAGAAGACCACTGGCAGCCCTGCCCCCTCTCTTTGTGTGCAGGCTCCTTGGGAGCCTGGAGGGAAGTGGCCTCTGAGCAGGATGGAATAGGGCCCCCCGCCCTGAGTCCTCAGCCACTGTTGAGGGCGGGGTGTGCTTCTAAGAATTGCCTCCTTAGGAAGTCTGTGAAGGCCACTTGGGACCCTCGCCCCCACCATGCCAGCCCTGGCTTTCAGTTGGTAGGAGGGCCAGCCCCCAAAGTCTGACAGTTTCTGGGCCCCTGACAGCATGAGGGAGCCAGCTGGGTCTTCTCTGGCTTCCTCTGTGACAGCTCCTGATCGGGGCTCACAAGGTCTTGGATTTCCAAGCTTGCATCTGGTGCCTGGAATTTTCTTTACCTGACTTCTTGTCTTACACCTCCCACTCCCCCAGTCTGGGTTTTCTTGTCTGCTGCTCTCTTTGTCTCTCTGTGGCTCTTTCTCCCTCCCTCTCTGTCTGTTTCTTTCTCTTCCCTTTAATATTTCTTTCTTTCTTTGTCCACTCCTTGCATTGCATTGTCCCTTGCATCATCTCTGTATTCACCTAACGTTTTCCCTTTCTTACTCTCTCCTTCCCTCCTTCCCTCCCAGCACACCTGTCATCCCTCTTCTCCTCCCCCCTTTCTGTCAGTTTTACATCATCTGGAGGAGTGTGGGGGCAGCTGAGAGAGTATAGACAGGGAGATCTAGACATGTTCCTCCCTACCTCCCTATACCAGGACACAGAAGAGCAGCCCTTCCAGAAGGCTCTTGCACTAATGGCTGTAGGCTTTCCTGTGCTGGCGCCAGGCTAGATCCGCAGTCCTGGGGCCAGCCCCCATCTATCTCTTTGTTTCCATTGCCGGTCTTAGCATGGTGGCCAGATGAAGCTGGTTTGGGGCGGATATTAGGGAAGTGCTGGGGTAGAAATAGACGACGTGGTATGGAAGAATGGCTTCTTCCCTCCTGGAAACCCTTAAACCAGGTACTGCTGACTCGGCCCTGGCCCTTGTCTGCTTAGATGAGGCCTCTGCCATGCAACCTGTAGGAGATGCAGAGGCCTTGCTGCTCCCAAGTGTCTGCCCTGGGGCCTGAGACAAAGTGCTCAGGGGAGCCTAACCCAGACCCCAATAGGCTTTGTGGAATCTGAGCATGAGTGTGCATCCTGCCTGTCTGCATGTGTGGCTTCTCCCTTCTAGAGGATCCAAAGGGAAAGACATCAACACCATCAAGTCCTTGAGAGTCCTGCGCGTCCTGAGGCCCCTCAAGACCATAAAACGGCTGCCTAAGCTCAAGGTGAGACTGTGGATTTGGGGCTTGAGGAGTGTGCAGGGCTGTGTATACGTGTATGTGTGGATGTGCATGTACTCGTGAGTGTAGGCCTATATGCACATATGTTCATGTAGTTATGCTTGTGTGTGTGCGCACACAGTGCACAGATGTGAGTGCATGTGTGTGTACAAGGTTGCATTGCATGTAGGTATGCACACACGTGTGGTATGCATGTGTGCACGTGTGTGTTCTATGTATGCAGTGTGCACGAATGTGTGAGTGCACATGTGTACATGTAACTAACCCTGTCTGGCTGCAGCTTCCCACATGGGGTGGGAAGAGAAAGCTGAGGGAGGACCCCTACTGGTGCATTGTGTGAACAGGTCAGGCTCCCTCAGCTCTGTGACCCTCCCCCAAGGAACACTTAGTCTCACTAGTGTTCTGGAAGGCTCTTCTTCCTCAACCCGGCGCACCCACAGTAGAGAGAAGTGGAGGGCCCAGGGGGACATGCAGGGAGGTGGAGGCTCCTGAGAAATGGTTATGGGGCTGGGCCCTGAGGATGGGTGTGGCTGATGTTCTGGATAAAGGAAAGAGTATGGACCCGAAACACTTGGAGAGTTGTGTGAAAATATGATTACTGAGCTTGTTTCTCACTGTGAAGAGTGCTTTGGATGCTTAAACTCATTTAATCCCACAGAACTGTGTAGTGCAGTATTGTGAGCAGCATGCAGATGTCAGCCTTGCAGGCATGAAGCAGTGTGGGGGTTGCAGAAGAAAGTTTGCTTGTGAAGGGGTCGGCTGGGGGGTGGCTTGAAGATGGCCAGAGGCCCTGTGTGCCATGCAGGGGCTTGGACCTGGGCTGGCGGGTCAGGGGTGTCATGGACACCATGCAAGTGGACAGTGGCTGCATTTGCTGAGGCAGCTGCTGGTGTCTAGACTGTTCCAGGCAGTGTCTTGGGAGATGGTTGTGGGTCTGCCTTTTTGCACAGCCAGAGCAAGATGGGGGGAATCTCCTCAGCTCTGAGACATAGGGACCGGGGCCAGGGTCAGCAGTACTGGGCATTCAGGGAAAGCTGAGCTTCTGGGTGGGGAAGAATCTGAGAAAAAGCCCAGGCAGTGGTGGTGACAGACGACAGAGTCACCTCTGGTCTATTCTGAAACGTGCCAGAAGTCCCTGTCTTGGAGCTAGCCACAGCACTGTTGCCTTTCTGCCCTATATTGGTTGCCGCTGGTAAGCAGGGGCAGTGTGGCCCACTAGCAGGCCAGGTGCAGGAGCAGGGGCTGGCCATATCCCTGTCCACACTCTTCGCACCTCCGTGTCGGACACTCCTGATGCAGGTCGGCCTGGGCTCCAGGCCGTCCTCACTTACGTAGCCTGACCCAGACTTCTAGCACCAGGTTCCCATCATGGGCCAGCCCGCCCGCCCACACCACCTGTCCCACCACCTCCTGCCCACTCATCACGTCCTGGGAGAGGCGGTGGCAGGCAGCTTCCTGTGTTAAGCCAGCGGGCAGCAGGCCCCTCCACGATTACGGCTTCGAGGGTCCTCGGGTACTGGGAGGCCCGGAGGTTCTGAGCTGAGCTCTCTTCCCCTCCAGGCTGTGTTTGACTGTGTGGTGAACTCTCTGAAGAACGTCCTCAACATCCTGGTTGTCTATATGCTCTTCATGTTCATATTTGCTGTCATTGCGGTGCAGCTCTTCAAAGGGAAGTTTTTCTACTGCACGGATGAGTCCAAGGGGCTGGAGAGGGACTGCCGGTAAGCTCAGGCAGGGCTGGGAGTGGGGGCTCTGGGAGGAGCCTGCTTGGGGTCCACCAGAGAGCTGGGGATGTGCCTCTGTCCCCAGGGCCACACTGGGACTCCTGGCTCATTTTTCTCAGCAGAGTCGGGGACCAGCCACTTCTGAGGGACACGCTCTTCCTGCCCATAGACATCAGGGAACACATGGTGGGGGGGGGTGGGTAATCACTGGGGTGTTGCTGGAGGGCTATTCAAGTCTTGGAGCTCTAGGCTAGACTCTAGGATCAGAAGGGCTTCCCTATGCCTGGACCTGCTTTCACCATCACTATGAGGCCTCAGGTCTTTCTGGACCAGGCCCCACTCCAGAGCAAAAAGGAAAGATGCCCTCAGGGAAAAACTAGGGGAAATGGAGGTGGGTGCCAGTGTGGGTGCTGAGCAGGGCAGTGTGGGCGGCTCCTTCTCCAGCCGAAGGCGATGACCCAGCTGCCTCTGTTAGTGTAATATTCTCTCGTGTGAGTGCACCACCACGTACTTACCCACTCTGTGACTGATGGGCATGGGGACGTTTCCAGTCTGAGGCTCATGTGAGAAGTGCTGCTGTGACTGTCCCAGTATGTGTCTGCTGGGAAGCACACGCATGCAGTTCCAGGAGGTGTGCACGCCAGGGAGTGAGACTGCAGGGTGGCGCACTGTGTTTACGTTCAGCTTCTGCAGGTGGTGCCAAATCCGTGTGTAAAATTGCACTCCCGCCACACGGTTGAGAGCTCCAATATTGCACACTGTGGGAATACTTGGTGTTTTCCATCTTTGGCTCTGTAGCCTTTCTGATGTTGGGCTGGTAGCATTTCTCAGTGGTTTAATTTGCACTGGGCACCTCCCCAGGTGATTGAGCACTCGGGTATCCCTGGTAAGGGTCTACGCAAGCGTCTGCCTGTTTTCCCGTATGGGATGTCTTTCACTTTCTGATTGATTTGTAAGAATTTTGTAAAGTCCTGGATAGGCATTCATTGCCAGATCTATGGATTATGTCTTTTTAAAAAACAAGGTCTTAGGGACACCTAGGTGGCTCAGTTAGTTAAGTGTCTGACCTGATTTTTTTTTTTTTAATGTGAAGACAAATTGTAATGATAGAGTAGATAAGACTTTTATGTTGCAAAATAGGGTTCATCCAATCCAGTGATTAACTTGATATGCTGACTATGGAATCCTAGCAAATGGTCTCAGTACTTCTTTCTCTGAGAGAGTGTGCTAGATACAAGTGATTAAGTTAAAGTTAACTGTTTAATGCCCAAGAGGAGGGAACTCCAGTATAGAAGGGAGAAATATAAGCAGATACCAGTAATTTGGGGGGTTGGGAGGGGAAAGAACTGCTAACTCTATCTGTTGGGGTGCAATAAGGATTGGTAAAGGCTGGTGTCTGACTTGATTTTAACTCAGGTCACGATCTCATGGTTCGTGGGGTCAAGCCCCGCATTGGGCTCTATGTTGACAGTGCAGAGCCTGCTTAAGATTCTCTCCCTCTCTCTCTCTGCCCCTGACCTGCTCACACACGTGTGTGTGTGTGCATGCACTTGCTCTCTCTCTCAAAAGAAGTAAACATTTAAAAAATAAAAGAGTAAAATTTAAAAAAAAAACAAATTATGTTTAGTTCTCTTTGTATCCTTTTCAGAAAATCTGTACAAAGGTCAGGGAAATGTCCTGTTATGTTTTCCTCTAAAAGTTTTAGTTTTGCCTTTCAGTTTGAGATGTGTGATCTATTTGGAGTTGATTTTTGTGTGTTAGGTGAGGTATGGATAAAAATAAATTTTTCTGTAGGTGGATATCCAGTTGACCCAGCACCGTTTATCTCAAAAGACCATCTTTTCCCTACTCAGTGATATCCTTTGATTTTATTGAGATAACAATTCTGATGAATCATCCATTGAAAGTGTATAATTTAGTTTATTTATTTATTTTTAAATTTATTTCTGAGAGAGAGAGAGAGACAGGGTAAGCAGGGGAGGGTCAGAGAGAGAGGGAGACACAGAATCTGAAACAGGCTCCAGGCACTGAGCTGGCTATCAGCACAGAGCCCGACGCGGGGCACGAACCCACGAACCGCGAGATCATGACCTAAGCGAAAGTCGGACGCTTAACCGACTAAACCACCCAGGCGCCCCCAGAACATTTTCATAAGTTAAAAAAAGCAACACAAAAAACCCCATACCCTGTATTACCCACTGGCTCCCCATCTCCAACCCTGAGCAACCATGAATCTATTTTTTTGTTTCTTTAGATTTCTCTGTTCTGGATGTTTCGTGTAAATGAATCATAAATATGTGGTCTTTGGTGTCTGATTTCTTTCCTTTCCAACATTTGGGTTGTTTCCATCTTTTGGCCGTTATGATTAATGCTGGTATGAACATGTGTACAAAGTTTTTGTGTGGACAGATGTTTTATTTATATATTTATTTATTTAATGTTTGTTTATTCTTGAGAGAGGGAGACAGAGCATGAGTGGGGGAGGAGCAGAGAGAGGGAGAGACACAGAATTAGAAGTAGGCTCCAGGCTCTGAGCTGTCAGCACAAGAGCCCAACACAGGGTTCAGACCCATGGACAGCTAGATCATGACCTGAGCCGAAGTTGGACACTTAACCAACTGAGCCACCCAGGCACCCCTCATTTCTTTTGAGTATATACCTTGAAGTGGAATTGATGGGTCATGTGGTAAATCTATTTACCAGTTTCCGGGACTGACAGACTTCCAGTGGGGCTAATCCATTTTATATTCCTACCAGCAGTGTGGGAGAGCTCTGATTTCTCCACATCCTTGCCAACACCTGTTATTTTCCTTTTTAAAAATTTAATTATAGCCATCCTAGTGGGTATAAAGTGATATGTCATTGTAGTTTTCGTTTGCATTTCCCTGATGACTCATGATGTTGAATATCTTTTCATGTGCCTATTGGCCATTTGTATATCTCTTTTGGAGAAATGTCTATTCAGATCTTTTATCCATTTTTAATTGGGTTATTTGGGTGGGTTTTTTTTTGTAATTGATTTTAATAGTTCTTTATATATTCTACATTCAAGTCTTGTCAGAGAGAGGATTTTCAAATATTTGGTCCCATTCTGTGTGTTGATGATATCTTTGAAGCACAAAAACTTTACATTTTGATGAGGTCCAATTTATCCATTTTTTTTCTTTTATTGCTCCTGATTTTTGTATCACACCTAGCAATCCCTTCCCAAATCCTAGGCTCCCTTGTGTTTTCTTCTAACAGTTTTCTAGTGTTAGCTCTTAGGTCTTTGATCCATTTTTAGTTGGATTTTGGACATGGAATGAGGTAGGGGTCTAGCTTCTTTCTTTTGTGAGTGGATACCCAGTTTTCCCAGCACCTTCTGTTGAAAAGACTATTGTCCCTCCATTGGATGGGCAGCCCTGGATCCTTTGTCTTTAACCTCTAATCTCCTCTATGTTCTCATTTCCAGGGGTCAGTATTTGGATTATGAGAAGGAAGAAGTGGAAGCTCAACCACGGCAGTGGAAGAAATATGATTTTCACTATGACAACGTGCTCTGGGCTCTGCTGACACTGTTCACAGTGTCCACGGGAGAGGGGTGGCCCATGTGAGTGTTCCTATGGTTCAGTGTGTTGATCAGGCTAGAGCAGAGGGGCAGCTCAGACAGGGAGGCCCATACTTTGCATCTGTTTGTGTTTTACTCAGCGAATACCCCATAGGCTCTTGTATCTACCAGGTAAGACATGGCTCTGCCTTCTAGGAGTGGGGCAGCCTGGAAAGAGGAGGAGATTAAGCCAAAGCACACAGCAAAGTGATTTCCTGAAAGCCATTTTTGAGTGACTAAAGATCAGAGGGAGCATGGGGCTATTCAGCATCTCCCTGTGCTACCCCTCTGGCCTCGGTTAAGGGTAGACAGAGGATGTATGTGTTCAGTGCCACACTGGATGACAGGGAGGACCACTGGATGACAGGGAGGACCACTGTTCAGAAGGTAGGATCAATGCCCCGACAGGCGGCCCAGGGCTTTCTAAAGGCAGGTGAATCTGGGTATGAGCCGGTGAGCTGGGCGTGAGCAGGGCAGGGCAGAACTCCAGGGCCCCCACCTCTCCTGGGGTTAGGACCTCAGGCACCTGGTGGCCCTCCAGCAGTCCTGAGTACAAACCCCTATCAATAAGGCAGCCCACCTCCAGGAGATTATAGTCCCGGTGTGGGGGGCAGGCTTTGCCCTGCCGCATTGAGCCTCCCTTCCTGTTGCCATTTCGGGGCTCAGGTATGGCAGCCTCACCTGTGATACAGGTCTAGACTCCCCCATGGTTCTGTACTCAGGGCTCCCCCGCCTCTTGGTGTTTGCTCTTGGAACAGGGTCCTGAAACACTCTGTGGACGCCACCTATGAAGAGCAGGGTCCAAGCCCTGGGTACCGCATGGAACTATCCATCTTCTACGTGGTCTATTTTGTGGTCTTCCCCTTCTTCTTCGTCAATATCTTTGTGGCCTTGATTATCATCACCTTCCAGGAGCAGGGTGACAAGGTGATGTCTGAGTGCAGCCTGGAGAAGAACGAGGTGGGTGGCTCCCCCTTCTGCCGCATGTGCACATGTGCAGTGGGTGCTCTGCTGGGCTCACCTGATGGGCAGCGTGGGCAGGACCACTGGAGGCCGGCACAAGACAGAGAGAGACTGAGTGATCAGTCAGGGCTGCCTGCGAGGATGGACGAGACGGGCGTGGGGTGCAGTGGGTGCTACCGCGTGGGGTTCTCACCAAACAAGTTCTCAGTGCTCCTTTCTTCCCACGCAGAGGGCTTGCATTGACTTTGCCATCAGCGCCAAACCCCTGACACGGTACATGCCCCAGGACAAGCAGTCGTTCCAGTACAAGACGTGGACATTTGTGGTCTCTCCACCCTTTGAGTACTTCATCATGGCCATGATTGCCCTCAACACAGTGGTGCTGATGATGAAGGTGTGCTGCGGGCCCAGTCCGGGGGCAGTGGGTGCCAGCTGGGTGCGAGAGAACTGTAGCTGCAGTTGACCACGTCCTGGTCAGCATGGAATGCCTATGAATGCCCAGCCCCCTAGGATACCCATGGGCTGAGAAGGCGAGAATGTCCTAGAAGACAGGGAGAGCAGGATGGGGTGTCTCTACGCTGGGCAGGCATGCAGTTGTCTCTGCATGCAGTACTCTGACAGAAGGTCAGGGTGATTCCTCGTGGGGTGTCTTGGGGCAGCTGAACCTGTGACTAATGGTGCTCATTCCCCACACAGTTCTATGACGCACCCTATGAATACGAGCTAATGTTGAAGTGCCTGAACATTGTGTTCACATCCATGTTCTCCATGGAATGCGTGCTGAAGATCATCGCCTTTGGGGTGCTGGTAGGTGCCTTGGCTCCCTCTTGGCCTCTTGGTGGTCTTCATTCTGGCTTCCTGTCTGTAGGGAGACCTGCAGAGACTTACGGTATGGTGCTGGAAATCTCCCAAGCCGCCAGAGTATATGTGGCCTTGCAGGGGCCCTGAGGAAGGGGCTGCTTTAATGCTCTCAGCTGCCTGAGCTCTGCCCCCAGCCCAGTCCCTGGAGACAGGTGGGGCCAGATTCCTCCTCCCTGGACTCACAGCTCTCAGTCTGCACCTGCCCAGGCCCACAGGTGTTTACTTAACCGGCTGTGGTGTCCCACCTGGGGTGGCCCATCTGTCCCTTTGCCCCTTTCTTGATTAGAGGCCACTTCCTGCAACTCCTTGCCTGGCAGAACCCTCACCAGCCACTAGCAGTAATTGCTCTTTTTTTTCCTCTCTAGAACTATTTCAGAGATGCCTGGAATGTCTTTGACTTTGTCACTGTGTTGGGAAGTATTACTGATATTTTAGTAACAGAGATTGCGGTAAGTAGTGTTCCCTGTCCCTCCTCCAGGGCCCCAGCGTGGTTTCCTTCTAGGTGGTGCTCCCGCAGTGTGTCTCGAGGTCCTAAGTATTAGCTCCTCTTCTCTTGCTAGAGTTCCTCAGGACCCCCTGGAAAGAAGGAGGATCCTCTCCAGAGGTGGAGATGGGGACTGGGGACTGTCTTGGCAAATGCTTTTTCTTGGATAAGAAAGTGGTTCCCACAAGGTCTTCCCGTTTGGTGGCCTGAGAGTCACCTGGGAGCTCCATGGCAACAACTGACCAGGAAGCCAAGAGTCTTTTAAATCTGTGTGTGTCTAACGAATCTAACAACTCGGCACCAAAATTACATAAACTAAGATCAGCAAGAATATAGAATATTTTATACCAGGTTTGTTTTACATGTTTGTATGTGTGTGTATAAATAAAACTGGACAATCTCATTCATATCAAACATGCATGGATTATATGTAAAAACTGACCAAGTACTACTAGAATATAAACTTGTCTCAACAAATTTCAAAGAATCTGAATCATAAAGGAATCTTACTTAAGTTAGAATTCTTTACATTAGAATTAAATGGCAAAAAGTCTCATCTGTGTCTTACGCTGAATTCCCTAGGAGCGCACCCTGAGACGGGGTGCTTGTACAAGCCACTTCTTAGGAAGGGGTCCCGGGCAAAACCGTCAGAGAGCAGTCTGGGGGAACGGGAGGGCAAGACAAGGAGGGCCCGAAGCGCTGTATCAGGGGGTGAATTAGCTTCATCCCTCACGGGTGCTGGGAGACCTGGGCAGTCACGCTTCCGAGCTTCCTGTGTACCTGTTAGTGCTCAGCTAAGGGCTGCAGCGGGAGGTGTCAATTGTCAGACCCCTCTGGCGCTTCTAAGTGCACCCCGTGTGTAGGCAAAGCAGGCTCTGGCACCTGCTGGGGGACAGGAACATCAGATTCCAGTGCAACAGCGCCACACTGTGCCCGCTCAGTGGTAACAAATGTCTGCTGTGCCACCCTGGCCCTGTACGCACCTCACCCTGGGTTTACTTCACTCATTCTTCGTGATGGTGCTGGTCACCATCTCTGGGAGAAGAGGGGTGGTAACCAGCTAGAGCTGATCTGAGTTAAATTGATGTTCATTAATTCATTCTTCCTCTGATCTTTTTGAGTTCCACTGAATGGGGGCCATCTGCTGCTCTGGTTGCTGGCCTGATGAGGTGGCCCACACTGTCATCCACTGTAGCCCAAGCCCCTGCTTGCCATACTTGTGTTCCAGCTGTCATAGTAGTCCGGTCATAGTTAAGACTGGTCATAGAAGCACCTAGAAAGGCCCCAGTGAACACCCCGATTTCCAGATAGACTTCTACCTGCCCCTATGTACTGGTAACTCTTCCTTTCTCAATAACCAGCATATAGGACACCTGGGCAGCTCACTCGGTTAAGAATCAAGATTCTTGATTTCTGCTCAGGTCATGATCTCATGGTTGTGAGATCAATCCCTGAGTTGGGCTCAGTGTGGAACTTGGAGCCTCCTTGGGATTCTCTCTGTCCCTTCCCTTTTCATTCTCTCCCTCCCTCTCAAAAATAAATAAATAAATAAATAAATACATACATAAACTTAAAAAAGAATAATCTGCATCAAATACCCTGGCCAGTATGGAAACTGTGCTCTGCCTGCTGGTCTTAAGGCATGAGGAGCCCACGTGACAGGGGGCCACATGAGCTTGGTGTTCCATAGTGGAAACTTTCCCTACCCCTTGAGCCAGGACCTCTAGATTTGCCATACCTAAACTTGGGGAGATGATGAGCACTAAGTCTGCCCTCAGTAGCTGGAGTGATACTGAGAGGGGCCACCCTGACTTCATCCCTTGCTTCCTGGGTCTGGGCATTTTACCAGTGGGGCACCCAGTGCCATCTCTTGGCCATTAGTTCATCTTAAAGGACAACATCCCAACCCCATGAGGTATAGCACCAAGCCAGCGTTTAATCTGTGCCTTTAAGAGTCTTTTTCAACGTTTTATCAGGTTGGCATCTCCTGAATGAGGTTGAATATGATATGCCAGTGGATCCTGAGTCATGTACTCCTTTGTACCTCCTGTGCTTACCATGAGCTGATGTTATGTGGAATCCCATGTAGATGAATCTCTGATACTAGTGCAGGCCAAGGTATTCCGTCAGGAAAGACCAACCCACACCCAGGATGTGAGTGATCCCAGTTGAGATAAATCGCTGCCACTTCCAGGTGAAAGGATTCCCATGTAAGCAACTTAGTACCAAGTGGCTGATTGACAGCCTAAAGTGTGGCACACTGTAAAGACCTAGCTGACTTCCGCTCATAGCAGGCTGGCTGTTCAGGCCAGGGCTGGATCAACTCTGCTGAGAGGGAGCCCAGCTGTTTGGCTCAGGCACAGCTTTCATCTCAGTCACCACGGTCACTTTATTCATAGATCTACTGTATGAACACTGAGGCTGGTGAGGATGGAGGCTGGCTGCTACCTGTTGGATACATCATCTCAGGGCTTGGTTTTTGGTGCCCCTACAGCCGTGGATGCTCTGTGGCAGACCTGATTGTGTAGTAAAAGGACCCGCATGTCACATCTGTTCCCCGGGTCCATCCAGCCTTTCCCCAAGCTCTGTTCCCTCTGGAATCCTGACCAGGCCGTAGCTCTTGCCAGAGGGCCCGTAGTCCATACCACAGGCAACGTCTTTCTCCCTAGACGCTGTGGCTGAGTAGGTTCCCAGGGCACTGCCCAGAGCTACGCTTCACACCACTGCCCTCCAGGTTGGGTCTGTGTGGGGCACTACTAAGGCCGCACCAATTTATCAAGCCAACTGCTCCATAAATCAGGTTGGAGTTTTTTGTCCTGGCTTTAGTGATCATCCCATGATACACTGGGGTAGCGGTGAGCTGAGGAAGACAGAGGTGCAGCAAAGGTGAGAGGTCTGAGGCACTGGGCCGCCTGTAGTATGACTGTGCCCTCTAGGCATGCTTGGGTTTGGCCCTGGATATCGTGCTTCTGTCATATGCTGGATTGATGGTGGGCCTGCAACATACACTCGTAAGGAGAACCTTTGGTACCATAGATACAGCTGTTTCATGGTCAGGTGCAGTCTCCACCAGGGCCAGGGCCCAGTAGCCAGGCGTAACCCTCTCACTGGCAATGTCTCCAGCAGATGACATGGACTTGTTCCAGAATCCTAGGTCTTTGCATTGGCTTTCCTATGTAGGCTTTCCAGGGACTCCACGCAGTGTCTTTATCTACCACAGATACCCCAACACTGTGGAATCTGTTGCGTTCTATGGCCCAAGGTATAGGGCTCCAGGCACTGCAGCATGGAGACCCCGCTCCCACTCTGAAATCTCTCAAACCTGGTAGCTTTGTGTCACTTGATAAATAGGTCACAGCAGTATTTCCTTAGTGGTAAACGCCATCTCTAAAACTCAAGGAAGCCAACCAGAAGTAGGAAGTAGGAGATGTGATAACCGATTTGTCTTTTACCTTGGGATCCATGTCCTAACATGGCTCATACCACTGATTATAGTGGTCTTATAGATTAGTTTTCTACCTAAAATATGAGGACAGATCATTCCAATCCTAAACAAATTCTTCCAGTGAGTAGAAAAAGAGTGAACATTCCCTAACTATTTGTATGAGACTAGTACAATCTTGATACTAAACATTTTTAATGGAGTATAATAAGGGAAGATCATAATCCACACATTAATGTAGATACAGGCACATCAGAAAGTCTAATTTACATTAACAAAGTACAATATTAATGTGATTCTGTCTTGGGTACAGTAAAACTCAAATTGTGATAGAAATTTTTGGCAATCTAGGAATTATTGACTTGATGAAGAGAATTTACCAAAAAATCCTGCACAAACATCATATAATGGTTAAATTTGGAAAGAATTCCCTTTAAAATCAGAGAAGGGCAATGATACCTGTAAGCACTACTTCTTTTAAACATTGAACTTCAGGTCCTGGTCAGTTAAATAAATTAAAAAATGTCAGCTCTACGAAGACAGGTTTTTGCCTGTTTGGTTCACTGCCATATTCCAGGACTTAGAATAGTATTGACACTTTAGGTATTCAGTATACACTTGTTGAATGAATAAGACCAAAAATAAAAAAATAAAATGTCTAAGTATTAGACAAATACCTACATTTAGGAATAGGCAAAGCTGTCATTATTCACAGATAACATTATTATCTATGGATGAAATCTGGAAAAATGTAACACTGATAAAGAGTGTTTAGCATGGTTGCTGAGATTACCCGAGTGAGTAGTTGACTGAATGCCATTACAGCATCAGCAGTCTTGACAGTAAACCTAACAACATACATATACAAGATCTGTGTATGGAAAAGTGCTAAGCCTCAGTGAAAGATAGTAAAGAAGACTTAAATAGATAGTGTTCTGTTGCACATTAAATAATAAGTAGTGTCAATTTCAGAGATAATTTTGTCCAAATTGATCTCTA
This sequence comes from Hyaena hyaena, assembly GCF_003009895.1. Taxonomy (NCBI): domain Eukaryota; kingdom Metazoa; phylum Chordata; class Mammalia; order Carnivora; family Hyaenidae; genus Hyaena; species Hyaena hyaena. Next base: position 695,845 of record NW_024081542.1, read on the forward strand.
GGTTCATATAATTTCAGTAAAAATACCAGTGATTTTTTTGTTTGTTTTGGAAATTGACAAGTTCCTTCTAAAACTCATCAGAGAGAGCAAAGGCGCCCAAATACTCAAGATATGTAAGACGCAGAAGATGCTGCTGGGCGGTGGGGGAGGGGTACAGTTATGCCGATGATAAGACGACTTATAAAGCTACATTAAGAATATGGTGCTGGCTTGGGGATAATAAACAAGCCAATGGACAGAATCAAAAGTCTAGAATCAAAATCACTTGGTGTATGAAAACTTGATATATGACCGTGTTACTTAATGGGGAGACCGTTCAACAATTGATGTGAGTATAATGATGATCAATATCAGGAAAACCAGAAATTGGATCTTCACACCATTTACAAAGAAAAATGTATTTCAAATGGATGAAAATACTTAAATATAAGAGTGAAAACTTTAAAATTTTTAGAAGAAAATACAGACCTTGGGATAAGGACTGATGGCTTAAGCAAAATACATGAAGCACTAGCCATAACTGAAAAAAAATTTCCTCTAAAATAAAGAGTCTCTGCTTATCAGAAGAAGAAAGGACAGTCCATGAACAGGCCGGGGATGTTTGCCTCACATTCCTTCATTTTTCTGTTACAAATATTTATGCATTGCCTGTCATGTGCTAAGAAGCATTCTAAGTGCTGGGACAAAAGATGAAAATCTCTGCTCTTCTGGAGCTTTGTTCCCGTGTGAAAGAAATGGGTATCAGATCATGATAGGCACTGGAGAAGCAGCAGGAGACATGGCAGGGTGGGTGTGGTTCCAGGCCTTGATGGCTCTGTGTCCAGACAAGATGTCACTGAGACGATGACTTCCAAGTAGAGATGTCTGGGTTTATGAGGAAGCTGAGCAGGGGACATCGGGGAGCAACACCAAGCCGTATACCCAGCCTGTGCCTGCAGTCGCAAGGGAGGCGTGGGTGCGCTGCCACGGGAGCAGCGTGAGCAAGGGGTGAAGCAGCGTAGACAGAGGAGATGGATGACAGGGAAGGCCTTGCAGTTGAAGTAAATTTTGGTTTATGTTGTGAGTGAGATAGGAGGATTTGGAGGGTTTTGTGAAGAGGAGTGACATGATTTGGCTTTTCAGACCAGACCTCTGGCTGCTTTGTTGAGAATACAGTGCAGGGCACAGGCAGAAGCTGCTAGACAACTTAGGGGAGTCTTAGTTTGGGTTATCCCAGACGGACCCCAGGACAGGAATTGAGTGCAAGTCATTCATTTGGGAGGCAATCCCCAAGAATTCCCGGGGAGTGATGGAGTGGACCAGGGAAGGGAGGCAGCCAGTATAAGATGCTCTGAAGTCAGTTAGCATTGTGGGTCCTGACGGGGAGCTCTGAGCCTCAGTTACCCATCAGGTGGTAAGTGACTGGGGTATTTTTCACCGAGTGCTGTCTGCCACTGGTTGAAGGCTGCTGGCAAGAGTGGGGAAGTTCTCAGGAAAAAAAGATGTAGATGCTGATGATTGAGTATTGGGCCTGTGGGGTGAGTGCCACTGAGCACCACTGCAGAGAGCCTGACAGAGGGACTAAGGGTTTGCGCTAAGGTGAGACACTGTCATTCAGGATGGTTGTTTTGTTTTGTTTTTTACATTTATTTATTTTTGAGAGACAGAGCAAGACAGAGTATGAGCAGGAGAGGGGCAGAGAGAGAAGGAGACACAGAACTGAAACAGGTTCCAGGCTCCGAGCCATCAGCACAGGGCCTGACGCAGGGCTCAAACCCACGAACTATGAGATCATGACTTGAGCCGAAATCAGATGCTTAACTGACTGAGCCCCCCAGGCGCTCCTCGGATGTATTTTTCCGTAGAGCTGTAGATGGACCAGATGTGGGTGTGAAAGTTGAGGCAAGGATGGCATCAAAGTCTGAGCACTTGGAAAATGGACTGTTATTAATGAGAATGGAAAATATTGTGGGTGGAACAGGTTTATTCTGGACAGTCAGGATGCAGTTTGTGCATCTTAGATTTGAGTTGCCTGTTGGCCTTCTCAAAGGAATTGTCTCAGCAGGTTGGACAGATGGGCTGGAGTTTGGAGGAGAGATTCATGCCAGTGTCATAAGATTGGGAATCATAAGCATATAAGATGGTATCAGATCCATGAGACTGAATGAGGTCAATAAAGGAGAGAAAAGAATGAGCTGCTGAGTTCTACAATGTGCCAACATTTAATGACAAAGTCATGGCTGGAGGATAGAGAGGTTTTCTAAACCACTAGCAAAGGTTAGTGTCCAGAATTTGCACGGCTCTTCTGTGAATCAGTAAGAAAAACAAAAGTGACCAAATCAAAAAATGAGCTGAAGGTATTTTAATAAGAAACAGAAATGGCCACGGGTGCCAGGGTGGCTTAGTCAGTTAAGTGTCCCACTTCAGCTCAGGTCATGATCTTGCGGTTTGGGAGTTCAAGCCCTATGTTGGGCTCTGTGCTGACAGATCAGAGCCTGAAGCCTACTTTGGATTCTGTGTCTCCCTCTCTCTCTCTGCCCCTTCCCCACTCAAGCTCTGTCTCTCCTCTCTCTCTCTCAAAAATAATTAAATGTTAAAAAACACTTAAGAAAAACAAACAGAAATGGCCCATGAACACAGGAAAAGATGCTCAAGCTTAACTGTAATCAGAGAAATGTAAAGTGAAATGACAATTGAGATACCAATTCACACACTCCAGTTTGTCAAACAGGAATTCCAGCCATGCCAATGGTTAGCAAGGAAGTGGGGCATCCAGAACCTGCACAGTACTGTGGGGGTGTCCGTTGAGCAACCTCTTTGGAAAGGTGCGGTAGTCCCTGAGAGTTGAACATATGCATGCATGCAGCTCAGCACCTTCTCTCTTAGGGACACATGCCAGAGTGTGTCTGGGCAGGTGACCTGGGGACACTATCACACACATGTTTGTGGCAACATTGTTCACAGTAGCAGCAGAATATGTTGATATGGTATAATAACATAGTCCACATGCACTAAGAGTATGAGGCTGATCCCCATGTCCAGAGGAGCACTTCTCACAAACAGGCTTTGCTCACTGTGACCACAAGTGTGTCCAGGTCCAAAAAGCTTGTGCACAGTATTGTCCCATTACAAAGGTTAAGAACAGTCAAGTATAGGGGCTCCTGGGTGGCTCAGTCGACTGAAGCATCCAACTTTGGCTCAGGTTATGATCTCATGGTTCGTGGGTTTGAGCCCTGCATCGGGCTCTGTGCTGACAGCTAGCTCAGAACCTGGAGCCTGCTTCCTATTCTGCATCTTCTTCTCCCTCTGCCCTTCCCCCCCCCCGAAATAAATAAGCATAAAAATATTTTAAAAAAGAAAAGAACAGTCAGGTATTACACATCTTAAGAGTTTGTGATAAGACAGTAAAGAAAAGCACTTATTAACAAGAATTAAGGGTAGTTAACTACATCCAGGCAGGAGAAAGGGAGACGGGATGGGCTTCAAAGGTAATGGTGACATTCTTGTTCTTTTGAATAAGAATGATGAATATATGGATATTTTATTATTTTTCTTCAAAATGCATATACACACGTGTATACATATTCTTTTGTATATGTGATATGCTCATGGTTTTGAAAAATTAATAATCTGGGCAAAAGTTCGAGTCCCCATTTTAACACAAAAACGGAGGTTGTTATGTCCTACCAACCGCTGGTGTTGCAGCACTGCCCGAGTGTTTCTCAGCCAGAAATAGTTTGTGCCAGTGTGGTGTCTGGGAGGCGCAAGCTGCCTGCTAATCCCTGCTGGCCTCCTCCCTGGACACACGTATTTTTGTTCCCTGGATAAAGGGATCCAAACATTGGGCTCCCAACTGCAAGGACACAGCGCTGGGGGTTTCTTCATGCGTATGTGTCCTTGGCAGAGAGGGCAGACTGATGAGAGGGCATCACGAGTGGGGCATGCCAGTCGTGCAGAGAGCACAATGCTTAGTTGTCTTCTGGGGAAGCCTCCCCCTCGGAAGAGGCCCACGTACGCCTTCTGCAGTGCAGGTGGCTGGAGTAGCCCTGTGTCTTACTTCAAATAAGCCCTCCACGGCCGCTCCCAGCAACCCCTGGTGTCAGCAGGGCTGGGGGGAGAGCCGAGGAGCCACTTGGCTTGGAAGCTGCACTGTGCCCTGACCACGAGTGCTCTCAGAGCTCAGTCTGTCACCCTGTCCTGCCTAGAGGAGAAAAGATGAAAGGAAGCCGTCGTGTGGATTAGTGGTGTCTTTATTATTTTTTTTCATTTGTAGTCACTTCATATGTTACTTTGTGAATGTACTTTTTTTTCCTTAGGCAAAAATATGAGTGTCAGTTCCCACCTCCACCTTAACGATCAAAACAGAACAATAGTCTTAACCAGGGTTATGTAGAGACAGCGTTCCCAAGCAAGCATAAAACTGACATTGATTTCTTTGCCTGGAAATAAAAAAATAAGTGTCTGTGAGTCATCTTTGGATTTGCATTACAAACAGGAATGCAAATGAATGCCGCCCTGTCTGCATAACCTACAGATTTCAAAAATATGTTTTGATTTGATGCATTTTAAGCAAAATATGCAAAGTTTACTAAAATCCTAAAATTTTCCAGTTAAGTATTCAAGGTTTGAGGTTTTGCTTGTGTTGATGACTCATTTTCTCTTTTGTTTTCTGTTTTTGTTCTTGATTTACCTTAACCTACCTGCTGACTCACGCCATCCAACCAACATACACCGCGAAACCATGTCTCCGTCTGTATGTTGCGCACCTGCCGCTCAAACATCCCAATTTGTAAATAATACGCAAATATCCATCCATGAAAACATCACATATAGGAAACGGTTGGTTTCATGACTTTAAACGGTTCTTAAAATCCTTGCTTTGCTTGCTGTGCTCTTGCTCTTCTTCCATTTCCTGTGGCCCCCCCAGCCACTGCCTTCCCGAGGTGTGGTCAGAGTCTGGCGGTACCCGTTCCCTCTGGCCTCTTCTCCTCAGCTCTGGGGGTCCAGCAGGGCCTCCTGAGAACCCTCCCAGGAGCCGTTTGATTTTAGGAACTGGCCTTGGGTCTAGAGAGCAGGTAGGGTCTTCTTGATTGAGGTGGGTAAGTGGCCGTCAGTTTTTCCTGTTGGGATTCACTCAGAATTGGAGGAGTTTTGTAGGACATGAGTTTGGACCTGATCCTAAGAGTCCATGGTTTCTCTCACAGCGTCTCCCTTCTGCTGTGTTCCCATCATAGAAACAGACATGGTCGGCTCTCCCCAGTGGCCTCTGATGATGTCTCCTGTAGCATTCTTCCCGGATACGCCCTTCTATAAGGAATCCTCCCTGGGTCTCAGGGCTAGAAGGGATTCGAGATTTTGTCTTCATGATTCAACAGGGGTTGCGTAAGGCCAGACCGAGTAGGAAGAGGGGGTCTGCCCCAGGACACAGTGGAGCACGGGGCTTGTGCATTCAGGCGTCACTGATCCTCGTCAGTGTGTGTCCTCAGTCAGGGAGCTTGTGTGGAGTGCGGGCGGCACCAACTGGGCTTCCTCCCAGGCCTTTAGGGATATTTGGGAGGAGAGCGGATACCAGGAGTAGACTAAGCTGAGGCCGTGACTGTGAAAATTTATACAAAATAGCAAATATTTGAGATTCCTATTACAGAAAGTCATTGTTTGTGATAAATTATTTCACAGTTGGAGCAGAAAAGCTTGAGTTTTGAGAAATGCTGTTAGCTGCCACCGAAATCCCAAGCAAAGTGTTCTGCATGGGCTTCGACTCACTCAGGCCTCTTCGCAGCCCTGCCCTGTCTGCATGCGAAGAGCACCCCCTTTGTGCTCTCCCTCTCCCTCCGGAGCACACGCCTCACCTGACATGCTGTGCACGCACATGCTGGGTACCTAGGGCTCTCCTTTCTTTTTTTCGTCTTTGCCCCATGAGAAATGAGTAGGGGAGCACCCTTGCTGCACCTCGCTGCCAGTGTGGAGTATGGCCCCCAGCTGATGTGCACAGGTCACTTGCTGTGACCCTGACTGGAGGCAGTGATGGTGGGTGCAGGGAATGCCAGTCTGGGTCTGGGACCAATTAATCACCTTTTGTGGGGACCATGTTTCACAGTGCCCGGCGCACTTCTAAATCCTTTTCCTCAGTGATTCCTCACTGTCTAGGCACAGTGCCCTAATGTCTCCATCTTGTGAATGAGGAAGCAGGGACTCCAAGGAGCTAGGAACAGTGCACCCTAAAGGTGAATCAGCTACCACAGGAAGGGATGCGATGATGCTTCTTGGGGGTACTCTAGACCCTTTGTGATGCAGAGGCAGAGTAAGGAAGGGCCTGACTTTGAAATAGTAGGTAAAGTAGTAGGTTGTCCCTGGTGAGACAGAAACCATGGACTCTGGGAGGATAGGACAGACTGGGTCTGTCTCCAAAGCGTTGGCTGAGGCCAGAGGTGACTATGCACAGCCACGGGGAGACTGCCGTGTGCTTGCTGCCCCCAATCTCCTGCATGCAGTCTGCATGGTGGTTCCTGGCAGCTCCCGCCCTGGGTGCGGCCACAGTGTGCTCAGCCTGTCACGCTGTGCTTGGAGTGTCTGTGGCTGCTGTCACCATCCGTCCTCACGGCTCTCAGGGCTATCTGTTGCCACCCCCACCCTTCTCCTGAGTGCCCACTGGAGCCCTGAGAAAAGAAGTCTGGGAGGAGGGATGGGAACTTGAGTCTCAACAATATATAGTAAGTGACTTGTTGAGCTTTGCATTTGTGCATTAAGTAATTTGGATGAATAATGCCTTCCCCTGCCTTGTTTGTCTTCCATCCCTTTTTTTTCTCACCCAGAAGCCTATATGTTTCCCAGTACCTTCAGGACATCTTCTGATCTGTGCCCATGGCCTGAGCAAAGTGCTTTGGGCTGGGCAGGTGCTGACTATATTTTAACAGTCGTGGCCCCTCCAGACCCAACTGAGCAGGTGGTTTCTAAGTAGAGACCTTAGGAGACGCCAGGCACTTGGAAGCCCCCTCCCCTTCCTCTGCTTTATTGTCTCATACAAAAGATTTATTTCCTGGCACTGTAGACAAAGTCCCCTTTCTATCCCTGTGCCCATCCTCCTGAGGCTACTGGCTCATTTGAGAGCTCAAGAGCCCACGGAACGAGCGTGGATGTTTCTCAGCCGTCCTGTACCACTGAGATTCTCTTTCCCCAACACAGCAGGTGAGGGAGCATGCGCAAAAAAATTTGTGTACACTCCAGGCGTCCACTTCTGCCTTCTTGCTGATCTGGACTACAGTCGGCACCTCCTGCGACTGCCAAACCTCCCACCCATGGGTTCCATCTCCAGCCCTCGCAGAAACAGTTCATAGTCTCCAGCCTCCCTGTTGGAAACCAAAGGAGCAGACAAGGGCTGGGTTGGGGCCACTGTCCATAGAAGTTAGGAGTGAGACCGGTCCTCATCCCAGCCAAGACCAGATGGGCAGTCCTGGAGGGAGGGCAGCCAGCTCTCCCCAGGCTCCCAATGCCTCCTGCATGTGCTTTTCTGCTGCTGCTCTCATTCAACATGCTGTGTTCTCTTTTCTCTTCATTTGACCACTGAATCTGGTGACACAATATGTCTAAGCCTGAGCTGCTTGCACACGTTACAACACCCAAGTGGCAGGAAACTGCTCTCAGGCTGTGGGTGGGCACCTATTCTCTCAACAGACAGAGGGTGGGAAGCAGCCTGGGTCTACAAGTACCCCCGTCTCACAGATACCACCCAGAGCCGTGCTCCCTGAAAGGGAGGTGCCAATAATTTGAGATGCCTCTGGGCCAGGGTGGAAGCCTCACTCCCAGGCAATCTGTGGTGTCCAGAGATTATTGTTTCTTTTGGTGCTTGATTTTGAACCCCTTGGATGTGGGAGCAGTGCTAGATATCCTGCCGTCTCTGGAGCTGAGACCGTTTGTAAGTGGCTTCCATGGTGTGAGCAGCAAGGTCACCAAAACTTACACTTCCTATGGTGACTTGTCTGCAGGCACCCAGAGCAGCCCCAGAGGAAATGTTTGCCCCTCCGCCAGGTCCCAGGCAGGCAGGGCCTTCACTGACTGTGTGGAGAAGAGGAGGGCCCTGCCACCAAGCCTGGGACGGGGCCCTTCAGAGGCTCTCAGTGGAGAAGCAGTTCTGCCCAGCACTCGGATGGCTTGGCTGTGTCCTGCAAGAGGTGGTCGATGTTAGAGGCCCAGCCACAGTTGGTCTCCCGGTTCCACCTGGCAGCAAGGGGCTGCTTCTAAGAACTTTTCTCTCTGTCCCTCCTTGTCAGGCCCAGGGGAGCCTAGAGTAGAGGAGTTTCTTTGATTTGCTGCATGAGAAGTGATTTGCAATGACAAGCTTTACTTCTGGAAGGTTTTCTGGGGGCCAATTGCTGCTTATACTGTAAAGCAGTGACTTTTTGTTCAATCTCTCTTTGTATCCACTTTTCTTCGGACCACAGCAAGTCAGGGAGAGGTGGGTGGGGACCAACTTGCCTGCACTTGCAGGAGGCTGGTTACCACAGGTTAGAGAACAGCCTCTCTTCCCTGCAGAACAACTTCATCAACCTCAGCTTCCTACGCCTCTTCCGTGCTGCCCGTCTCATCAAGCTGCTCCGCCAAGGCTACACGATCCGCATCCTGCTGTGGACCTTCGTCCAGTCCTTCAAGGTGAAGCCCAGGCACGGCCGAGTGCCCTGCCCCTTCCCTTTGTCATGCACGGTGGTGTGGCCACCGCTTCCTCCTGCAGCCAGAGCAGCTCCCCTCTTGGAGCTCCATATGGTAGTTTACAAAGACATTTTAAGGTGTCCAGGGAGTTTGATAATGCTCACTGACTCTGAGATGGGCTTTATGATTGATTAGAGATGAAGAAACCGAGGTGGTAACTTGGTAGAGGGGCTTCATGGTCAGTGGGGGTGGATCTGCAGTAGCTGAGGTCTGAGTGGCTCCAGAGACCCAGCCACCATCCACTCTGCAGACAAGGCCCAAGCAAGGTGGCTATTCAGCCCTCCCTGGAGCTGCCCCATCTCCTGCGTGTCTCCACAGGCCCTGCCTTATGTGTGTCTGCTCATCGCCATGCTGTTCTTCATCTATGCCATCATTGGCATGCAGGTGGGTGTGCCTGCCAGGATGGGGTGAGTAAGAGGTTCCTATGCCCTGGAGCAAAAGGGTCATCAAATGATAACAATGACAGCTTGACACTTGGTGATGATTTCTGTGAGCCGGGTATTGGTCTAAGCACTTCATGAACTTAATTCTCAGAAAGGCTGTTCTATCAATAAAGGACACAGAGGTTGGGCATCAAGAGGTTGGACCTGTTGTCCAGAGTGGGAAGGGGGGAAAAATCCACTGCTGTGCTCCTGAGTGGAACCCCACTGGGCTGTTGATGGGCAAGTTTGATTGGGTGCTGGACCCCCATGGTAGTGGAGCATTTGCACATTTGCCTGGTGCTGAGTAGCCTGTAGAGCAGCAGCTGGCCATTCTGGTAGTCCAGAGTGTTGACCTGATCCTTTAGAGGAGATTGTATATTACAAAAGGAAAAAGTCAACAGGATCATATCAGATCACTATACTGTCTAATTTAGTGTGAATAACTTAGATTGTCTTTATTTAACCAAAGAACCCTTTGTCAGCTATTTGGGAAGACATTGAAAAAACACAAAGCAGTGTTCCAGTTTTAAACCTTTGGCATCTGGCCACTTTCCAACAGAAGGGTGAGAGATGGATTCACATGTTAACAAATAGTGGGAGAAACCATTGTCTTCAGGGTTAGCTGAAAACTGATTTTTAAGCTCTGTTTCAGGGATTAAAAAGTTCTCCTACTTTATTTATTTATTTTTTTAAATGTTTTATTTATTTCTAGGAGAGAGAGAGAGAGACAGCGTGAGCAGGGGAGGGTCAGAGAGAGAGGGAGTCACAGACTGAAACAGGCTCCAGGCTCTGAGCTGGCAGTCAGCACAGGGCCCGACGCGGGGCTCAAACCCACGAACCGCGAGATCATGACCTAAGCGAAAGTCGGACGCTTAACCGACTAAGCCACCCAGGCACCCCAAAAGTTCTCCTACTTTAAAATGTCCTGAGATCTGATGCTATTTAAAACAAATATATATCTTTTCCTGCTTTGGTCTATGGATGTACAAAACCATAAATGTCATTGAGCTTTACTTCTGGTGACTATGTAATAATTCATAAATTTTTCAGCCAGATTCTAGATATTAAGCCAAGTACAATTACTGACCTGTTTGCATTTCTAACCTTGAAAAGATATCAATAAAATGTATAAAAAGCCCATTGTGATGTTTGTACAGAAATTTAAAAAGAAACTTTCAAGTGATCTCATAGCTATTACCAATATAATTACTGCTTCAGAATCATTGACAATAGAATGAACTTTCAAATGCTTCCAACCCATGTAAACTCAGCTCCAGGTCCCATTTTTACCAGGCATGCAGACTTGAACCTGTGGACATGCTGAGCTGTGGGACATTGCCACATCTGGCTTTGGAGAAGTTTTGTCTGGCACTGGAAATGCATAGACGCTGCCAGAGCTGGAAGCCCTAGTCCTCCAGTCCCTGCAGCAGCAGTAGTGGTAGTAAGGGCCGTGTCCTGTGCCTTGTGGGTTCTTATGTGTACACACCCTCTTCTCCTTGGCCACAGCTCCTGATGACCCAACAGTATCAGCCTATGGCCTTATTTTTCGTTTCAGGTTTTTGGAAACATTGCCCTGGATGATGACACCAGCATCAACCGACACAACAACTTTCGAACGTTTTTACAGGCCTTGATGCTGTTGTTCAGGTGTGTTGTTTGGGAAGTCAGCCCAGGCTCAGAGGCTCCTCTACTCAGGACACACAGGGTGTGTGCTGACCCATGCGACTGCCCAGCTTGTGCTGACTTCTGCTCAATGGACCTTTCCAGCATCTCCTCTTTTTGTTGTCCTTTCCTAAGGGTTCCTGGGCTTCAGTCAGCCTGAGAGCCCTGTGTTAGTCTGACCTCTACCACCTCATCTCTGGTCCCTGACAGCGACCACAAGGCCTCTAGTGAGGCTGCAGCTGAAGGTCTGGGAGGTCAGAAGGTACCCAACAAGGCCTTTTTTGGTGTGCTGGCCATAAGCTTTCCATCTCTTCACCTTGTGGATTATGAGGATCTGTGGGATCAGGGGGAAGCAGGGCAGTGGGAACCCCTCTTGATATAGTGTATGCTACTCACTGAACCAAGGAACTCAGCTGGCCAGAACTGCTGGTCCAAGTGCACTTCCACCTGCCCCCATGGCTCACAGGGCTGCAATTCCCAAGACCCCAGGTCAAGCGCCAGGGTGGACCCTTGAGGGCACAGAGCGTGTTTCTGGCTCAGAAGCCCCCCTGCAAAGGTGTGCTTGAGAGCACTTGGTGCCAGCTGCTTTTCTTAGGCACGGCACCCCCTCTGTGGATTGGAGGCTCTTGACCATCCTGGTTTGGAGGCTGAAGGAAGAGGGGTGAATGTGTCTCCCTGCCTCCAGAGTCTTTTTCATTTAACCAAGCCCACCACCATGAGCCTAGGAAGGAAGGAGTTCTTTGTACTGGCTTGTGGAGGAGAGGTGCTGACATTAGACCCTACCTGGGACCCCTTCTTGAGGTGTCCAAACTGATGTTCATTTATGTAAATGCATTGAGCTGATGCAAGGCCTGTGCTGGGGGATGCCCAACATAGCTAACCCTGTGCAGATGCATTCTGGGGTGTGTGGAAGTTCTTCTTTCCCTGGAGGGAGATCAGAGCCAGGTCTGCTTTGCTGAGCTGTCTGGAAGGAGTTGTCTGACTCTTGTTTCTTCTTCTTCATCTTTTTTTTTTTTAATTTTTATTCATTTTTGAGAGAGAGAGAGCATTAGCAGGGGAGGGACACAGAGAGGGAGACACAGAATCTGAATCAGGCTCCAGGCTCTGAGTTGTCAGCACAGAGTCTGACGTGGGGCTTGAACTCATGAACTGTGAGATCATGATCTGAGCTGAAGTTGGATTCTGAACTGACTGAGCCACCCAGGCACCCCTCTTGTTTCTTATATCAGATGGATGAGTATCCTTAAGCCTACACTTTCCCCAAATAGAGTCATTTCTCTGGATTTTAGCTATTCTGTTAATTTTATCTCTGTATTTATTAATGTCCTGCCTTTGCTGCAAGAGTTGAGGCAGGCGTATGAAACAGGCCTTAGTTTTAAGTCTTTGTTTTCTAAGATCTTTTTTCCTCCTTGATCTCTATGTTACATATGAACACCAGTATCAGCCAGACCTGGCACAGGGCAGCTGCTCTGCAGGAGAAGGCCTCTACCCCTAGCCTTTGTCAATGGGGAGTAGGCTTGGCTTGTGCCCACAGCTGGCCATAGAGGCACACCAATGTGAGGGGACTCAGGCCTCTGGTCTGCCTATAAGTTTTGTGCACATCTGGCCCTCGTGCTGGCTGCATATCCAGGGACAAAAGTCCATGAAGAAGGGCTTTCCAGGGTGGCCACTGAGGTTGGGGTTGTTCTTGGTGTGTTCAGGAAACAGTAGAGGCTGGTGTGGTTGGAGTGGACTGAACAGGGACCACTGGGAAAAAACAGGTAGCAAGTCACACAGAGCTGCGGGAAGTCATGTGAATTTTCGCTTTTGCAGTGAGAGAGGTTGGTTGAGAGGAGAAGTGGCCTGATCTCACCTATGTTTAGCGGACCCAAGGGGCTGTTGTGTGGGGAAGATCATTTAGGAAGCTGTTGCAGCAGCTCAGGGGAGGTGATTGTTGCTTAGCCCAGAGTGGTGGGAAGTGGTAAGATTCTGGCTGTTTTTTGATAGTAGATGAGTTGATGAATAGAGTATGGTGAGTAGGAGAAGAGGCAAAGATGGCTGCAACATTTTTGTCTTAAGAAACTGGAAGGATGGAGTCATTTTCTGAATCAAGGAAGGCTAGGGGTGGTGGGGGTGGGGTGGGGAGACCAGGAAAGCTGGTGGGCTGTGCTGGCTTTGAGGTGGCAGAGGGGCACTCACCATGGTGCTGAATTTTGGTGCAGTGCCTTATTTTCAGTAAATGGTTCTTTCCAAGTTAATGATCAATCCTAACGACAGAGGACTCTTTTTAAGAAGCAGGCATCTCCACGGGGCACCTGGGTGGCTTAGTCGGTTAAGCGTCCGACTTTCACTTAGGTCATGATCTCGCGGTTCGTGGGTTCGAGCCCCGCGTCGGGCTCTGTGCTGACTGCCAGCTCAGAGCCTGGAGCCTATTTCAGAGTCTGTGTCTCCCTCTCTCTCTGACCCTCCCCTGCTCACGCTGTCTCTCTCTCTCTCCTAGAAATAAATAAAAATATTAAAAAAAAAAAAAGAAGCAGGTATCTCCTGGGGCGCCTGGGTGGCTCAGTCGGTTAAGAGTCCTGCTTTGGCTCAGGTCATGATCTTGCAGCTTGTGGGTTCAAGCTCTGTGTCGGGCTCTGTGCTGACAGCTCAGAGCCTGGAGCCTGTCTGGATTCAATGCCCCTCCTCTGCTCACATTCTGTCTCTATCTCAAAAATAAATAAAAATAAAAAAAGAAGACCTTACAACGTGAGCAGGGAGGGAATCTAGAGAGGGTATGCACTTGAACGAGCTCTTCAGAGATCCCTTCCAGGCTGGTCTGGGCCTTTCTTCGTGGGCCTCATAACTCCGCCGTTCTTCTCAGGAGCGCCACCGGGGAGGCCTGGCACGAGATCATGCTGTCTTGTCTCAGCAACCAGGCCTGTGATGAGCACGCCAATGCCAATGAGTGTGGGAGCGACTTTGCCTACTTTTACTTCGTCTCCTTCATCTTCCTTTGCTCCTTTCTGGTAAGTCCTGGTCACTGTTTCCATGTGTCCAGCTCTCTCAGTCCATCCTGGGTCCCCTTACATCTGTGACTGATCCCTGATACTGATTCATGTAATATCACAAGCTGATTCTGTGTTGATGGTCCTGTATCCCCAGAACTGATGACCTCATTAACCCCAAAAGGACCACCTTGTGATGAGCTCCTGTGGGCCTTGCCTTTCCTTCTTAGAAAAGGTTTTAAATTTCCATGGGATGGGGCGCCTGGGTGGCTTAGTCGGTTAAGCGTCCGACTTTCGCTTAGGTCATGATCTCGCGGTTCGTGGGCTCGAGCCCCGCGTCGGGCTCTGTGCTGACTGCCAGCTCAGAGCCTGGAGCCTGTTTCAGTCTGTGACTCCCTCTCTCTCTGACCCTCCCCTGCTCACGCTGTCTCTCTCTCTCTCTCTCCTAGAAATAAATAAAAAATATTAAAAAAAAAAACTATAAATTTCCATGGGACAATTGTCCCTTAGTCTTTAGCCTCTACTATGGTGCTGGGATACAAAGAAGCAGCACTCCAGCCAGTGTGCCTGGGGCTGATGAGCCTCAGGAAACTGCTGGTTGGAGAGGTCAGTGGACTAGGTCCAAGGAGTGTGAATTTTATTCCAAGTCATCAGACACCTCTGGAAAACTTTGAACAAGGGCATGACACAATCTGTTTGACATTTTAAAACCTTGCTCTGGCTTCTGGTCAGGAGAGGCTGAAGAGTGGTCAGGGAGATGATTGGAGGTGACAGTGTCTAGAGAGGGGTGGGGATGAAGAGGGTTGAATGTATTTTAAAGTTAGAGCCAACATGACTGATGATTAAACACAGGTGTGAGAGAAGAAGAGAGAGAGTGTTGCCCAAGGTTTGCAGGGGTGGTGGAGAAACAAGCCCTATGTGCTGCTAGCGGGAATGTGAGATGGTGTAGCTACTGTGGAGAACAGTATGGCAGTTCTTCAGTCAAGTAAAAATAGAATTACAGGGGCGCCTGGGTGGCTTAGTTGGTTAAGCGTCCGACTTTTGCTTAGGTTATGATCTCGCGGTTCGTGGGTTCGAGCCCCGCGTCGGGCTCTGTGCTGACTGCCAGCTCAGAGCCTGGAGCCTGTTTCAGTCTGTGACTCCCTCTCTCTCTGACCCTCCCATGCTCACGCTGTCTCACTCTCTCTCCTAGAAATAAATAAAACATTAAAAAAAAAACAAAAAAAAATAGAATTACAGTATGATCCAACAGCCGTGCTTCTGGGTATATACCAGAATTGAAGGCAAGAACTTGAGTAAATATTTGTACACATATGTTCATAGCAGCATTATTCACAATAGCAAGAAGGTAAAAGCAATCAAAGTGCCCATCAACAAATGTTTGGCAAATAAAATGTGACATGAATGTGCAAGGGAATATCATTTAGCCTTATAAAGGGAGGAAGCTCTGGGGCGCCTGGGTGGCTTAGTCGGTTGGGCGTCTGACTTTCGCTTAGGTCATGATCTCATGGTTCGTGGGTTCGAGCCCTGCGTCGGGCTCTGTGCTGACAGTCCAGAGCCTGGAGCCTGCTTTGGATTCTGTGTCTCCCTCTCTCTCTGCCCTTTCCGCACTTACTCTCTGTCTCTTAAAAATGAGTAAACAATGGGGCGCCTGGGTGGCTTAGTCGGTTAAGCGTCCAACTTTCACTTAGGTCATGATCTCACGGTTCGTGGGTTCGAGCCCTGCGTCGGGCTGACTGCCAGCTCAGAGCCTGGAGCCTGTTTCGGTCTGTGACTCCCTCTCTCTCTGACCCTCCCCTGCTCACGCTGTCTCTCTCTCTCTCTCTCTCCTAGAAATAAATAAAAACAAACATTAAAAAAATAAAATAAATAAAAAATAAAAATAAAAAAAGGGAGGAAGCTCTGACACTACAATATGAGTGAACGGTGATGTCATTATGCTAAGTGAAATAAACCAGTGACAAAAAGTAATGCAGTGTGATTTCACCTGTGAGGTCCTCAGAGTAGTGAAGCTCATCGAGACAGAGGGCAGGATGGTGGGTTCAGGGGCTGGAGGAGGGGATGGGAGTGCGTGTTTAGTGGGGACAGAGTGTCAGTTGGGGAAGGTAGAGGGGTCCTGGGACAGACGGTGGGGATGGCTGCACAGCAGTATGAATGTGCTCGACGGCGTTGAACTGTGCACTCAAAAGTGGTTATATTGATACGCTTTTTGTTATGCATATTTTACCTCAATTTTTAAAAATGGTATTAAAAAAGACTTAACCTACATCGTATTCAAACTCTTTCAAAACATAGAAGAGGAAACACTTCCTATCATATCCTGTGATGTTGGCATTACCCTGAAACCAAAGCCAGGTAAAGATGCCCCAACAGAAGAAAACTGTATTTATCCCTGACAAATATACAGTAAGAATCTTGAACAAACTAATTCCAACAACACATTAAAAGGATTATATACCATGATCAAATGGGATTTATCCCAGGAATGCAAGGATACATTTTCAACATATAAAAATCAGTCTAGGTGATGAAGAAAAAACCCACATGATTACCTCAATAGATGCAAAAAAAGGCATGTGACAAAATTCAGTACCCATTCATGATAGAAACTCTTATAACATGATGAAGAACAGTTATGACAAAACCTATAGCTAACATAAATTCAGTGGTGAAAGACTAAAAAGTGTTCCCTAAATATCAGGAACAAGACAAGGGTGCTCAATTTTATCACTTCTGTTCAATTCGACATTGTGCTGGAAGCCCTAGCTAGAGCAGTTGGGCCAGAAAAAGAAATACAAGGCCTTAAAATTGGAAAGGAAGAAGTAAAGCTATCTCTATTTAAAGCTGATGTTATTGGGGGCGCCTGGGTGGCTCAGTCGGTTGAGCGTCCGACTTCGGCTCAGGTCATGATCTCACAGTTCGTGGGTTTGAGCCCTGCATCGGGCTCTGTGCTGGCAGCTCAGGGCCTGGAGCCTGTTTCAGATTCTGTGTCTCCCTCTCTCTCTGACCCTCCCCTGCTCACGCTGTCCCTCTCTCTCTCTCTCTCTCTCTCTCTCTCAGAAATAAACATTTTTTTAAAAAAGCTGATGTTATTGTATATAGAGAACATCCCAAAGAATATACATACGCGTGTGCGCGCGCGCACACACACACACACACAGTACTGAAACTAATAAATGAGTTAATCAAAGTGTCAGAGTACAAAGTCAACACACTGAAATCAGTTATGTTTCTATGCAACAGCAATAAACAACCTGAAAGTGGGGCACCCAGTCGGTTGAGTGTCCAACTTCAGCTAGGGTCATGATATCGCAGTTTGTGGGTTTGATCCCCATCAGCACAGAGCCCACTTTAGATCTTCTCTCTCTCTCTCTCCCTCTCTCCCTCCCTCCTTCCCTCCCTCTCTCCCTCCCTCCTTCCCTCCCTCTCTCCCTCTCTCCCTGTCTCTGTCTCTCTGCCCCTCTCCCATTTGTGTGCACATGTTCTCTCTCAAAAATAAATAAACACTAAAAATTTTTTAAAAACCTGAAAAGGAAACTAAAGAAATAATTCCATTTCCAGTAGCATCCAAAGGGATAAAATACCTGGCAATAAATAAATACTCATGGAAATGAGACACTTGTACACTGGGAACTGCAAAATATTGCTAACATAAGTTAAAGATGACCTAATTCAATGAAAGGACATGCATGCCCATGGATCAGAAGAGTTAATATTGGTAAGGTGGCAGTGTTCCCACAAAGTGAACTCCAGATTCAGTATGATCCTTGTCAGAGATCTGTTGGCCTTTCTGCAGAAATGGAAAAGCTGATCCTCAAACTCCTTTGTAATGGCAAGGAACCCCAATTAACCAAAAAATCTTGAAAATTGAAGACCAAGTGAGAGGAGTCATATTTCCCTATTTCATAACTGACTCCTATAAAGCTACCATAAATCAAAACAATGTGGCTGAATAGACACTTTTCCAAAGAAAACATGGCCTACAGTCACATGAAAAAGTGCTCAACATCATTCATCATCAGGAAAATGCAAATCAAAACCACAGTGACCTATCACACCTTTAGAATGGCCTGTCATGAAACAAAGAAACAAACAAAAAAGCCACAAGAGATTACAAGCATTGGGAAAGATATGGAGAAAAGGGAACCCCTGTCTAATGTTGGTGGGTATGTAAACTGGTGTAGCCACTATGGAAAACAGTATAGGAAAATAGTATAGAAAAAATTAAAAATAGAACTAAAATATGATCCAGCAATCCCACTTCTGGGTATATATCCAAAGGAAATGAAAACAGGATATTGAAGAGAAATATGCATGTCCATGTTCATTGAATCGTTACTAACAGTAGGCAAGATATGGAAACAACCTAAGTGTGCATCAGCAGATGAATGGATAAGGAAGATGTGATACACCACACACATGCGCACACACACTGGAGTATTCAGCCGTTGAAAAGAAGGAAATCCTATCACTTGTGACAACATGGATGGATCTTGAGGGCATTATGCTAGTTCAAATAAGCCAGACAGAAAAAGACAAATACTGATTTCACTTGTATGTGGTATTTTTTTTAGGTTAAATTCATAGAAACAGTAGAAAAGTTGTTGCCAGCGACTAGGGGTTGGGGAAATAGGGAGAGGTTGGTAAAAGAGTACAAACTTTCAACTATAATATGAATAAAGCCCGAGGACATAATATAAAACATGATGCCTGTAGTGGATAACACTGTACTGTATAATTGAAATTTTCTAAGAGGGTAGAACTTCAATGTTCTACCACAAAAAAAATATGATAGGTGTGTTAATTAACTAGATGGTAGAAGTGCTATATATATATATATATATATGTATAGCATATATCAGATTACCACAAAATACATTTTAAGTATCTTATAATTATGCCATATATATATATATGAGATATATATATATATGAGATATATATATATCTCAATAAATTGATGGTGGTTGGGACAGTGCGGTATTGGCATAAGGATAGATAAATAGCCCAATGGGGTGGGATTGAGATTGTAGAAGTAAGTCCAAATATGTGTGGATAATTGATGTTTGACAAGGATGCCAAGACTGTTCAGTATGGAAAGAATAGCTTCTTTAAGAAATGGTGAAGGGGACATCTGAGTGGCTAAGTCAGTTAAGCCTCCGCTCTTGATTTCATCTCAGGTTATGTTCTCAGGGTTGTGAGATCATGTTGGGGTGTGGAGCCTGCTTAAGATTCTCTTTGTCTCCTTTTGCTTCTTTCACTCTCTCTCTCTTAAAAAAAAAATGATGAGGAGACAACTGGGTATCCACATGCAAGAAAGCAAAGATGAACGCCTATCTCACTACATTTATATAACTAAACTCAGAACTGAGGAGACTTAAATATAAGAGCTAAAACTATTGGGGCACCTGGGTGGCTTAGTCGGTTAAGCGTCCGACTTTCGCTTAGGTCATGATCTTGCGGTTCGTGGGTTCGAGCCCCGCGTCGGGCTCTGTGCTGACTGCCGGCTCAGAGCCTGGAGCCTATTTCAGAGTCTGTCACTCCCTCTCTCTCTGACCCTCCCCTGCTCACGCTGTCTCTCTCTCTCTCCTAGAAATAAATAAAACATTAAAAAAATTTAAAAAAAGAGCTAAAACTATAAAACTCTTAAAGCATAGAGGGCATATATTCACGGTCTCAGGTTTGGCAAAGGATTCCTAGATTTGACCCCAAAATCACAGGTAACAAAAGAAAAAATAAATCAGACTATTCAAAATCAAAACTTTTATGCATCAAGGGGGATTATAAAAATGTGAAAATACAGTCTAAAGAATGGGAGAAAATATTAAATCTCATGTTTTATAAGGGGATAATATTGAAAACACTTACGGAACTCATAGTACTCAACTAAAAAAGGCAACCATAAAAAAATGGGCAAAGAATCAGAATAGACATTTTTGCAAAGTAAATATACAAATGGCCAACAAGCACATGAAGATATTCAACATCTTTGGTCATTAAGGAAACTCAAATCAAAACCACACACTCCCTTCACACTCATCAGAATGGCTATAATGATAATTTTTTAATGGAAAATAACAAGCATTGGCAAGGACATGGAGAAATAGTAACTTTGTACATTGTGGTGTGAATGTAAAACGAAGCATCTTCTGTGGAAAACAGTTTGACCAAAAGATGGAAAGAGTCCAGGATGTCCGTTAGTGGATGAATGGATAAACAAATTGTGGTATATACCTACTATGGAATATTATTTACCCTTAAAAGCAGTGAAGTTCTGACACATGTTAAAATATGAATGAACTTCACAGAGTCATGCATGCTAAGTGAAAGAAGCCAGGCACAAAAGGTCCTATATCGTATGATTCCTTTTACATGAAATATCCCATATAGACAAGTCTCTAGATATAGAACAGAGATTGGTGACTGCTGGGAAGGCGGGGAGGGTGATTACTTAAAGTACAAGGAATTTTTCTGGGGTGATAAAGAAATTTTGAAACTAGAGAGGTGGTTGTTACATAATGTAAATACATTAAATGACACTGAATTGTATACTTCAAAATGATTAATTGTATATTATGCGAATTTCAACTCAATTAAAAAAAAAAAGCTGAGCTTTCAGCCTCTAGAGTCCAAACTACTGACTCCAAAGTCACTGCTGTCTAGCTAAGAGGAGAATAAGATGGGGTTGGGAGTTTGTGGACATGAATTAGGGTCTGGAAACAGAAGCAGAGAGCAGGAGAGGTTCGGGTGAGCCTGTCGGATCTAGAACCCGAGGGCAGGGGGCTGCTGGGGGGGGGGTGGCAGTGGGCGTGTGGCAGAGGCCCAGGGGCTGGCCGGGTCGGAGTGGCCTCTGCTGCCATGATGATTTCACATACAGAATTTGGCTGGAGGGTAAGGGCTAGGATAGAGGCAGGCTGCGGTCTCTTTATGTCACCCGTTCCCCTTCCTGCCCTACAGATGTTGAACCTCTTTGTGGCCGTGATCATGGACAACTTTGAGTACCTTACACGGGACTCTTCCATCCTGGGGCCTCACCACCTGGACGAGTTCATCCGGGTCTGGGCTGAGTACGACCCGGCTGCGTGGTGAGTGGCCCCCAGGGCGGTCCGTGCCACGGATCCTGGGACAAGGCTGGGTGGCTTCAGGTCTGTGTCATGTGAGCACCCCCTCAGGTTTTGGTCAGGCCCACATAGTGGGTGTGGGGTCCCCTGCGGGTGCCACTCCCCTCCTCACTGCCGCGCTGCTTTCACACCACTCCCTAGGCCGAGAAACGCTGCCTGAGACCTCAGTCCAGCCCTCAGGAGGTTCCCGGGGGTCTGTGAGTCTCGGAGCTCTTGCTGAATGGGAGTGTCCTGTCTCCACACAGGTCTGTCACGTGAGGGTCATGGAGGGTCGCCCCTCAAGGGCGAGGGTGTGGACACAGCAGGAGGGCCATCTGTTGGGGCCTCACCGTCCGAATGAAGCTTGGAGGCCGTAGTGGCAGAAATAACATTCTCCCCGATGGTCTCAGGCCTCTCCCTCTCTGCCATGTCCCTTGGGAACAGGAGCCAACATGCATCTGTGTGTCCCCAGCCCGGGCTGCAAATAGTGGGTGCTTGGTGAACTTTTGCTGAAATTAAAGGAGCTACCAGGAAGGGTCTAGCATGCGTAAGACCCTTTGGTCGTGGCAGGAAAGGTTTACTGAATTTCATAAGTGAGGGGTGATTTGTTTCCAGACAGAGCAAGTGTGTCATGAGGGGACTGGCTTGGGTTAGAAGGTTGTTCTGTGATTCGTGGGAGGGTCCTGCACACCCAGCCAGGACATACTTTTCATCCTCGGGGCTAGCAAAGTAGCCCGGACTCACCATCTGCCCATTTGTCTGTGTCTTCATCACTCGCTCATTCACTTGCTTATTCATTCTTTTCACTCTCTCAAGTGGATACTTGAGTCGTTAGGGCATGCTCTCTGCAAGGCCGAACACAGGACATGGAGGGGCCAAGAGACCTGGGTGCTGGGTGAGGCGCAGGCCTGCTCAGTGCCTTCCTTGCTCGAGGTGAGCGCTCAGCAGACATGAATGTGAATGAATAATGCATCAGTAAGTGGGTGCGTCCGTCCCTTCCCTCACTTGAAGGGAGCAAGAAGACTGTGAAGGTGGGGTGTAGCCTCTTCCTGCCTCCTCTCTCTGGGCTTCCCCGCCCATGCTCCTCTCACACAGCTGGGTTTGGTCACCTCTTGTGTGGTAGAAGCCTGGAAAAGACGGTCAGTGTCCTCATGGCAGGGACCTTACTGCTCACAGAGTGCCTGAGGTTTTACCTATTTTTCCCTCAGCTGAAGCTCAGCATGAGACGTGCTCCAGAGCTCTCTGACCCCCTAAGCTCCTGAAGACCTGGGAGCTCAGCAGGGCTCCCAAACCGCACTCTCATCCACCCTTCCTAGAGCCCCCACCCTTTCCTGTGAGGATCCAGAAAGGTGCTGCGTGAGGCCCTTCCCAGGCTGGGCAAACCCTGGAACCTCTGGCTACATCAGCAACTTTAGGGCACTTCCAGGCCTATAGTGTCTCTGGGTGTTTTTCACTGTAATGAAAACTGCATCGTTTTCACACAGTGCAGAGCAAGTGTGGCTGTTATTAATGTTTCATGGTGTGTGTAGGTGACCGTTTTTGTGGTTGGAGAGTCCTGTCATTTTGCTGATGCATCAGCACCTTGGCCCTGCAGTGCTTAGTATCATTCTGGCACCCATAGGCCCAGGGAGTAGGCCTGGGTTCTCTGGTCAGGAGAGCCCTGGCAGGTCAGAGGGCTGGAGAGACCCCAAGTAAGGCAGGCTTGAGGCTTATTCTAGAAGCTCTTCCAGACTGTGGTCTAAAGGCATGCTACTGTTTCTGGGCACGTTGTTTGTAGAGATTGTGCGGCAGAGAAACAGAGATGCTGTATGGGATGTGACTTGGACCAAGGGACAGAGGCCGGTCAGTGCAGGCCTGTGAGAGGGGAGGACTTCCCCCAAATCTTTATGAACTATAGACCTAGGACTTCCCCTACTCTAGCCACAGGTGGAGCAGCACTGGACTTGGGCCAGACTGTGACTTTGCAGTGGTGCACAGGGTTTCCCAAATCCAGAGTTCTGAACGTGGGGCCTCTGGAAGGCAGGCCGGGAGCATGGTAAAGGAGGTGCTTATGGAAGAGTAGATAGCAACTAGAAGCTCACCCCAGAGGTGACATCTGGGAAATAGCACACAAGACCATGGTCCACAAGTAGCACAGATGTGGGCCACAGCTAACGCTCAGACTTGCTGCTCCCACCTGTGGCTGGGGCTGGAAACGTAGCTTGCCTCCAGATGGTAGGAGATGGGAAGGCCCAGCAGAGACAGCTGAGTGGTTGGAGACTGAACCCGTATCCTAGGCAGGACAGAGGGTGCTTTGAACCTTTCAGTAGCCTCCATGGCAGATGCAAGGATGTGGTCATCTTTATAACCCAGGGGGCCACTCTGGAGAGACTTAGAAACAACGCAGTTTTGTGAAATTTCCCAAGCTTTCATATGTGTGTGTATGTATGTGTTTGCACCTGTGTGGCTATGCGAATGTGTGTGCAAGTGTATACGTGTGTGTATGGACGTGTTTGTGCATATGTGTACAGGTATGTGCACACACGTAGCACGTGTGTATGCACGTGTGTAGCAGACACACGTGTGCTCATGCGCACATGGTTTGTGTGTGTGTACAAGCACGTACATATGTGATTGTGTGCAAGTGTGTGAATGCAGCGCATGTTTGTGTGTATGTGTGCATGGGTATACGCGGGCATATGCATTTGTGTGCGTGTGTGTGAATGCACGTGTACCTGGATACATACATGCACGTGTGTGCGCACACGTGCATGCTGTGGAGAGATGAAGAAGGCATGGGCTTGTTGCTTTCTGGTGCTGCCTTCTCTCATCCTCCGTGTTGTTGCTGCCTTGCTTGGTGGTGAAGTGTAGAGACTCAAAAGGAGAGTCACAGTCAAACCTTCTGTGAGCAGTCTGTCAATTCACCTTGATGTTCATCCATCTGCCCAGCCAACATTCCTGAGCATCCGCCGTGTGCTGGGGACTGGGGGCCTGTAGGTGCAGCAAGTGTGTGCTCTCAGGACACTGAGCCCAATAGGGCTGTGGGAGGGCAGAAGACCACAGTGTGAGGCAAGGGCATTTGAGGAGGGAGAGACCCTGTGTGGCTGGTGAGTCAGGGGAGGTAACATCTGAACCAAACTTAAAGAGGGTAGAAAGGATTGAGCTGTAGAGAAGGAGGTAGAGGCAGGGGTGAAGGGAAGGGAGTCTGTCTGATGGAGAAGAGAGCGCACTGCAAAGGGGCCGGAAGGGGGCTTGGACAGGTTGAGAAGGCCTTGAAATTTGAGAGAAACAAGTAGCTTTGGCTTTGTTTTGTAGACAGTGAGGACAGTTTTTGAGTTGGAGTGACAGTATTATGCCCCTCCTTTTCATCTGGTGCCATCTGAGGCATCTGATGGTGGAAGAGAGAAGATGAGCCACAGAACAGGCTGTAAATTGGGTTGGGGTGATTATTGGGGCTGGGGGTTCACCTTGCTCCCAGCCCCTTTGTGCTCGGTCCTTTGGGTCCAGTTAGAATTAGCAAGCACCTTGGGTGTGGCCCAAGAAGTGGGCTTCTTCCTGCTTCCCACTTTTCCAAAAGTAGTTTGGAGCTGATTGCACTGAGGAGGTTCACAGTACGGGAGAGAGAGACATCAGCATTGGCCGGGGTGCCACCCTGCGACCAGGGGGTCTTTAGCTGGACCAGCAGATTCCAGGGGATTCAGGAGGCAGGGACAGTCAGGAGAGCCAGGCACCGGGTCTCAGGCGCTCAGGGAACAAGCGGAGGGGCCGCAGAGTGGGTGGGTGAGCGAGGCCCTGGGAGAGATGGACCGGCGGTTTCCACGTGTGCACAGTGGGAGCTTGGGACAGGGGCTGGCACTTGTTCTGTACAGTGTGTCTCCTGCCTGCATCAGGCTCTGGAAAGTCCTTTGGGATTGCTGTGCCTCCCAGGCTGTCCCAGCCCCAGGATTCCCTGTGGGGAGCTGCCTGTCCAGCTGCCTGGCTCCTCCTCCACAACCGTGCAAGGACACATCTTCCTGTCGCAGGCTGGGCGGGCGGGCGGGACGGGCTCATCGTGCCTCGGTTGCCATAACCTGTGACATTTCCTTTCCAGTTGCCGGATTCATTATAAGGATATGTACAGTTTGTTGCGTTGTATTGCGCCACCCGTTGGCTTAGGGAAGAACTGCCCTCGTAGGTTGGCCTACAAGGTTTGCAACTTCAGAGCCTCCATCCGACATACTCTTCCCTGCCCGAAATGCAGACACAGCACACACTCCCTGCCTGGTTTGGGAATGACGACACCTCACCTCTCTCTCCTCCCGTGCTGCCCTGCCCCGCACTCCAACCTCCTGGACGCTTTGGCCCCCCACCTAATCTCCCGACCCCTCCAGCTGGCTGGGGAGAGGCAGCCTTCTGAGGCAGTGCACACGAAGCTTTCTGGCTGGGCCTTGAGGGCAGGGGTCGGCCGCTGGGTGGGAGCCGGGGGCCAGGCCCTGCCTGTGCCAAGGAAACAGCTGTCTTACGCCTCCAGGCTCTCAAGTGGGTGCTAGTAGTCAGATAGGCCTGCGGCCAAGGGCCCCAGAGGAGGGGAGCAGGGGCACCAGCAGACCAGGAGCAGCTGCCCCTCCCAGTCTGAAGAGCCCAGCAACCCAGGGGTTTCCGGTCCCTGGGGGAGGAAAGGACAGCGGTAGTGGAGGCCCAGAGGCAGGCCCTCCGGCTTCACCTCTGGATTGATTCACTCAGCCAAGGCTGGGCACCCTGGGAGGAGGGCCAGGCCCTGGGGCAGACATGCCCGCCAGGAAAATGTGGTCCCTTTTCTCTCCTGGGTGGCCTGAACCCAACTGTGTCTCTGGGACCCCAAGCAGGTCCCATAGGCAGGTACCCCCAGGGTTGATGAGGCAGCAGGCCTGGTGGCCTGTCCGCCTTGGGAAGGCAGAGTCATTGGCCCCCAGACACCTCCCTGGATCTGGAGCCTCGTCCCACTTGTTGGCCCCAGCCCTGTCCCTGGTGTGCTGTCAGGAGGGTGCAAGAGTGGCCCCAAGCCACATCCCACCCCAGCTGCCCACCACGCCCCACGCCCCTGGCCCCCATCCCCGCAGTCTCCCATTTCCTGCCCAGCCCTGACTCCCAGCAGCAGCCCTGCCCTGGGCGGCCTCGGGCGTCTCTGGGCTTGGAGCAGGACTCACCCTTCAAGTTTGTCTCTAGAGCCTCGGGACTCCTTGCAGAACAGCGTGGCTCTCACTCTAGTTTTCTGGCTTGTTTTAGAGTTTTCTCCACTTTTTTAGCCTCTAGGCTAACTTGGAAGCAAATTGAGCATTAAGGAATGCTGATGTTTCTGCCGTGGTTCTCAGGCCGGCCTCATCGGTCATGTAATTCTGTCTGCCAGCTCTCCCGGCATGGTGAAACCGCTCTTTTCTGATTTGGCATTATCTGTGGTTTCTAAAAGTGTAAAATCAGAAGTTGACAACCCAAAGCCGCCCCGATGCAGCCCTTCCTCATCCCTCCATGTTCATTAGCTCAGACGTCACCCCTGCCCGCTGCCCTGCGTGGGGCTGGAGTGTGGAGGTGAGGCTGGGGGGGGCAAGGAGGGGATCGAGTCAAGCAGAAAAGTCCCTCATTTTACGTACTTTGACTTTGGCATTTAATCTGACGCTGGTTAACTGGATCTGTTTTCTTGTCTGCTTCCTCCCCCCGCCCCCCTCCTGCCGCACCCCTCCTGTGGACCCCACTCTGCCTCTGCCTCTCTGGGCCGGGTCTCCAGTGGGCGCATCAGTTACAATGACATGTTTGAGATGCTGAAACACATGTCCCCGCCCCTGGGGCTGGGGAAGAAATGCCCTGCTCGAGTTGCATACAAGGTAGACCCCGACCCTGCACCCTGGAGGCTGGCTGTGCTGGGGGCTGGTCTCCTGTCTCCTCTCGGGCTTGTCCATCTGTCTGCCGCTCTGCTGTCTCACTGTTTTCTTCCTTTTCCCTGCTCCAACCATCTCCTCTACGTTCCCAGACAGAGGGACACAGGTACCATGATGGTACACCCGGCCCTTGTCCCTGCAGGTCTGCCCCCTCTGAGAGCCCCCGAAAGGCTCAGGAAGACGGAGCCAGAGCCCTCCACCTGCCTCGTTCCCTTTCCTTCTCTTTCCTGGAAATTAGGAGACAGACCAGCCTTTTGACAGAAGCGTTTTTTGCTCTGGGCTCAGGACCACACTCAGCTCCTCTGTCCCATAAACACCTGATGAGGGTGGAGTTATCCAGCCCTCAGGGTCTGACCCGGGAGTAGTAGGGGCCTGAAGGGCCTCTGGTATACCCGACTCAGCACATGCAGAATTTCCCCAGGCCTGGGCTGTTGTCAGCCTGGGGAGGAACATCTCCAGGGCTTTGTTAAGTTCCACAGAGGGAAGGAGGCACTGTGGCATTAAGAAGGAAAGGGTACCAAGGAGAGGCATCCTTCTGTCATTCCTGGCGCTGCAGGGTAAAGACAGTCTCAGGGCCCCAGGTAGGCCCATGCCCCCTCTCCCAGGAGGCTGAGTTGCAAAGAGGGGGTAAACTGAGGGACACCTCCAGGCCTCCCTTCTGGGGGGCAAGCAGGTCACATGGCCCAGCCCCAAGCCTGCTCCCTCCTGCCCATGTGCCCTCAGTCACCCCCACCTTGGTGTGTAAGCACCTTCCATCCCTCCAGCACCCCCACCCCTGCTCTGCACTGAGAGCCCTCCTGCCATCCCCAGTGCTCCCAGAAAACAGAGCTGGCCCAAGTCCTACGGCTCAACCAGCATGTGTCTGGAGCCTCCTTGTCACCACCCTCTTTCTGAGCAAGCTTCCCACCAGAGCTTTCATCTCTCTGGTTCTGTCCACGTTGTCTGTCTCTGTGCTCTAAATCTAGGCATGCATCTGTCAGTTTGCTCAGCACAGCCTTTGGAAGCCAAGTGGCTCCTTCAAGCCACAGACAGATGCCTCTCATGTCTTCCTCGGCCCTCCCCTGTGGCATGCATGTTGTGCCTGCCTGGAGGCCTGCATGCAAGGCTGTAGCTTTGTGTCCAAGAAGGAGAGTTCTGTCCACACCGATACCTGAGGCCAGGTTGGGCATGCAGGGCCCTCATGGGCTGGCCTTTAAGGCCCCTCCACAGCTGTGCTGGCCAGCTCCAAGGTTCTGGTCATGAATAGACCAGGGGAGGCCTGGGGTGGGTAGAAATGGATGCTTGGGGAGCCAGTGAGGGCCCAGGAGATGCACAGAGTAGTGTGACCACGAGGGTCTAGGCCCAGGGTGGAGATGCCTGTCTGTCTGCCTTGGCCTTGCCCTTCTAGGGCCTAGGCAGGCAGAGGAGAGCCTCTGGTGAAGGTGTCCTGGACAGAGCTCTCTTCTCTTGGAAATCACCTACTTGCTCCTCTTTCATGCTGGAACCTGACTTCTTGACTCCCCTGGAAAGGAGTCCCTCTGCCTCTTCTACTGCCATCGGTGCTAGTCTGCAGGGACCCTGTGCTCTGGAAAGCCAGTTTTCCTGATGTGCATCACACAGGTGATGTGTGAGGTCCTGGGACCACGATTGGAGGTGCCAGGTGGGGCTTTGCCAGCATTCAGCGGGGGAAGAGTCTGGGCTTTTGTCTCTAGCCACCCACTTTCCATTAGGCTGAAGACTGGATTTGGAGCCAAGACGCTGTGGGCAGGGCTGGGGGCCCAACCCAGAGGGGAAGAGAGGCTGCCGTGTCGCAGGATACTGGCTTGGCAGAGGGCAGGCAGACCCCAGACAGGGACCCTGTTCTCCCATCTCTAATTCTATCATGTGGTAGAGGACAAGAGGCTGCTGGGAAAAGACAGGTGGATCACAGTGTCCCTAGGGCTCCCCCTGGTCAGCTTGGTGACCTTCCATGCTGAGGACATTCCAGACACACGAGGGATACTTTTGCTCCCAGAGATCACATAAGTTCTCAGAGCCTCAGGCTCTGGGCAGCTGCTGGCTATATCCGGAGGTCTATGGTGTAGACACATGTCTGTCTCCAGCTGTTCTGTCCTTGAAAAATGAAGAGAGGAAAGGGGAAACAGGGAACAAAGAAGCAGGGCCCTGCCCCAGTCTGGTCTGGAGTACTTTTATTCCTGTGCGATGGGCCTGAGCTCCCTGCCAGCCTTCACACTGGCCCTGTGCAGTCCCATCTTTTCTGGGTCCTTCTGACTGGAAGGTGCTGGCTGCTTTGGGCAAGTTACATCAGACGTCTCTTCCAGGCCCCCTGGCTGGGTGGTGAGAGACAAAAGTCTTCCTGGGGTGGAGGGACGCCTCACTGGGAACTGGACCTCAGAGCTGTGCTCTTGGCCATCCTACCCCTTGCCCAGTATGCTCTAGGCTGTGGGTGGAGGAGATGACATTGGGCAAAGCTATAAGGGCGGGAGTCTCCCCTCCTGTCTATGGGCTCTCCCAGGGCGCCCCAAGCTCAGTTCTGCAGCCCAGACTCTTCCCTCTTCATCCTAGGCCATATCCATTTGTTCTAGCCTTGGGGAGGGGTCCTTCTGGCTAAGCACGTTCCTGTTCTTTCAGAGGGATCCAGGCTTCTGGCTTAGCCTCCTTCTACAGTCTTTACCCAGACTTCTTTTCTGCAGCTAGGAGAATCCTCAGCTCAGATGACGGTGGGGGTCCAAGGGTGAGTGTGAATGCTGGCAAAACTCCCAGCCACCCAACCTTGCTTGGCCATGGGCACCTGCAGAAGCTACTTCCAGGAGGCCAAGCCCAGCCTCTAGGGGCTTCGAGCACCTTGTAGTCCTGTGGCGGAGGGACCCTGGTAGGCATGGCCCTGACCTGCTTCCCTTGTCCCTAGCGCCTGGTTCGCATGAACATGCCCATCTCCAATGAGGACATGACTGTCCACTTCACGTCCACGCTGATGGCCCTCATTCGGACCGCACTGGAGATCAAGCTGGCTCCAGGTGAGCAAGGCAGCATCTGGGGAGGGCACCAAGCCAGGGCCGGGCAATGCACTTCAGAGACACCCCCAGGTGGGTGTGCAGGGAGGAGGGTGAGGGGGCTTGTCTGGAGGGGAGTGAGGACAGCTGCCCATGGCACCTCTGTTGGGCACTGACTTTATCCCCTGGTAACCATCCCGCATGTGAGCATTTTTATGATCCCATTTTCCTGAGGGATCTGAGGTGCAGTGAGATTAACTGACTTGTCCCAGTTACCCAGAGCTAGAGTGTGGTGGAGCCAGAACACAACCTGGCCCAGGTTCACATGAGTCAGCACCCTTACAGGGTGAAGAGTCTGCCCACTCACCGTAGTGAGCCCAGTTCCGGTCAGATCCTCTCCTGAGCTAACTGACAGGACCACACAGCCTGTGCCAAATCTAGGGGAGAACAAGCTCTAGTGTGTCCTTTCCACCTTCATCTTCGTATAATGACTGCTTTATCTTCACAGAGAAAATTAGAGCCACTAGAGGGGACCTGCACCATCCCTACCCCCAAACTCCCCTCCTGGCTGCACCATGCCCTTGAGCTCAGCCACAGGCATGGATGAGTCAGGGCCAGTCCCCACCTTCTCATCCTCTCCCGAAGATGTCAAGCTAAAAATTCTGTACCCTACTTCTTGTCTCATCCATTTTTTCTATATATTACATTATCTGTATCAATGTGTAAGCATACTAGTATCTCTCCCATCTTTAAAAGGTTTTCTTCCCCCTCCATTGGCTTCCCTGTTTTTATTTTTTCCTTTATCACAACGAGCTCCTTGAGAGACTGGTCCGTATTGCCTCTCTGATTTCAGGCTGCATTTGGGCTTTCACTGCAAGAGTGGACTGCTCTTGTAAAGCTCCCCAGGGACCTCCACGTGCTCAGCCCTTATCTTACTTACCTATCAGCAGCCTTTCCTCCGCTGTCACCTCCTTCCTTTTGAACCCCTCTGATGTTTCTTGTTCTGTTTTCTCTTGTCTCCCACCCTCTGAATGTCACTATGCATCTCAGACTGTTCTCTTTGCCACCTTTGTCATTCCATCTATTCTTATGGCTCTAAATATTATGAATTTCAACATTTGGGTTTCTAGTCCCAACTCCAGACATGTACCTCATGTGAGGTGTTACATGAAGGAAGTTGTTTACCATCTCCACTCGGAGATGTTCCAAAGTTCCCGTGCCCAAACTTGAGCACCACATATTCCCCCTGGTCTTTCCCACCTCCATCAGCGGGAACTCTGTTCTTCAGTTAGTCACTCAAGCCAAACCCTTTATAGTCATTCTCCCTTCCACCTTTTTTTCCCCTTCCTCCAGTTCTGATCCATATCTGGTCTCTTGTCATATCTTCAGATTCTACCTTCAAAACACACCAGAACATGATCACTTGTTTGCCCTCTCCCACTGCCAGCTCCTCGTCCAAGCCACACTCTCCTGGGTCTTGACTAGATTGTTTTAGTAGCTTCTCATTGGTCTGCTTCTGCCCTTGTCTGCCTTCAACATAACACTCAATAACTTCAGCAACTTAAATGAAATAGAAAACTTCATGGACACAAACTGTCAAGATCATTCAAGAATAGATTACCTGAGTGGGTTAAAAAAAAAAGTAAGCGAGAGGGGCACCTGGGTGGCTCAGTGGTTAAGCATCCGACTTCGGCTCAGGTCATGATCTCACAGTTCGTGGGTTTGAGCCCTGTGTCGGGCTCTGTGCTGACAGCTCAGAGCCTGGAGCCTGCTTCACATTCTGTATCTCCCTCTCTCTCTGACACTCCCCTGCTCGCTCGCTCGCTCTCTTTCTCTCTCTCCTCAGAAATAAATAAAAACATTAAAAATTTTTTTAAAAGTAAGAGAGAATCTGAGTAGCACTATATTTATTAAAGAAATTAAATTATAGTGAAAAGCCTTCCAACCAAGAAAATTCCAGCCCCAGTTAGGTCCATAAGTGAAATCTACCAAGCATTTAAGGAGGAAATAATACCAATTCTCTATAAAAATCTTTCAGAAAGGATAAAAAGAGAGGATATTTGTCAACTTACTCTATGATGCTAGCATGACTCTGATACTAAGACTAGACAAAGACATTATAAGAAAAGAAAATTTCAGACCAATATCCCTCATGACTGTAGGCACAAAAATATTCAACACAATTTTAGCAAATTGAATCTAGCTATATATATAATATGATATATATCACATATCATATTATATGTGTGTGTGTGTGTGTGTGTGTTTGATGACCAAAGTAGAGTTTATTCCGGGAATGCAAGTTGAGTTCAAGTTTAAAAATCAATCAATGTAATTTAATATGTCAAAGAAGTAAAACTATATTATCATCTCCATAGATACAGAAAAAGCATTTCATAAAATTATGTATCTATTCATGATTGTTAAAATTCTGCATAGACTAGAAATCAAAGGAAACTCCCTCAATCTGATCAAGGATATTTGTGAAAAACCTTCAGGGATTAACACTCTTAACAAAGACTGACTCTGTCCCCCTAAGATCAAGAACAAAGAAAGGATGTTCACTGTCACCATTCTTGTTCAACATCATACTTTAGGTTATTGTCATTGTAATGTTAAGGAAGAGAAATAGGAGGCATACCAATTGGAAAGGAAGAAATAAAACTGCCTCTATTCACAATTTATCTGATTGTCATTAGAGAAAATCTGAAAGACTCTAATAAAAAGTTAATAAAAGAGAGGCATCTGCAAGCCAAGGAATTTCAAGGATGGCTGAGAACCACCAACATCTAGAAACAGGCAAGGAAGGATTCTTCATCAGAGAATTTGGAGGGCACACAGCCACGTGAATACCTTGCTTTTGAGCTTCTGGCTTCCAGAGCTAAAATAATAAATCCCTATTGTTTCAAGCCATTAAAAAAAAGTTATTAAAACTAATACACGAGTATAGCATGGTCACAGGACACAAGATCAATAGATAGGAAGAAAATGTATTTCTAGGTATCAGCAATTAAGAATTGAAATGGAAAAAAATTTCCATTAAATTTGCACCAAAAACATGAGATACCTCTGTGTTGCCAGATAGCTCTAAAAAGTGTATATGTGAGATTTGTATGTTGCAGATTTCAGAACATTGACTGAAAGAATCAAAGAAGACCCAAATAAATCAAGCAGTGCATCATAGCAATGCATCAAGTCATGCATTGGAAGACTCCATATTTTCATGATGTCAGTTCTTCCCATATTGATCAATAGAATCAGTCAATTTTAACCCAGTCAAAATCCCTGCAACCTTTTTAGGCAGAAATGTACAAACTGACTCTGAAATGTGTATAGAAAAGCAAAAGAACTTGAATAACAAACAATTTTGAAAGAATAACAAAGTTGGAAAATGCACTCTACCTGAATCAAAGACTTTCTGTAAAGCATGTTAATCACAGTGTGTGGTGTTAGTGACAGGACAGAGACATAAATCAATGGAACAACAGAGACTCACACTTACATTTCAATGTTTTTTTTTTGTTTTTTGTTTTTTTTTGGTAAGGTGTAAAGGCAATTAATGAAGAAAAGAATTATTTCAACAAATGATACTGGAAAAACTTAGACAATTATGTGATAAAAAAAAAAAAAAGGAAAAAAATCTTGACATTTAGTGTCTTAGTCTTCTTGGGTTGCCCTAACAAAATACTGTATAACTCAGTGGCTTAAACACAGAAATTTATGTCTCACAGTCTGGAGGCTGAAAGTCCAAGTCAAGGTGTCGGAAGGTAGGTTTCATTGTGGGGCCTGGTCACCTCCCCGCTGTGTGCTTATGTGGCCTTTCCTTGAGTCCCTGCAGAGAGTGAGCGAATTTTCTGGTGTCTCTTCTTACAAGGACACTTATGACTTCATTTCACGTTAATTACCTCCTTCTAGGCCTTATCTATGAATACAGTCACAATGAGGGCATACATACAAAGAAAACATATACCTACACAAAAACGCATAAGCAAATGTTTACAACTTTATTCCATAACCACCTCAAAATGTAAGCAACTCAAATGTCCACAATTGGTGAATGGGTAAGCAAACTGTGGACTATCTGTACAATGAGATAGTACTCAGCATTCAAAAGGAACAGACTACTGGTACATTCAGCAACATGGATGAATCTCAAATGCATCATGCTGAGTTGAAAAAGTCGTACTCAAAAGCCAATACACCGTGTGATGTCATTTGTCTGACATTCTGGAGAAGGCAAAAAAACTGAGACAGAAAATACATGAGTGATGGGATGGGATGGATGGGAGGAGGCTAAGGGGTCAGCTCCAAAGGGAACAAACAGAGGGACTTTGGCAGTGGTGCAGTGTACATGTCTCTGTTGTGGTGGATACATGGCTTTAGGCATCTACCAAAATTCATCGAATGGGCTAACTAAAAAGGGTGAATTTCACTGTATCTACATTATACCATAGTAAACCTGATTGTTAAAAAAAAAAAAAAAAGATAAATCCAAGTATTCTGTCCATCTGCTCAGCACCCTCTGCTGCTTCCATCTCAGCATCTGCACCCGGCACTTCCTGCCCTCCCCTCCCCTCCCCCATGAGCCTTGCTGTCCTGGCTCACTATGTAGCACTCTAAGGGCTTTGCACGCCTCATCCCTTCCTGCCTACAGGCTCTTACACACACTCCACCTTCTCATGAGACCTTTCCTGACTACTGTATCCAAAATCCCTCCCCCCTTTGCTTTTTCTGCACCCAACATACTGGATTTTAACTTACTGCCACTTTATTGCTGATTAATGCCACATCATGCCACCAGGGAAGCTCCTTTGTTTTTGTTCCATCACCTAGAACAGTACCTGGCATGTGGGTTGTTCCCTGAGAAGTTCTGAATGGGTGGATGAATGGCTGGACCGTCACCGAATTGCGTCTCCACTCCCAGGGCCTACACACATGCACCTCTGTCTCGAGGCAGGTTTCCAGCAGGAGCTCTGACAGCCGGCATGGCGTGTTTCTTCCCGTTTGGCCTTTCTCTGAGCACTGTGTTTGCCCTAATTCCCCCCTATACCACACCTTTCCCCGCCAGCCCCAGCTCTGCCTACTCCCCCGAGGGGGCCTATGGGACAGCTCCTTACATCTTTATTCCCCTCCACACCCTTGTCCCATCCTAGCTGGCACGAAGCAGCATCAGTGTGACGCAGAGTTAAGGAAGGAGATTTCCTCTGTGTGGGCCAATCTGCCCCAGAAGACGCTGGATTTACTGGTGCCACCTCATAAACGTAAGTGAGGGCAGGAAATTCCCCATCCTCACCCCCTTTTTGTGTCCAACCCAGAGGCAGAGCTGGGAGACCTGGGCCAGGGAAGCCTTGTAGATAGTCTAGACTTAGTTTCCACCTGCAGGAAAAATGGTCTTATAAGCCAGTACACAGGGCTGTGTGTGTGTGTGTGTGTGTGTGTGTGTGTGTGTGTGTGTGTTTTGGGGCGGGGGGAGTGACCTGGGATTTATTCTGTGACCACAGTCACCCACACTCTTGGTGGTGGATATACTTCAAAAAATCCAGAGAAAAGCAAGGAGACTCCTACAGTCAGAGATGCCAAAAAGGATGAAGTGCTTAAAGATTAAACTCCACATCCACTCCTTTGGGAGGAGATTGAGGGCCGTGTGGGGACAGTCAGTGCATCTCCAGGGGGTACTTGCTGAGTGTCAGGAGGCGCCAAGTGAGGACTGTGCAACTTTGGGCCAAGCCCTGTACTTCCGCCTGAGTGTGTCCAGGAGTCCTTGTGGGGGGGGGGCGGGGGGGGAGGAACGGGGTGGGGCTTCTTCAGCCCACTCCCCCTGCCTTCCTCATGGCCGGGGGGGGCGGGGGGGCTGCTTCTTCAGCCCACTTCACCCTGCCTTCCCCCTTTACATTCCATCCTCTGTTTTCTCTCCATCCAGCTGACGAGATGACAGTGGGGAAAGTCTATGCAGCTCTGATGATATTCGACTTCTACAAACAGAACAAGACCACTAGAGACCAGATTCACCAGGCCACGGGTGGCCTATCCCAGGTACCAGGTTCCAAGATTTCCAAGAAGTAAATCTGAGGGTCTGGCATCCTTCAGTCGTTTGACAGCAGAGGGAACCCACACCCTTGTTGGAGATTGCACAGTGGGAAAAGGAAGAGGAGAGGCTTTTACAGCTGCCTCAGCTCTCTGGCTCCAAAGTCAGAAGCCCCATACTGCCTGTATACTTCCCAGTGGCTGGTCTCTTGCTGGTCCTGGGGAACCCCTGACTTGGAGAGCTGGTGTTCAGGAACGGAAGACAAGAGGCTGAGAACAGATTCTCCCAGAGACACCACTTTTTAAGTGGTAGAAGAAAGAAGTTTGAAGAATACTTGAGGAGGAGGTTTGGGGAGGTCCCTACACATAGGCAGGGACCAGAGAGATTTAAACTGATAGGTCATGATTTCTTCTACTCATGACGCTGACTGGGCTGGTTGGGGGATCCATCTTCCCAGTGTCATCCTTCAGAGATAACAACATTTCCACACAGCCAAAATATTAGTGACCCCCATGTAGACTGTCTAGAAAGTGTCCATCTTGTGTCCAGAGCTTACAGGGACATTCACCCACCTTGGGATGGGAAGTATCTGTGCCCATGGCACCACTCTCCACTCCCGTCTGTTGGAGACTCCCTCCTGCCCTGCAGCTCTGAAATCTCAGAATTCTGCTTAATCCAGGGCTCCTGCAGCCTCTAACTGTCAATCCACTTTGATGATGAGGTGAGATCTTTTTACCATCTGTAATTGGATGTAGTCTCCAGATTTTGTAAGTAGGGAAGCTGAGGCTGCAAGAAGTGAAATTACTTTCCTGAAGCTGCTCACAGGCCAGGTTGGGAGTGAGCCTGCCTCCTTCGTAGGACTGGGGGTAGGGCAGAAGGAGCCACAACCCATGCAGTGGGGTCAGGACAGCTTTCCGAGGCACCTGCCTCTGCCTAGAGCTTTTCTTCTTCTTTGTGTCCCTTGTACAGATGGGCCCTGTGTCCTTGTTCCACCCTCTGAAGGCCACCCTGGAGCAGACGCAGCCAGCTGTGCTCCGAGGAGCCCGGGTGTTCCTTCGGCAGAAGAGCTCTGCGTCCCTCAGCAACGGTGGGGCAGTGTGAGTACCAGGCCAGGGTGTGCGGTGCAGGGAGGAGGGTGCTCTACCTCCCAGAGGGGCTCCCCATAGGCAGTGCTCCCGGACAGGGAGCCCTCGTCCCATTACCCCCTTTGGGGATTGGCTCCACTGTCCACCCTGTACCTGCCTCCCACCAAATGGCTCAGTGTGGGTGCTGCCTAAGGCCTAGGGCGCTGTGCTGCCAGAGATGTTTCTGTGGTGGACTCCAAAGCTCACTCCTGAAATGTCAGGTGGGTGCCTCTGACAGCACTGAGGTCCAACGGTTTAGACAGCTGATGGCTCCCACTGGCACCTCCTGTAGTGCATGCCCATTTGTCCGTCCGGCGAGGAGCCTCTGCTTCATCCCTGGCCTTTGGTGCCTGCTGACCATTGCGAAATTTTTTGTCTCCTCCTCAGTCCTTACCCCATTCTGTTGATGGCCTATTTGTGTTTTCAACTTCTGAACTCCTCTGAGACATTTTTCTTTCCATATCTCCACTCTGGTAGTGATTTCCGAAACAACTGTATTTTTTAGGCAAATTTTTAATGTTCTTCTCACCTATCCCCTAACTCTTGCCATAGCAATTCTTGGTAGTGAACCACCCAAAACCAAGTGTTATAGAATAACAGTCACCTTTCTAGCACTGTGGGTCACTGAGGGGTGGTGCCTGGCAGCCAGGTTGGACTCTGCTTGCAGGCAGGCTCCTCTCAGCCATCCCCTCAGGGCCAGCAGGGTCCCCATGTCTGCTAACATCCCACTGGCCAAAGCAAACCAGTGGCCAAGCCCACAGTGGGACACGGGCTGTGCATCACCCAGCAAGGACTGAGGTGCGAGGCCTATGGCAGCCTGGGCATAGCATGCATGGTGAGAGCTCCCGATATCTTCCCTCTCTCCTGGACATGTTTTGGACCTTCTTTTCTGGAGCCTTGTTGTGAGTCATGGAGTGTTAATCAGATAGGTTTTGCCGAGGGATAAACTGCCATAACTTAGTGGTGTGTAACTTCTCACATTTAGGGGCCAGCTTGGCAGCTCTTGGGTCCTGGGCCCTGGCTAGCCCTCCTGGGGCTGGTGGACCTACCTGATGTCTTCTCGGATTGTTCTCAGTCAGATTTCAGTTCAGGAAAAATGAATGTTACTTATTTTCATGGTTATAGTTTTTATAGAATCAGTTACCACTCCCTTTTATTGCAAGTGCAATCAGCCTGGACCAGGCAGTCGGGGCATTTACTTTGCCGTCTGATGCTGGTACGTGTGCAGCTGGTTTCAGGATGGAGTGACCTTGGGGATCACAAGGCCTGGAGGCCCAGCTTCCATTCTCCTGACTGGGCCTCCTGTCAGGGGCTTACTACTGTAGATCATGTACACATGTGGCCCTGTCCTTGCCAAGGACCATTCCTGCTCCCGTTACACATGGAGGATGTGAGGCCCCTGTCCAGGGCTGAGGAACCTGCTGGTTGTCCACAGGCCGGAAAGTGATGGGCCCAGACTTCCCTCTCTGCCCGCCTGCTCTGAGCCCTGGACCTGGGTCTGCATCCCTTGCTGAGCAGCCACCGGAGAGTGCCTGTACTCCAGGGGCTTCCTGTTTCTGGGATTCCTCCAGCCCAGAGCAGAAAGGGCCAGCGTAGGCTCCTGCCGGGTCGGAGCCAGGTCCTAGTGGCCCATAGCCTTCTTAGCCAACAGGACAGCCCTCTCTTCACAGACAAACCCAAGAAAGTGGCATCAAGGAGTCTGTTTCCTGGGGCACTCAGAGGACCCAGGAGGTACCCTATGAGGCAAGGACACCCCTAGAGCGTGGCCACTCTGCAGAGATCCCGGTGGTGCAGCCGGGAAAACCGGTGAGGACTCCCGGGGCTGGGTGGTCAGGCTGGGGATGGGAGATGATGAGACAGGGATGGTGGGAGATGGCAGGAATGGATGGGGGGGAGCTCGGGATGGGGGAGCAGGTGGGGGGGGGCAGTGGGTGCGACTGCGGGCTGCTGTATGCCCAGGCTGTGGATGTCCAGATGCAGAGCATGGCCCTGCGAGGTCCTGACGGGGAGCCCCAACCTGGGCTGGAGAGCCAGGGACGAGCGGCCTCCATGCCCCGCCTGGCTGCAGAGACTCAGGTGGGTGGCCTCGGAGGGCCCGGGTCGTGGGAGGGCTGGGGAGTGGGGGACGAAGAGACCTGGCATAGGGAGGGCTGGCGTCCCACGTGAGGCCTCCACACCTGCACTGCAGCGTGGACACTGTTAGCCCTGCTGTGTGCCGTGTGGTCCCAAGATGCTGAGCCAGAGTCCGCCGAGCCCTGACACGCGTCCCTACCGCCCGCCTGTGCTCAGCCTCCTGTCGTGGGACTGGGGCCTCCGCCCTCCTCTGTCCCCGTGTCCCTGACCCCGCCTTTCTCTCTGTCTCGAACATACCTCTCCCACCCCACCCCACCCCTTCCCCTTTAAACGCACACAGTGCCTCATACTTTGGCCCTCCCTATTCCCACTTCAGGCTCTGAGGACGACCTGCCCTGCCCCTTCTCTAGAGGGGGACGGCATCACCTCCCTCCTTGGCGCCTTCTGGGATGCTGTGGCTACGGAGCAGGAAGCTCCAGGGCAGGGGGGCTGTGGACCCTTTCCCAAGGTCTCAGGGAGGGGTCTGCAGACCTGAAGCTGTGTCGGGGGGGCCTGGTTTCACTTGCTTGGAGGGGGAAGGCCTGTAAAGGGGCATGACCTGCAGCCTGGGACCTTCGGTGTTTCCCTGGGGCTGACTCTATCCCTGCCTTCTTTTGTGATTCCGGATTCTGCAACATTTAAATTGATTTTCATTCTCGAAACTTCTCTCTGCCTCCCACTGGTGGTGGCTTGTGCCCTCTTCCCCTTCCTGATCCTGGCCAGCTGGGCATCCAGCTTGAGAACACCCAGCAGGGGCCGTGGATCAGCTCTTACTTGGAGGGCACATTCCCGCAGGTCCTGATTTCAGCCCAGGGCAGCAGCCTCATGGCCCCGGGCCAGCTGAGCCCTCACACTCCATCGCCCCTCAGGGTTCTTCCAGTCAGGTCCACAGCCTCCCTTTTCCTGGCTTCTTCCCTGTCCCCCCAGGGATGCTCAGGCCAACAGGCTGCCTGGGCCCTGCTCAGCCTCCCTGCTCTGGGAGAAAGGGTGGGCTTCGGTGGGGAGTAACTTTCCAGCGAGAGGGAATGTCATGGCTGCTGCCAGTCACCCTGGA
Organism: Hyaena hyaena; assembly: GCF_003009895.1. Classification (NCBI taxonomy): domain Eukaryota; kingdom Metazoa; phylum Chordata; class Mammalia; order Carnivora; family Hyaenidae; genus Hyaena; species Hyaena hyaena. The sequence goes on from NW_024081542.1 coordinate 735,834, forward strand.
GTCTGCCCCAGGCCCCTCTCACTGGCTGTGTCACAACCCACATCCTGCCCGCCAGCAGCCGGCCCCTGACGCCAGCCCCATGAAGCGCTCCATCTCCACGCTGGCACCCCAGCGCCCCCACGTGGCTCATCTCTGCAACGCTGCCCTGGACCGAGCCCCGGCCAGCCAGGCTGTGCCCCACCACCACCACCGCTGCCACCGCCGCAGGGACAGGAAGCAGAAGTCCCTGGAGAAGGGGCCCAGCCTGTCCGCAGAAACAGATGGCGGTGCGTGAGAGGGGTCCCCCAAGTGGCCAGGGCCTGAGGGCAGGGGTCTGAGACCTTGTTCCTTTCTTTGCCTCACGCACAAGCAACCCGGAATAGGGGGTGGTGAGTCCCAAGTCTGGGGACCAGGCAGGACCGCCCACCCACCTCAGCTCTTCCCCTGGGTCTCCCTGCTGGCCCTGAGGACCAAGTCTGGGGTGGGGGGTCTGTCTCCCCACCTGGCTCGCTGTGCTGATTTCTCCTCTTCCTGGCCAGCACCCAGCAGCGCTGCGGGGCCGGGGCCGCCCCCGGGAGAGGGGCCCGCAGGCTGCCGACGGGAGCGTAGGCAGGAGCGTGGCCGGTCTCAAGAGCGGAGGCAGCCTTCTTCCTCCTCCTCGGAGAAGCAGCGCTTCTACTCCTGTGACCGCTTTGGGGGCCGTGAGCCCCCGCAGCCCAAACCCTCTCTCAGTAGCCACCCCACATCACCGACAGCCGGGCAGGAGGCAGGACCCCCCAGACAGGTAAGACCTCCTCACAACCCTCCCGGGCCTCTGCTCTGAATCACCCGTCACAAATCTGCCCTGCCCCCTTCCTCACTCCATTCCTTCCCCACCAGCCCAGTCCTCTCGCCACCCCTCCCACAACTTCCCTGGTCTGGCCTTTGGTCTCTCCTCTCCCTGGACTGTGCCTGTCTCTTTGTCACCCACTGTTCCCTGACCACCACCCCAGGACTAACCGGCACCATCTGCCTTCCCCGCCACCGCACCGCTACCTGTCCCCTCCCCCTGCCAGGGTGCCTGCCCCTCTCCATGCCCCTCACCCTCACCTCCGTGGTTCTCACTTGCACTGGCCTCTGTCCATTTGATTTTTATTTGCTCTACTCTGTTTTCTTGTAGGGTGGTGGTTCAGTGAATGGGAGTCCCTTGTTGTCAACATCCGGTGCTAGCACCCCTGGCCGCGGTGGGCGGAGGCAGCTCCCCCAGACTCCGCTGACCCCCCGTCCCAGCGTCACCTATAAGACGGCCAACTCTTCCCCTGTCCACTTTGCTGGGGCTCAGACCAGCCTCCCCACCTTCTCCCCTGGCCGGCTTAGCCGTGGCCTTTCTGAACACAATGCTCTGCTCCAGAGAGACCCCCTCAGTCAGCCCCTGGCTGCCGGCTCTCGGATCGGCTCTGACCCTTACCTGGGGCAGCGTCTGGATAGTGAGGACACTGCCCGCGCCCAGCCTGAGGACACGCTTACCTTCGAGGAGGCTGTGGCCACCAACTCGGGCCGCTCCTCCCGGACTTCCTACGTGTCCTCTCTGACCTCCCAGTCCCACCCCCTCCGCCGTGTGCCCAATGGCTACCACTGCACTCTGGGACTCAGCTCGGGCGGCCGGGTTCGGCACAGCTACCACCACCCCGACCAAGACCACTGGTGCTAGCTGGCTGCACCGCCTCCACCACGCACCTGCTCAGCGGGCGCGTTCCAGTCGATGAGTTTTATCATCCATGCTGGGCTCCCAGGGACGCTCAGGGGCACCGATACAGGGGCAGCAGCCCCTGGGAGGAGGGGCCTCGCCTTTGGGGCCAGCTGAGGGGAGGCCCCGCTGCTCCCCCTGTCCCCTTTCACGCTGGACCAATTCCTAAAGCCCTTTTGGAGAGGGACATGGTTCTCTCTCTCCCCTTGTATGCTGCCTGCCTGGGTCTCATACCACAGACCCTACATGGGAAGTGGCTGCATGTGCTGAGTAGGACCCTGACAGTCTGAATCCTGTGTGATGGATCCCAGCATCTGGGGTGTGTGCCTAGAGCCATTTTTAGGAGGTCTGAATCTTGTGGAGGCCATCCTTTATTCAAGTGTGTGGTACAGAGGAGCCCAGCATGTCGAAAAGCCTGGCAAGACAAGACAGTTGACGGTAAACAGCAGCCTTGGGAGCCGGCCTTTGGCTCCATTCAAGTCTTGTCCGCGCCCACAGACACACACACACGTTTTGTGCGGCATTGCTCTTTGTACCTGGAACAGCAAATGGACACTAGAAATACACTCACACACTCTCTGTCCTCTCCCAGATGCTGTCAACCCTGACAGGGACCAAATCTGGAAACCATTCTTGCTGTTGGTTTTGGTTTTTAATCACGACACCCTTCCCTCTTTTGTCAATTCCATATACTTGACCTAGAAAAAAAACAGAAAAATGAGGAAGGAAATAGTAATATAACTTTAAAAATTTCAACTTGTAGGAAGCTCTCAGCTCTTCGGTGTGTGTGTGTGTGTGTGTGTGTGTGTGTGTGTGTGTGTGTGTGGCTTGTGCGAGGCAATGCTCTTGTGTCCAGCCTGGGTGGTCCCCCAGCGACCCCTGGCTCCTGCTGCTCTCGACCAAGTGCCTGACTTCCGAGCCCTCTCGTGCCAGGCTCCTGGGGGCGGTGACGTGAGGCCTGTGTGAAGCGTGGGTGGACTTTGTGGAAACCGTTCCAAATATCAACCAAGTAGAAAGCTGCTGTCAATGGAGAACACTCATATAACATCCAGGAGGAGGTTGTAGGTGGAAATGAAATGACCATTTCCCCATTTTCCTCCCACCAGTGGAAGAGTTTCCTGGGAAACCACAGAGCAGGGTAGAGCGTGTCCTTGTGTGTGGGGTTTCAGTTTGTTCTACATCTGAATCTCAGGGATGGGATGCCTTCCAAAGGGGGCATGATGTCTGTTGTCGTGAAAGTTTCTTTTCAGATAAGGCCAGAGAGAGGGAGAGGTGGTGGGAAGAGGGAGAATTGGGGGAAGTGGAATGGAGCCGTCGGGGCAGGAGCGAGGAGGGCCCGTGTCTGAGCAGATGCGGGCACTTGGGATGCCCTGACTGAAATGAGGCCCAAGCTCGGAGGAAGCGACTGGTGAAGGAGAACCTTGGGTACCGGGGCTCGGGTGGGAGTTCCCGAAGCCCAGCACTGTGTGTGGCACAAGGCATGGGAACACAGCAAACAAAAGAGAAATCCGATCTCATGGCTGCTCTCAAAAGGGAAAGACCGTAGTTAGGATGCTGTGCATGAAACACAGAGAACTTTTGTTTTGTGAAGAAAGGGAACATTTAGATGATTAGATTATGGTGCATCCTCCCTGTTTGGAAATGTCAGATGGTCTCTTTGCTGGATCATTTGAGTGTTCCATTGGCTTTCACCCCATGACTCACCTTAAAGAAACTTGGCCTGTGATGTGTGTGTGCGTGTCTGTGTGGAGGTGTGTCCCAGTGAGTGGATGTCGTTAACCCATAGGGCTATGCAACAAAAGACACACATTTAATAGAACTAAATCACATAAGACCGCCACCTGTTCTAGGGTTTCAGCATGATTGTGACCAAACCATTTTATAGAATTTCCTTACTGGAAGGCACAACACTCTGAAACTTTAAGATTACAGAGTATTTTACTGCAATAGGAAATAATAAACTGGAATGGAATCTCAGACTGTGCATGAGACCGCTGTGCTCCTGTTGCAAAGCAGAAGGACGTGTATTTTGTACTGAAGTTTCATCTCTGGCCCATGTTATTTTGAATGTATCCATTCTGTGCAGAACCACAGCTACTTCCCTGGCCGTGTTGGGTGGAGAATCACTGTTCTAGCCCCACACAGCCTCACCACTTTGTCTGGATTCTTCTAGACGCTGGAATTGGTGAAAACTACAGGGAGTCGGGGAGGAGATACTGTGTCTTGTTTTCTGACTTTGGGTTTTGTTTCTGTATCGTCTCTTTTCAGCTATCCTATGTTTCCACTGAGATCTCATAGTGAGTTGCCAAATTTGAAATGCATTAACCAGTTGTCTGCATCTGGACCAGTCAAGCAGTGGCTGTAGTTTGAATAAGTTATGTGTGCATGTAAAATATATACATATATACATATATACAAGTATGTGCATGAAAATGTATATCTTCGTACTTTTTGATACAATGTATTCATTTGTTAATTTTTAATTATATTTGATATAAATCAAAGGTTTGTTGCAAAACTTTATATTTAAGAACAGTGTTAAAAAATACCCAAAAAGAAGTCCCAACCATGCAACACAACTGGGACCTGCTTTAAAACAATCCTGTGATTGATGAGTTTGCTGCCTGAGTAATATTGATCACCCAGACTTTGGATTCTGCTATTGTTTCTACAATGACATTTTGTATGAATCAAAGTCCTTGGATTAAAATAAAACTTAGCAAAAAATCAAAAATAAACCCCACCATTCTGCTGGGTGATGTATGCAAGGGCTGTGGGAATCAGTAGTTGGTGAGTCCATGAGAGGCAAGGCCACCTCCATGGGCATGTGGGCAGGATTGCACAGTTGAGGAGATCTCAGGAGAAAATGAGAATCCCCTGAAACTTTTTGGGCCTGTTCATGATGCAAGTGTGGATCAGCCTGAGAATCTGGGTGGGGTTAGGGTGAGGGTCATGGGGTTGGGGTCGCCACGCTTGAGATCAGGGTCAGGGTGTGGATCAGGGCCAGAATTTGGGTTAGGCCTAAGCATAATGGGCTTTGTTCCCCCTCCTCCATCTCTCTGGGCCTGCGGGAAAGACGGGATTCACCCAGGGTCACACATGCAGCAGAGGTTGAGCTGGAGCATTTGTTTCTGCCCCTCAGTCCTAGGCTGTAACAGAAAAAAAGCAAAATGACCACCTGGTCACTGACTTTCACATCCCACTCCACCCCAGTCAAGGGTTATGGAGGGCCTCAGAGGGTATACAGGGTTCTACCCTCCCACCTGGGAAGGGGGCTGCTGGCCCCACCCTGCCTGGGCTGCCCCAGGTTCTAGCACAACTGCCACCCACAGGGCACTCAGTAGACACGTGTGGGTTGGTACAGAACTGTATGTGGGGGCCTACCAGCCCCCACGTACAGCTTTCTTGAGGGCCTGTGAGGCCCTCCCCGTGCCGGCTGGATCCTTCATCCTATCTGAGTGATCGGCAGTCAACAGTCAGCAGGCAGGACAGACCTTGGCCTCCAACCATCCAGGCTGGCATCTATGGTCCTCCAGCTCAGGCCAGGCAGGGTCTTGACTACCCTCATGGCCAATTACTGAGCTGACTGTGCTGTTGTGCAATGCAATAGGTCCATGGGCAGTGCAGACAGCCCCACGGGATGTTTCTGTTCCCAGTATCTGTGTGGTTGAGACAAGTGCCTCCTCTCTCACAGCCTTTTAACTTGCCAGGAGAAGTAATGGCCCTCCAAATGATGAGTGTGGCCCTGGCCACAGCAGCCTTACAGTAGACTGGCCCTGCGGTTCTTTGGCCTCCCCATTTGACATGCATAGTTGTTAAGAATCAAGGGTGTGAGAGCAACTGTGTCTCCCTGTGGTCAGTTTCTCACTGAGGCTGTGTGGTCTCAGAGAGCCACGTGCATGACCCAGGACCATGGCCTCCAGATACCCTGCCAAAGTGTGGATTCATGGTATGGAATAATCCTTGAACTTCCCACTGCCTCACTGAGAAAAAATTTCCTTACCATCTTCACATTTGATCTCTGTTCTTTGTTTTCTTTTGTTTTTATTATTAAAATTAAAAATATTTTGTTTTGGAGAGGGAGAGAGCATGCATGGCAGAGGGGCGGAGAGAGAGAGAGAGAGAGAGAGAGACGCTTAAGCAGGCTCCACATTCAGCAAAGAACCCGATGTGGGACTTGATCCCATGACCCTGGGATAAGGCCCTGAGCCAAAATCAAGAGTTGGACACTCAACCACCTGAGCCACCCAGGCGCCCCCTGATCTCTGTGCTTTATAAAGGAGGGAGATGAGACTGGAAAATGGGTCAGTTTGTTCTTTGGGGGTGGGTGATTAATGTGGTCAGGGGGCAGGTTTGACTCTTGGGCTTCCCCCTCCCAGGGACATGAGTGAGGTCTGTGTGCCTTCCAGTCTCTGAGATTTGAGTACCTGATGCCCAAGGCAGGAACCTTGAGTTTAGCACCAACAATGCTAAATACTTTTTCAGGAAGTGGAAGAATGTCTTGATCTCGTGGGACTCCAGCAAGAGCACTGGATGGGCAGCTGCAGTCCCTGACCCTAAGTGAACCCCTTCCTTCCTTGGACTTTGGATTCCACAGCTGCACGGTCAACCATCAGTCATGCGGAATCTGGTACTCTCCCAACCCAGCACTTGTCATGCCCAAGTCCAGCACTTTTCTTTCCTTTCAGAACCACATCTCACCTGGCTCCCATCCAAACAGTTCCAGAGGGCAGCCCCCACATTTCACCCACCTTGAAGATGGGCATATGATCCAAGTCTAGCCAACCCCATGCCCCATCCTCTGGGTATTCTGATGGATTCAAGGATGAGAATGTGACCCAAGCCAGGCCAAAGGCACTTTAAGCCATGACTTTTTGTGGAACCAAAGAGAAACCCTTCCCAGCAAAATGGACAGTAAGTGGGTGTCAGCTTGGAGTTGCTGGAGGCCCCAGATGCAGTGAGGCAGACTGCCCATAAGGCATGTAGCAGGATGGAGGGTTGGAGAGCATCCAGGTCACATTGTGAGAGTGAGTCCCTGGGCCTGCCAGATCCAAACACACTCTTAATTTGCTACTTGCAAGTATTGATTTATTTCTATGACTACAAAATATTAATTTATTTTACTTCAGTAAGTGTGTCCAGTGCCTTGCCATCCAAAAATGTGCTAGCTGACACATCACAAACAATGACCCCTGAGACTCCCTGTGCACACCGTCCTCACTGGGCAGGCCATGGCTGGGCGAGATGAAGAGAGTGGGTAGAGTCAGGTCTCAGGAGAGCTCCAGAACAGCTCCGTCCCTGTTCCTTCTCTGTCCTGGGAGAGGAAGACCCCAGAGAGGAGTGAGAGGAAAACTAACAGGAGAAAGAGGCCCCTGGATGGCTAATTGCTCTTTTTGTATTTTCCTTATTTTGGGGTCCATCTTGTTAGTGTGTATTTTTAGTAGGAAGCCACTCATCCCTTCTAGGTTTCCAGTCTGATGCAACCAGGTTTCTCTTATTTGACCTTTAAATTCTACTCTTCTATTTTTCTACAGAATTGTCACAATTAATGAACAAATTTGACATGTTAAAAAGATTATTTATTTTTTTGAGAGGGGGGAGGGGTAGAGAGAGAGAGGGAGACAGACTCCCAAGAAGGCTCTGCACTGCCAGCGCATAGCCCAATGCAGGGCTCAAACCCGCCAACCATGAGGTTATGACCTGAGCCAAAATCAAGAGTCAGGTGCTTAACCAAGTGAGCCTTCCAGGCGCCCCTTGATACGTTACTATTTCCTAAAGTCCATACTTTACTCAGGTCCCTCTGTTCTACTTTTTCCTGCTCCAGTGTTGTGTGCAGGGCACCACATGACATGTATTCATCATGTCCCTTGAGGCTTTTCATGGCTGTGACAGTCACTCAGACTTGTCTTGTTTCTGTGACCTTGGCAGTGTCGAGGAGGACAGGTCAGGTATTTGATAGAAAGTCCCCCAGTAGGATTTACTTGATGTTTGCCTCATGATTAGATGGGGGTTATGGGTTTTGAGGAAACAGATCACAGAGGTAAAGTGTTCTGTCATCGCTTTATATCAAGGGAACATGCTTGGGAGGCCACTTATCACTTTCTGTGTTCACTTTGGTCACCTGGCTGGGGCAGTGTTTGTCAGGCTTCCCCACCATGAATTACTCTTTCCCGTGTGCATATAATGTGTCTTCTTGAGCAGGAATGCACTATGCGGAGCCCACACTGTAGGATAGAGGAGTTAGCTCCACCTCCTTGATGGATGGCTGAGTGTCTACATCTATTATGTGGAATATGATAGGTCTATTCAAACCATTAAAAAAAAAAAGACTTATGTAATCTGTTAATAGAAATGCAGCCAAGTAATTTAAAAGATTCCATTGGCTTCATTGAATGATTGATGAAGCAGGCAGCATCCCGTCTAGCAAACAGAAAGGAGCTCCTTTGAACTACAGGGAAAGAAAAGTTTTTAAAGACAGAGAAGGCATTGAAAAAAAGAAAATCATCAGCAAAGGATGCATTGTTCTAGGCAAGGTCGTCATTCCAAGGAGACCTGAAGGGGCTATTCGGTACATTTTCCAGGTTGACTGGTTAAACATTACCTGGGGCATGTGTGTGTGAAACTGCAGTTAGGTTAGGTAGTAAGTCTTGGTTTGCTGAGTCTCTGAACATAAGTGACTCCACTTTTGGACCTGTGGTTTCCTTATTGTTTGTTTGTTTGTTTGTTTGTTTATACCAGTGTGGACACCTGGGCAGTCATTTTAGGCTGTTGGTTGTACTCCAGCACTACAGTGTTTGGTCGCTGGTTCATTCTTGCTTGGCCATTAAGTGCACTTTCTACTGGGTCCTCCTGTTTTCCTTTGACTTCTTTCCATCTTTGTGTAGGTTTTCTTGGTAATTTGTTATTTTTTGAGATTCAAGATTATCCTGGCTTCTATATTTTCTGCCTCAGTCTTGATGTCAGAAATTTCTTCAAGGAGACCTGGTTCCTTTCCTTAGAGAATGGTATTTAAAAAATTAAATGTGGGAGGGGCGCCTGGGTGGCTTAGTCGGTTAAGCATCCGACTTTCGCTCAGGTCATGATCTCNTCTGTCCTTTTCACCCATCCAGTTTGTGCTAATTTGCTATGGCAGCCCAAAGAAACTAACACATTCATGAAGATAAAAATGTGGATGACCTGAAGATAATGAATTTTGGGGCGCCTGGGTGGCTTAGTCGGTTAAGCGTCCCACTTTCGCTTAGGTCATGATCTCGCGGTTCGTGGGTTCGAGCCCCGCGTCGGGCTCTGTGCTGACTGCCAGCTCAGAGCCTGGAGCCTGTTTCAGAGTCTGTGACTCCCTCTCTCTCTGACCCTCCCCTGCTCACGCTGTCTCTCTCTCTCTCTCTCCTAGAAATAAATAAAACATTAAAAAAATTTTAATTAAATGTGGGAACTAAATGTGCTCATTGGACAATGCAAGGAAATATATGAATATGTACACACATTTAATTATAAAGTTTTCTATGTGGAACTGCCTGTATCTACATTAAGTGTAAAGATGAATTTACACTGGTGTCTCCAACCTGGTCCACCATCACATGGGCATTGTGATCTTCTCCCTTTGCTGGTCTGTAACTTCTCACTCCAGTAGTGAGAAAACCTGGCACTTACCACCTGCCATTTAAGTAATTCATCGCTCTGTTCCAGATCACAGATGTGGCATTTTCAGAACTGTTAGCTACCACCCTGATGGGAGAGAGCTTTATGAAATAGGGTCCACTGTTTATGTACAGTACATTTTTCCTTTTGTCCATAGCTTTCATTCACTCTCAAAGTTATTTAGTGTAGCACCTTTTGCCACACAATCTACAGTGAGGTTTTTTTCCCCCCATATATCCTAATACAGTTAGATTATTTTTCACAGTCTATATTTCCCTGAAGGGGAAGAAGAAATTTTCTTTGATCCAAGGTTCTTCCAGCTGGACTAAAAATGAAATTGACATGAGACAGATAGGAGAAAAAACCGAAGTGTAATCATGTGCTCAAGGAGGTCCAATAATGAAATCAAGACCTAAAGAAATGACCAAGGCAGGCAGATTTTGTACTTTGTGGACAAAGAGAAAGTACACCTGTGGTGAATTCACAGGACAAAGAAAACCTTGGGAGCTTCAATTAGTAAGGAATTTTAAACAGAATTTGGGCTGGAGTAGTTAATTAGTAAAAAGTAACAAGATTTGTTTATACAGCCTTCAGGGCTCTAAATTTCTCTGGTGATGTGGAAGTCTCTTTACTTTCTGATACAGGGGGACCCTCACATGGGAGACTGATGTCCTGGTTCCAGTGGGACAGACAGGGTCTGAGTGTCCCTCTTGCATAAGCTGTCTCTTAAGTAACTTTTTTTTAATGTGTTTTCTTTTAATTTTATTTTTGAGAGAGAGAGAGAGAGGGAGAGAGAGGGAGACAGCATAAGCAGCAGAGGGTCAGAGAGAGAGACATAGAATCCGAAGACAGGCTCTAGGCTCTGACTTGTCAGCACAGAGCCCAACGCGGGGCTCGAACCCACGAACTGTGAGATCATGACCCAAGCTGAAGTCGGATGCTTAACTGATGGAGCCACCCAGGAGCCCCATGTAACTTTTATTTAAAATGACTTGTATGCCAAAGTGGCACATTTGGGGTGGCCTGTCCTTGTCCCCTACACCATCCTGTGATACTCCCTCATCCTAAATAACTGACTTTTATTAGATTATGATTTACTCTTTGGGATGTAAAAATCTTTGGGTTTTGACAAACACATAGTGGCAGGTATAAATTGAGTGGCACTCAAATATCATGGAATACTTAAAAACCCCACCCTCTGATCCTTTTATTGTGGTAGGTAGGATACCCTACCTAAGGAAAGAAAAAAAAAAAAAACACCTCAAGGCAACCTGGCCATACATGTATGTGACAACATCCCTCACGACCTTGTACATGAGACTACCTAATCAGACTGCATGTTTGTGTTTTACCATATACGAGAGAGAAAGAAATAGAAAATATATAAAAAATGTGGCACTCAGGGCTCAGTTCTTTGGGTACAAACCCAACTGAGTCATGCTGGCATGAATAAAGTTGCTTCCTGGAAAGAAAAGCCTCGGTGTCATGACTTTGTGAGAAACCTGCTACATTGTCATCTCCAGTTTTGCCTTTTCCAAAATCTCATATAAATGGGTCACACAGTGTGTAGCCTTTTCAGACTGGGATTCTTATACTTAGAAGAGTATATGTAAGGTTCATCCATGTCTTTGTATGGCGTACTGGTTCATTTCTTTTTATTGGCGAATAAACTAACAGGAGAAAAACAAACAAGTTAATAACATACATGTGTCCTGTACTCATGGCGGATACCCAGAAAAATGGAGTAACGCCCCAAAGTGGCCCAGCGCTCATCCTAAATGCTATCTTCAACTAAAGACCAAATTATTTTGGGTGGTGGGAAGGCCAGGTAAGGCATGTTATCAGATGAGCACAGTAAACAAGGTTATGGTCGTTAATACAGCTTTAAGTCTGTGTCTTCTCTTTTGCTAAGAGTTTCTTGAGATTTAGTCAATTTTCTGTTCTAAGAGGGAGACACCCTTAGAAATGGAGCTATCCTGGGGCGCCTGGGTGGCTTAGTCGGTTAAGCGTCCGACTTTTGCTTGGGTCATGATCTCGCGGTTCGTGGGTTCGGGCCCCGCGTCGGGCTCTGTGCTGACTGCCGGCTCGGAGCCTGGAGCCTGTTTCAGAGTCTGTGTCTCCCTCTCTCTCTGACCCTCCCCTGCTCATGCTGTCTCTCTCTCTCTCCTAGAAATAAATAAAAATATTAAAAAAAAGAAAGAAATGGAGCTCTCCTTTATAAGCATGCATTTTACTCACCAAACAGCAACTTCTACCCAGCTTCCAGAGATTCCCCTGTGTCTGCTGTTTCTTAAAATTAATCAACCCAAATAATTTTTCTGCCAAAGAGGTATATTTGAGGTTGTGATGTTCTGCTTTCTTTAAATGGATGCACTTCAGTTTGCTTAGGGATTCACCTATTGAAGGACATTCTGGTTTAAGTTTGTAACCATTATTAAACAGAACTTCTATATGTAAATACATGAAAGTTTTTGTTTAGAAGGGCACCTGTGTGGCTCAGTCAGTTGAATGTCTGACTTCAGCTCAGGTCATGATCTCACAGTTCGTGGGTTCGAGTCCCGCATTGGGTTCTGTGCTAAGAGCTCAGAGCCTGGAACCTGTTTCAGATTCTGTCTCCCTCTCTCTCTGTCCCTCCCCCACTCATGTTCTGTCTCTCTCTGTCTCAAAAATAAATAAACTATAAATATATATATTTCTAAAAGAAATATAAATTTAAATTTATAAATTTAAAATTCTTTATAAAGAAACTATTATATATATATTTATATATATATATATATATATATAAAAGAAAGTTTTTGTTTAGAAACAGGTTTGAAAGCAGTTGTCTAAATAACTAGAACTGTGATTTTTGGATCTTAATGTGAGACTCATTTAGCTTTGGGGAAAAGGCCAAACTGTCTTCCACAGTGGCCCAGCATGAAGGAGCATTCCTGTCATTCCTCACCTTCCACCAGCTGGTATCCTGGAGTTTAGCATTTCAAGAGGTGTACAGCAGTCTCTCACTGTTGTTTAAATTTGTAATTTCCTTATGATGGTGTCTGGCAAGGTTGTGCATGCTTATCAACCATCTGTATCTCTTCCCTCTCCAGGCATCTATTTAGATCCTTACTCATTTGTTATCAGTTAGGGTGTTTGTTTCCCAATTACTGAGTTTTGAGTTTTTGGTCTATTCTAAACACAAATCTTTGCCAAATGTAAGATGTATGTTTTGAAAATACTTCCCTCAGTTTGTGGCTTGTCTTTTTGTTTTCTGAGCAAGGTTTTTCACAAAGTAGAAGTTTTAATTTTAGGAAGTTCACATTATCAATTTATTTCTTTTGTGTTAATGGCTTTTGGTGTTCTGTGTTAACACTCATCACTGAACCCAAGGTCATTTAAATTTTCATGTTTTCTTTTTGTTATTTTGATAGTTTTGCATTTTATTTTATTAAACATTTTTTAATGTTTATTTGAGAGAGATAGAGATAGAGAGCACAAGCAGGGGAGGGACAGAGAGAGAGGGAGACACAGAATCCGAAGCAGGCTCCAGGCTCTGAGCTGTGTGGGTCTCGAACCCACAAACCGGGAGATCATGACCTGAGCCAAAGTTGGACGCTTAACCGACTGAAACACCCAGGCACCCACATAGTTTTGCATTTTATGATATTTTTTATATATGTTAAATGATACTTTTTATTTTTTTAAGAACTCTCAACAATAGCCAAAACATGGAAAGAGCCCAAGTGTCTTTCAATTGACAAGTGGATCAAGAAGATGTGGTTTATCTATACAATGGGATACTACATGACAATGGGAAAGAATGAAATCTGGCCATGTGTAGCAACATGGATGGAAGTTGAGGGTGTTATGCCGAGCAAAATAAGTCAGGCAGAGAAGGACAGATACCGTATGTTTGCATGTATAGGTGGATTAGGAGGAACTTAACAGCGGACCATGGGGGAGAAGAAGGGGAAAAATAGTGGGGGAGAAGGAGGGAGGCAAATCATGAGAGACTCTTGAATGCCGAGAACACACTGAGGGCTGATGGGGGTGGGGAAGAGGGGAAGGGGGATGATGGGCATGGAGGAGGGCACTTGTGGGGATGAGCACTGGGTGTTATATGGAAGCCAAACTGACAATAAACTATTTAAAAAATGTCTTTGCACTTTATTTTTTTTAAATTTACATCTAAGTTAGCATATAGTGCAATAACGATTTCAGGAGTAGATTCCTTAATGACCCTTATGCATTTAGCCCATCTCCCCTCCCAATCCCCCTCCAGTAATCCTGTTTGTTCTCAGTATTTAAGAGTTTCTTATGTTTCATCCTCCTCTCTGTTTTTATATTATTTTTTTGCTTCCCTTCCTTTATGTTCATCTGTTTTGTATCTTAAAGTCCTCATGAGTGAAGTCATATGCTATTTGTCTTTCTCTCACTGACTAATTTTACTTAGCATGATACCCTCTAATTTCATCCATGTAGTTGCAAACTACATGGGGAGTATGAACTGGGGAGGGGCAGAGGGAGAAGGAGACACAGAATCCAAAACAGGCTCCAGCTTCTGAGCAAGCATTCAGCACAGAGCCTGATGCAGGGCTCGAACCCACAAACCGTGAGATCATGATTTGAGCCGAAGTCAGACACTCAACCAACTGAACCACTCAGGTGCCCAAGATTTCATTCTTTTTGATTGCTGAGTAATACTCCATTGTATATATACACCACCTCTTCTGTATCCATTCATCCATCGATGGACATTTGGACTCTTTCCATACTTTGGCTATTGTTGATAGTGTCGCTATAAACATTGGGGTCCATGTGTCCCTTTGAAACAGCACACCTGTATCCCTTGGATAAATACTTAGTAGTGCAATTGCTGAGTAGTAGAGTAGGTCTATTTTTAATTTTTTGAGGAATCTCCATCCTGTTTTCCAGAGTGGAGGCACCAGTTTGCATTCCCACCAGCAGTGCAAAAGAGATCCTCTCTCTCTGCATCCTCACCAGCATCTGTTGTTGCCTGAGTTGTTGATGTTAGCCATTCTGACGGGTGTGAGGTGGTATCTCATTGTGGTTTTGGTTTATATTTCCCTGATGATGAGTAATGTTGAGCATCATTTCATGTGTCTGTCGGCCATCTGGATGTCTTCTTTGGAGAAGTGTCTGTTCATGTCTTTAGCCCATTTCTTCACTGAACATTTGTATTTTGGGTGCTGAGTTTGGTAAGTTCTTTTAGATTTTGGATACTAACCCTTTATCTAATATGTCATTTGCAAATATCTTCTCCCATTCAGTTGGTTGCCTTTTAGTTTTGCTGACTGTTTCCTTTGCTGTGCAGAAGTTTTTATTTTGATGAGGTTCAAATAGTTCATTTTTGCTTTTGTTTCCCTTGCCTCTGGAGACATGTTGAGTAAGAAGCTGTGGCCAAGGTCAAAGAGGTTCTTGTCTGCTTTCTCCTCAAGGATTTTGATGGCTTCCTATCTTACATTTAGGTCTTTCATCCATTTTGAGTTTTTGTGTATGGTGTAAGAAAGTGATCTAGGTTCATTTTTCTGCCTGTCACTGTCCAGTTTTCCCAACACCACTTGCTGAAGAGACTGTCTTTATTCCATTGAATATTCTTTCCTGGTCTGTCAAAGATGAGTTGGCCATATGTTTGTGGGTCCATTTCTGGGTTCTCTATTCTGTTCTATTGATCTAAGTGTCTGTTCTTGTGCCAGTACCATACTGTCTTGATGATTACAGCTTTATAATACAGCTTGAAGTCTGAGATTGTGATGCCTCCTGCCTTGGTTTTCTTTTTCAAGATTGCTTTGGTTATTTGGAGTCTTTTATGGTTCCATACAAATTTTAGGATTGTTTGTTCTAGCTCTGTGAAGAATGCTGGTGTTATTTTGCTAGGGATTGCATTGAATATGTAGATTTTGGGGGCAGTATTGACATTTTAACAATATTTGTTCTTCCTATCCAGGACATGGAATATTTTTCCATTTTTTGGTGTTTTCTTCAATTTCCTTCATCAGCTTTCTACAGTTTTCAGTGTATAGATTTTTTCATCTCTTTGGTTATGTTTATTCCTAGGTATTTTTTGGGTTTTGGTGCAGTTGTAAATGGGATTGATTCCTTGATTTCTCTTTCTGTTGCTTCATTGTTGGTGTATAGGAATGCAACCAATTTCTGTGCATCGATTTTATATCCTGCCACTTTGCTGAATTCCTCAATCAGTTCTAGCAGGTTTTTTTGGTGGAATATTTTGGGTTTTTCATATAGAGTATCATGTCATCTGCAAAGAGAGAAATTTTAACCTCCTCCTGGCTGATTTGGATTCTTTTATTTCTTTGTGTTGTCTGAATCCTGAGGCTGAGACTTCTAATCCTATGTTGAATAACAGTGGTGAGAGTGGACATCCCTGTCTTTTTCCTGACCTTAAGGGGAAAGCTTCAGTTTTTCCCCATTGAGGATGATTTTAGTGTTGGATCTTTCATATATGGCATTTATGATCTCGAAGTATGATCCTTCTATCCCTACTTTCTCAGATTTTTTTTTAAATAAAGAAAGAATGCTGTATCTTTTAAAAATGTTTTATTTACTTCTGAGAGAGAGACAGTATGATCAGGGGAGGGTCAGAGAGAGAGGGAGACACAGAATCCGAAACAGGCTCCAGGCTCTGAGCTAGCTGTCAGCACAGAGCCCAATGCGGGGGTCGAACCCACGAACTGTGAGATCATGACCTGAGCTGAAGTGAGACGCTCAAATGACCGAGCCACCCAGGTGCCCCAAGAATGCTGTATTTTGTCAAGTGCTTTATCTGCATCTATTGAGAGGATCATGTAGTTCTTGTCCTTTCTTTGATGTTTTGAATCACATTGATTGTTTTACGGATATTGAACCAGCCCTGCATCTCAAGTATAAATCCCACTTGGTCATGATGAATAATTTTTTTAATGTATTGTTGGATATGGTTGGTTAATATCTTGTTGAGGATTTTTTTATCCATGTTCATCAGAGAGATTGATCTATGGTTCTCTTTTTAAGTGGGGTCTTTGGTTTTGGAATCAAGGCAATGCTGGCTTCATAGAAAGAGTTTGGAAGTCTTCTTCCATCTCTATTTTTTGGTATAGCTTCAAGAGAATAGGTGTTAACCCTTCCTTAAATGTTTGGTAGAATTCCCCTAGAAAGCCATCTGGCCCTGGACTCTTGTTTTTTGAGAAATTTTTTATTACTAATTCGATTTCTTTACTGGTTATGAGTCTCTTCAAAACTTCTATTTCTTCTTGTTTCAGTTTTGGTAGTTTATATGTTTCTAGGAATTTGTCCATTTCCTCCAGATTGCCCATTTTATTGGAGTATAATTGCTCACAATATTCTCTTATTATTGTTTTTACTTCTGCTGTGTTGTTTGTGATCTCTCCTCTTTCATCTTTTATTTTATTTATTTAGGCCCTCTCCTTTTCCTTTTTGATCACACTGGCTAGCGGTTTATCAATTTTGTTAATTCTTTCAAAGAACCATCTTTTGGTTTCATCAATCTGTTCTACCATGTTTTTTGTTGTTGTTGTTGTTGTTGTTGTTGTTGTTGTTTGTTTCAATAGCATTGATTTCTGCTCTAATCTTTATTATTTTATGTATTCTGCTGGCTTAGGGTTTTATTTGCTGTTCTTTTTTCAGATCTTTGAGGTGTAAGGTTAGGTTGTATATCTGAGACCTTTCTTAGGAAGGCCTGGATTGCTATATGTTTCCCTCTTATGACTGTCTTTGTTGCGTCCCAGAGGTTCTGGGTTGTGGTGTCATCATTTTCATTGGGTTCCATGTACTTTTCCTTAACTTCCTCCTTAACTTCCTCCTTAACTTCTTGGTTAGCCCATTCGTTCTTTAGTAAGGTGTTTTTTAGTCTCCAAGTATTTGTTATCTTTCCAAATCTTTTCTTCTGGTTCATTTCGAGCTCCATAGCATTGTGGTCTGAAAATATGCACGGTATGATCTCGATCTTTCTGTACTTGTTGAGGGCTGATTTGTGTCCAGTATGTGGTCCATTCTTGAAAATGGTCCATGTGTACAGGAGACGAATGTATATTCTGCTGTTATAGGATGAAATGTTCTGAATAGAACTGTTAAGTCCATCTGGTCCGGTGTGTCATTCAGAGCCATGGTTTCCTTGTCGATTTTCTGTTTAGATGATCTGTCCATTGCTGTAAGTGGGGTGTTGAAGTCCCCTACTATTATGGTATTATTATCAACGAGTTTCTTTATGTTTGTGATTAATTGGTTTATATATTTGGGTTCTTCCACATTTGGAGCATAAATGTTTACAGTTGTTACGCCTTCTTGGTAGATAGAGCCCTTAATTATGATATAATCCCCTTCTTCATTTCTTGTTACAGTTTTTATTTTAAAGTCTAGATTGTCTGATATAAGTATGGTTACTCCAGCTTTCTTTTGGTGACCATTAGCATGATAAATGGTTCTCCATCCATTTCAATCTGAAGGTGTCTTTAGGTCTAAAGTGGGTCTCTTGTAAACAGTATATAGATGGGTTTTGTTTTCTTATCCATTCTGTTACCCTATATCTTTTGATTGGAGCATTTAGTCCTTTGACGTTTAGAGTGAGTACTGAAAGATATGAGTTATTGCCGTTATATTTCTTGTAGAGTTGGAGTTTCTGGTGGCATTCTCTGGTCCTTTCTAGTCTTTGTTACTTTTGGTCTTTCTTTCTTTCTTTTTTTTTTTTTTCCATCTTTTCTCCCCTCAGAGATTCCCCCTTAAAATTTTTTGCAGGGCTGGTTTAGTGGTCACGAACTCCTTTAGTTTTTGTTTGTTTGGAAAACATTTTATCTCTCTATTTTGACTGACATCCTTGCTAGGTAAAGAATTCTTGGCTGCATATTTTTCTGATTCAGCACATTGAATATATCCTGTCACTCCTTTCTGGCCTGCCAAGTTTCTGTGGATAGATCTGCTGCAAACCTGATCTGTCTTCCCTTGTAGGTTAAGCATTTTCCGCCCCTTGTTGCTTTCATTATTTTTTCCTTGCCTGAGTATTTTGTGAATTTGACTCTGATATGCCTTGTTGATGGTGGGTTTTTGTTGAATCTTGTGGGTGTCCTCTGTGCTTCCTGGATTTTGATGTCTGCATCTTTCCGCAGGTTAGGAAAGTTTTCTGCTATAATTTGCTCACATAACCCTTCTACCCTTATTTCTCTCTCTTGATCTTCTGGAACCCCTATAATTCTGATGTTGTTCCTTTTTATTAAGTCATTAACTTCTCTTTTTCTTAAATCGTGCTCTTTTGCTTTCCTCTCCCTCTTTTTTTCTCTTCATTATTCTCCATAAGTTTGTCCTCTTTATCGCTGATTCACTGCTTTGCTTCATCCATCCTTGCCACTGTGGTATCTATTTGAGATTGCAGCTCAATTACAGCATTTTTATTTCATCCTAACTACCTTTTACTTCTTTTATCTCTGTAGAGAGGGATTCTAATCTATTTTCGACCCCAGCTAGTATTCTTATCATCATGATTCTATATTCTGGTTTAGACATCTTGCTTGTAACTGTGTTGGTTAAGTCCCTGGCTGATGTTTCTTCTTGCTCTTTCTTTTGGGGTAAATTCATTCATTTCATCACTTTGAAGGAAGAAAAGGAATTAATAAGAAAAAAATTTTTAAATTAAAAAATTGAAAACAACACACACACACACAAATAAAATAAGTGATACTAGAACCTAGGTGTGGTTTGGTCTGGTTATTGAAAGGAGTTTGATTGATTACAAAAAAAAAAGTGGGGGGGGGGAGAAAATAAAAGGAAAAAAGAAACAAAACAAACAAAAATATTTGACATTTTGAGAAAATGAATACGATGAAATAGAATAACTTGAAATGATGGAAATAAAATAGAATTTGAAAATTTTACCAAAAAATGTAATAAAAAAATAAAGGGAAATATTTTTAATAAAAATTGAATATAAAAATAAATTTTTAAATTATCTTTCTGTATTCAAGTAAAAGAAAAGAAACGAAAAAAAAAGAATAAAAAAGGAAAAAGAAAATTGAATAGATGGGCCAGTGAACAGACTGAGATACGATAGATCACTTTGCCCTAGAAGTCAAACTATGAAGCACTTTATAGTCCCTAAACTAAGCAGGTGGAGAGATTTGTGGTGTTCCTGAAGAGCATGGTTGGCCCAGCTGGGCGGGGCTTAGTGTAACAGCTCCGTTCTCCACTAGGTGGCGCTGCTTAGCTTACTGGGGTGGATTGTTGTGACACCTGTAGGTGTGTATGCGCATGCGCAGGTGGGGTAACAATGGCATCACCCAGGTATTCAGACTAGTATCAGAACTCTGTGCTCTCCCTAACCAGGAATTGCGCACCTGTCCTTTGTTTTCAGTTTCAGTCCACTCCCCACTTTTGCAGTGTAACCATGCTGTCAGGTTGCCAGGTGGCACCTTGCTCCTGGGTTTTATCTGAGATGCGGGTGCATTTCCTGACCCCTCACTTCTGAGGGACTGAGCCTTTGACCCACTCAGATCCTCTGGGTGAGGGTCTCACTGAGGAATGGCTGGGTGCTGGCTGTACCCAGGAATGCTGGTGAGATCTTGTTGCTGCCAATGACCAGAGACTTGTGGCTGGGCGCCAGCCTGCCCCAGAAAAATTTCACGCGGGATTATGGAAAAATCTCGCGTGGCCCAAGGACCTCCGGGACCCACTCTTTTCCTGGAAATTCACCCTTCCCACCAGAGCACCACTAGGTATTTGAGCTGTGGAGTTTCAGACTCTGTCCTCCCCCTATTTACAGAGTCTTAATGGAATTTAAACCCTCTCCTTTCTCCTTTCTTCCTTTTTAGTTCAGTCCCTGCGGCTGTTTCCACCTCCCCCCCCCCACTTTCTCTCTAGCTGCTTTTTTCGGGGGTGCTTTTCCCATACTCTCCCCCCATCTCCATCCTCTCTCTGCAAGCAGAAACAGCTCCTTGCCCTCTGCTTCTCCTCTCTCCCCCAGTTCATCTCTCTGCACTGCGTGCCTGCTGAGTTCTCTGGTTCATGTTGTGGATTTTGAGAAAACCCAAATCAGTTTTCTAGGTGTGGTGAATAGTTTAGTGTTGATCTGGCTATATTTCATGTACATGAGATAAAAAAGACTTCCATGCTGTTCTGCCATCTTGGCTCCTCCTCTGTTTTTTTTTTTTTAATGTTTATTTATTTTGAGAGATTGGTGCTATCTGCACAGAGCCCAATGTGGGGCCAATCTCACCGATCGTGAGATCATGACGTGAGTGGAAATCAAGAGTGAGACTCTTAACCACTTAACTGAGTGACCCAGACACCCCTTGTGTTTGCATTTAATCTTAATTAATTAATTAACTAACTTATTTTTTGCTGCAAAAGGTGATTTTATTAAAGCATGGGCACAGGACCTGTGAACGGGAAGACCTGCCCCAGGACCATGGGGAAAGACTGGTTATATACTATGGAGTCGGGGAGGTAAAGTCCAGGGGAAGTTTCCAGTGAGATTTTCATATACTAAGGAAAACTCACAGCATATTAGAGGCCTCACTATTGTCAAGCTAAGGTTGTTTTTCCCCCTAGCAAAGCATTATCATTAAGACAGTAGGGAGCTCCTGGAGAAACATTTTACTCTGCTTGCCTCAAGTATTTGCCAATGGGCTGCAGGTTATAAGGAAATTTAATTTTATCTGCCATTTTCATTTGCCTTTGTTTCCCACATAATTCCCCCTGGAACAATTTTACATTGATGTTGCTGAGGGTGGAAGTTCTCATTTTCTGTAACTTCTTTCTCCTGAGTAGGGGTGTAGAGATGTCTCTACCTATAGGTCAACATTGGTCAGTTGGGGAAGGTATTTATATATAGGAGTTACCACAGAGTAAGAGGCAGTCAATCCAGGGTAGACAACATATATGAACCTCCTTGAGTAGAAAGGATCATCTGTCTTCTAGAAGTTATGGCTGTGAAGGAGTCTTGGAACCAGACAGGAAGACAACAAAATAAGGTTCATGTTACGAGAAAGAGAAGTATATGTTATATTTAACCCTTTGGTAATTTTCCTTCAGTGCATTAATGTCATTTGAAGAGATTCGAGGCCTTCCACTGGTTCACATGACTAAGAAGGCATGTCAGCTTGCATAGTAGATTCCTTCCATTTTGGAGTTAAAACCCCTGCTGTATTAGATTTCCAATCTTTTAAATACTTAAAATCCTTTTAATCATGTCTCTTGGGTTTATATGGGGTGGGTTTCTACTTAACTATCAGATCATGTTCAGGAAGGCTATGACTTGCATATTCATTTAGAGATGTATCAATTAACCCAGCCTCAAGTGAATAATTAAATAAAGCACTATAGTCTATTTATTGATAGGTCTACTGTGAGAAAGGACTTTTCATATGCAATTACTGGAGGAGTCCATCCCATTTTTAGTTGTTTAAACATTCTTATGCCCATGGGGTCCTGTTACTATCTGCACAGAGTAACAAGAAAAAAGATAGTCCATACCTGTGCTATTGTGACAATTTTTTCAAATTTACCTCAAGTTGTCCAGCTTAGGCAAACAACATTTATAGACTATCAGAACTAGAATTTAACATGCACAAAGGTGCATTATTGAAACAATTTTTTTCTCTAAAAACCCTGATTTTCAGAGGTAGCCAAATCAAGACTAATTTGTTTGTAAAACAAGTCCAGTTTTAACAACCTTGGCCTAATTATTTATATAAGGTTAGCAAGACTAGTGATTGATCGTATAGATCTTTCAAAGTTTGCTTTGGTGGAACCTTTCATAAGGAACCTCTAGACTGAAATTTTAATAGCCTCTCTAGGCCAGAAGCCAAGCCAAGTACTTGTCATCAGACCTGCCTGCAATACCTGTAGATATGGGCAGATTTTTCTTCATGAGGTCCCCACAGTATCCTGAGGTTCCTGCACCTGCCAGGAAGTGACACTTTTTACTCACCTGGTAAGGGTGCTGGGAAATCTGTAAGCAAGGTATCAGGCCAACATTTCCAAGGGGCTTTATTGGCGTCATGCTTCATAGTCAATCTTAGTTCTTTAAAGATGTTACCATTCCTGCCAGGGCACTAACTTCTAGCCAAAAGGCAGGCTTTCTGCTCCCCCTAGAGTTGTCACAGGCCAGAAGATTGCAGCCTGAGCGATGGATATGAAAGTGTTCCAATAAGACCATACTTCTCAAAAGGTGATGAAATGAGAATAAAGGAAGGAAAGAGTACTCAACAAGTTTGCATCGGCTCAGAGTACAGATTAAAACTCATCGCCCCACATGATGGCCACCATATAAATGATGAGTTTTTGATGGTGATAGTGGGGTTCTTGGGGTCCAGAGCCCACGGCCAAGAAAGAATGCTTGAAGACGTCTTTGGTGATTTTATTAAAGCACAGGGACAGGACCTGTGGGCAGGAAGAGCTGTCCCTTGTGTTTGCATTTTAAATTTATCTACAGTTTCCAGTGAATTTTGGTGCAGATTGTAAAGTTTGTGTGTACGTTTCATTCCATAGTTTCCAATTAATTGTTCCTTAACTACTTTTAGCAAAGTTGGGGGATAGTGGGCTCCAGTTGTTTCAATTAAAAAATGTACTGGATTCAGCGGGTGGCCAGGAGGGGGCGCTGCCTCCCTGGATCTGTGAGCCCAGAGTGTCCTGCACTACCGCCACCGCCTGCAGAGGGCACCCGAGCCCCTCTCCCTGACGCCGGTGCGCGCAGGCGCACAGCTGCCTCCTGCGTGACTAAGGACCCGCTGTGTGGGATTCAGGAGGACGTGGGACCGCGTCCACAGGGACAAGAACTCGATGTCGTCAGGACCCACTGTGGAGGCCTTGGGAGGACCTGGCCCTGCGTCCACACCGACCAGAACCCTGTTTCCTCAGGAGAGGAGGATTCGGGAGGAAGTGGGCCCACATCCACAGGGACAACAGCCGGGTCTTCTCAGGACCCGCCGCGGGAGGAGCAGGTGAGGAGAAAGCGAGGCGGGGGGAGGAGCTTCCGGAGCAGACGCCGCTGAGAGGGGTCGGCGTTCGCACCGAGGAAGGGCCCGGCGCGGCTCGGTGCGCGGTGAGGCGGGGTCCCGCGGGGGCTGTGCGCGCCGCCGTCGGGTCCTCCCTCTCCGGGGTCCGGGGCTGCGGGGCGGCGCGCCGGTGTTGCTGCTCCGCGCCGACTCGGTTCCCGCCGCGTCCTCACGCGGTTCCCGGTCCGGCAGCAGGTGCCAGGCGGTGCTCGCGCTCCCGCCGCTGTGGCCGCGCGGGTCCGGGTGCCTGTTCCGTGTCTGACAGAGTCGTGGGGAGTTCGGTGCCGACGGCCCCGGATGTGCAGACCGCTCCGGGCGGACGGACGTCGTCACCGGACGGAGCCCAGAGTGGCCTTCCGTCTGCGCGCGTCTCCCTGCGTTTCTGGCCCCAGCGTCCTGTCGTCCTAGAGAGCAGGCCTGTCCCCTCCCCGCTCAGAGTCCCTCCCGGGCACTTGGTTCCTTCTGACGCAGGTGTCAGCGGGTCCGTCTCTTCGTGTCTCTTTCCGATGGTCGTCCTGAGTGTGTACATGTGCACGTGGGGTTTCTGTGTCCGTGTCGTGTCCTGCGAGTGTACGCACTTATTAGTTCTGTTTACCTTCAATATAACACCTCCAGCTTCTCCCAGGAAAAATGGGTTCACTTGGGACAGAGAGAGTCTTTGTCCTCCTGTGCCTGGCGTGTTTCACTCAGCATAATGACTGCGGGGTTCAATCCATGTTGCAGCGGGTGTCAGAATTCCCGCCCTTTGTAAGGCTGAGCCGTATTCCGTTGTGTGTAGACCACATGTTGTGTATTTATCCATCTATCGGCCGTCACTGGGTTGCTTCCGTCTCTTGGCTGCTGTGAAGAAGCTGCTGTGACTAAGGGAACGTGAACATCCGCTCCAGGCTTTGCTTTCAGCGTCCGGGGGTGTGTGTGCGGGTGTGCAGTGCTGTGCGCACTTTCTGAGGAACCGCCGCACTGTGCTCTGCAGCCGCGCCATTTTCCTTGATTCCTTTACATGGAAGAAGAATATTGCTGTTTATGGGTCTGCCCGGTGTGTTTCTCCATTCACCCACCGATGGGCATTTGAACAGGTTTTCTACCATTTGTGGCTGTTGTGAACAGTGCTGCTGTGTATGCTTGTGCAAGTGCTCTTTTTTTAAACTACTGTTTCAATTCTTTGGGACACACATCTAGGAGTAGAATTGTGGAGCCAAATGGCCATTCTATGGTTTTATCTTTCTGAGGAAATCCCAAACTATTTTACACATAGGCTCCACCATTTTACATTTCTACAAGCACGGTTTAAGGGTTCCAATTTCTCAACATCTTTGCCAACATTTGTTATGCCATAGTTTTCTATATTATAGCAGTTTTAGTACATGTAAACAGGTATCTAACTGTGCTTTAAATCTTCATTTCCATCAGTCCTTAGTTTGTTCTCAGCATTCAAGAGTCTCTCATGGTTTGCCTCTCTCCCTCTTCCCCACTATTTCCCCCCTTCTTCTGGGGGGGAGGGGGGAGATGGGCATGGAGGAGGGCACTTGTGGGGATGAGCACTGGGTGTTATATGGAAACCAACTTGACAATAAACTATTTGTAAAATACATACATACATACATATGTACATACACCATAAATATTCATTTCCATAAGGATTACTGATGTTTAACATCTTTTCATGTCTATTCACCATACATATGATCTATCCTGGGAAAGTATATCCCAAGTCCTTTGTCCATTCTAAAAATCATGGGTTTTTGTTGTTGTTGTCAATGAGTTGTATAAGCTCTTTATATATTCTGTAAAAAAGACTCTTACCAGACAAATAATGTGCAAATATTTTCTTTCATTCTAGACATTGTCTTTTTACTTTTGGAATAGCAGATTTTGAGGTACAAAGGTTTTTAATATTGAGGAAACTAAATTTATCTAGTTTTCTTTCCTTGCTTGTGCTTTGGTGTCAGCTCTAAGAGCATTGGTAAACTCAATGTTCATGAAGATTTATGTCCATTTATTTCTTCTACAGTTTATAAGTTTACCTCTTACATTTAAGCTTTTGATCCACTTTGAGTTAGTGTTTGTATGTGGTGTGAGGGCAAGGGTCCAATTTCATTCCTCTGCACATGGATAGCCAGTCGTCTCGCACCCTTTGTTGAAAAGACCATTGTTTCCCCAATGTTATGCTGTCCATGTTTGTCAAACTTCAGTTATCCATAGATGAATGGGTTTATTTCTGGGTTTTCAATTGAATCCCACAGGTTTGTATGTATATCTTTATGACAGTATCAATATTTACTGTTGCTTTGTTTGAAGATTTGAAATTAGGAAGTATGAGCTTTTAACTTTGATTTTTTTCTGTTGTTTTGTTTATTTTGTGGTCCCTTGATCTTCCATGTGACTGTTAGGATTAGCTTGTGCATTTCTTCTCAGAATCCTTTGTGCATTTTCCTGGGAATCACATTGAATCTACATGTTGCATTGTGTACTACCCTCATTTAGCAATAGTACATTTTAGATTGTCTTTAATTTCTTTCAGCAGTGTTTTTTACATTTATTCCCAAGTACTTTATTGATGTTGATGTGACCTAAAATGGAATTGCTTTCATAAATTCTTCTTTATAAGATTCATTGCTAGTGTATACAAATAAGTGAGATATTTATGCAACAATTTTGTCCTGTAACTTTCTGAATTAGTCCAATTATTTCTGTTGCTTCCTTAGGAAGTTTTTTTATATAAAATGATGTCATCTTTGGTTTCTGATTCCATGTAGTTCTACCTTTTCCTTTCACACGTGGATGCCTCTTCTCTTTCCTCATTGCTCTGGGTAGAACTTTCAGTACAGTATTGAGTAATGGGTGAAAAGCCTTCATCTTGGCCTTGTTCCCAATTACAGAGGAAACATTAGTCTTCAGAATTGGGAATGATGTTTGCTATAGGTTTATTAAACAAATTACCCTTGATTCCTACTTTCTTGGGTCTTTGTCATTAACTAGCATTGGATTTTGTTCAGAGTCTTCTTTTTTTGATCAAATAATATTATCACTTTTCATTGAAAAAAAAAACTGTGGTGTATAACATTGCTTGGTTTCAGTGTGTTGAAAAACCCATGAATGTCTGGAGTAGATTTGTCATTGGTGCGCAGTACTTTTATGTGCTTTGGTTTTATATCCCTGTATTCTGTGGAGGATTTTTACATCTGTATTTAAAGGGATAAAATGTTTTTTTTTTTCCTGGGTTTGTGATGTATTGATGTGATACGACTGGGAAAGGATTTAGGGGTTAAAGAACTGTGGCTGTGGATGGAATAAGTCATGGGGATAGAATTAGGATGTGTGAGGATGCAGGTTAGGGTGTGAGTTAGGGTGCCAGTCAGGGTGAGGGTTAGTGTGTGGGTGCCAGGAGACGGGTTAGGGATTAGGGTTTTGGGTTGGGGTTAGGGATTAGACCCTAGGGGTTAGGGGTTAGGGGATAGGGCTTATGGTTAGGGATAGGGTTAGGGTTTATGATTAGGGTTATGAGTTAGGGTGACAGGGTTAAGGTAAGAAGATTAGAAGGATGGAGAGTTAGGGTATAGGGTTAAAAGATTGGAGAGTTAGGGGGTTAAGTTTAGCGGTTAGAGTTTCAGGTTTAGGAGTAGTGTAGGGTTAGGGTTAAGGTTATGGATAGGGTTCGGTTAGGGCTTAAGGTTAGGGTCTGGGTCCGGGTCAGGGTCAGGAGTCAGGGTCAGGGGTTAGGGTCAGGGTGAGATTCAGGGGTCAGGGTCAGGGGTTAGGGTTCACGGTCAGGTTCACGATCAGGGTCAGGGTCAGGGATAGGGGTTAGGGTCCGGGATGGGGTCAGGGTCAGGGATAGGGGTTAGGGTCCGGGATGGGGTCAGGGTAAGGGCTAGGGGTTAGATGTTAGAGGTTAGGGGTTAGGGTTCGGGTTAGGGGTTAGGGTTCGGGTTCGGGGTCGGGTTCAGGGTTCTGGCTCTGGTTTAGGGGTTCGGGGTTTGGGTTCGGGTTCGGGTTCGGGTTTAGGGCTTAGGGTTTAGGGTTAGGGGTTAGGGTTTAGGGTTAGGGGTTAGGGTTTAGGGTTAGGGTTAGGATTAGGGTTAGGGTTAGGGGTTAGGGTTAGGGTTCCTTGGGTTCTTGGGGAAAACACCTTCTTGGTGGCCACACTCCACAATGGCTAGAAGCTGACAGAGCTAATCTGCAACGTCCTCAGCCACGAGACCACGGTGTGTGCAGTTGTCCACCAGCTGGTCTCTGATGAAATTCTCTGATACCAGAACTAGCATTTTGCTGGTGTTGATCACCTGAAGTGACTTCACAATGGGTGAATTCGATGTCCTCATTTTCTGTGCTTCACGATGAAGTCCCAGGAGACCAGTGGAGTCCTGCTGTGTTTTCTGGATGAATTTCACATTCATTTTCGGTACTATCTTGGGGAAGGTGCTCTCACCTAGGGTCTTGTGAAGCACATAAACATGGGTCACCTCATTGTCAGTGACGATGGGTGGTGAAAGCCCCCAAAGCATGGTGACCTGCTTAACTACACTGAAACTAACAGGTCTAACTACACTGATCGTAAATAACACTGTGAACTACACTAACTATGCTAACCAACAAACCAAAAATGCAAAATGGGCTAATATCAATAAGGCTAACTACACTCACTAGGTTATACTAACAATACTACGCTCACTAACTATACCAACGAGATGAACAATACTACCTGTACTAAAATGCTAATACTAAAGAAACAAATGGAAAAAAAAAA